>NW_026652291.1:2888494-3040577 GCF_009828535.3 Hylobates moloch
CAAAAAAAAAAAAAAAAAAAAAAAAAAAAAAAGACACAAGCTTTTATTTATTTTAAATTGCACATTACGCCTTTAATACACTGATCTAGAAAGAAAGATTTAGTACAGTTATGCTCAAAATGAATACTGGGTCCACATGGCAGGGCCAAGCAATTAGAATGTGATTCGGAAATCAGTCAGTAAAAGACATACTTGGACGTGATCAAGAGGCATTTCACTGCCACAAAACAAGGTAGCGGAATGATTCGAAAACCCATAGCAGGATGCAATCCTACCCCTTAGAGGTCAAGGAGCTTATCCCATATTGGTGTGAGGAATGGCTTCTTTTCCTTTTTTTTTTTTTTTTTTTTTTTGTTGTTGTTGTTGTTGATACAGAGTTGTGATCTAGAGTGCAATGACATGATCTTGGCTCACTGCAACCTCTGCCTTCTAGGCTCAAGCGATTCTCCCACCTCAGCCTCCAGAGTAGCTGAGACTACAGGCACACACTACCATGTTTGGCTAATTTTTAATTTTTTTTGGAGAGATGAGGTGTCACTACATTGCCCAGGCTGGTTTCAACCTCCTGGGCTCAACAAATCTTCCCATCTCATCCTCCCAAGTAGCTGGGACCACAGGCACACACCACCATGCCTGGCTGATTTTAATTTTTTGTAGAGACAGGATTTTGCCATGTTGTCCAGGATGGAATGGCTTATTTTCTGATGACCACATGTGGGACTATTTGAACTGCCACTAAAAATCCTAGAAGGGGGCTGGGCGCGGTGGCTCATGCCTGTAATCCCAGCACTTTGGGAGGCCGACGTGAGTGGATCACGAGGTCAGGAGTTCGAGACTAGCCTGACCAACATGGTGAAACCCTGTCTCTACTAAAAATACAAACATTAGCCAGGCGTGGTGGCAGGCACCCGTAATCCCAGCTACTCAGGAGGCTGAGGCAGGAGAATCATTTGAACCCAAGAGGCGGAGATTGCAGTGAGCTGAGATCGCACCATTGCCTGCCAGCCTGGGTGACAGAGTGAGACTCCGTCTCAAAAAAATAAAATAAAAAATAAAAAATCCCAGAAGGGTTTTTGTTTTGTATTATTTATACATACAGTTTTTTGTAAAAGTAAATCCAACACATGAACTTAATACAGGATTGCTCTCAACCTTCTAGAGCCACCTCCCCTGGGGTCAGGGAGGAAATAGTTGTTTTTTCACATCACCGTGCAGGTTACAGTCATCTTCCAGTGGAATGAGCAGAGCTCTCCTGACAGTGGCCTGACTAGAGAAGAGTACAGGATTGGCTCCTGGGGTCAAGCAGGCTCTCTTTGCTTCTCCTCTTTGGTCATGACAGCATGGTTCCTCCCGCAAAGGTCCTTAGTAAACAAGCCCTGGCAAAATCCCAAGTCACTACCTCTCAACTCTCTTGGATAAGAGGAGCTTTCTCCCTGCACCAGAGGTGCTATCTGACTAGATTATATGAAGGGAGTGGGTGCAGGAGACAAAAATGATTACAATGAAAATGGGAGCCATGAGTTCCCATTTGCAGCTCCAACGTAAGATGCCTGCAGATGTGGTCAGTGTGGCATGTGCAACAGGGAGGTGAAGAGGAATGGGTTGGGCATGGAGAGTGCTCCTTGAGAGAGCAGTCAGCCTGCTGGCCTTCACTTCTTGGCCTTGCCCTGGGCAGCCACAGCTTCCATGGCTTTATGCACGGTCTCTTCATCCCCAGGAACTCTTTTTATTCAGGGGCTTGATGGGCTTCAAGTTCTTGTCCAATTTATAGACAATGGGATTACCAGTTGGCAAGTTCAGCTCCACTATGGTGTCTTCAGAGAGACTCTCCAGCAGCTTTTAACTGACAATATCTTCATTTCTCCCCTTTACTTTTGAAAGAATCTTCTCAGATATAGAATTCTTAGTTGACAGTTTTCTTCTCTTGCTGCTTTGAATATATCAGCCCATTGCCTCTGGCTTCCAAAGGTTTTGACAAGAAATACCCTAATAAGCTTATTCAGGATCCCTTATATGTAATAGGTTAGTTCTCTGTTGCTGCTATCAAGATTCTCTGTCTTTTCAAAGTTTCATTATGTGCTCTGGTGAGTCTCTTTGAGTTTATTCTACTTGGAGTTCACTGAGTTCCTTGGATGTTTATAATCATGTCTTTCATCAAATTTGCATAATTTTTGGCCATTATTTCTTCAAATCATCTCTCTGTCCCTATCTCTGTATCTTCCTCCTTATGCAACTTCCACATGCATATGCTAGTCCACCCGATTGTGTCCCTAGGGTACCTTAGGCTCTGTTCACTCTCCAATCTTTTCTCATCCTGCTGCTCAGACTCAAATCATTTCCACTGTCCTTTCTTCATGTTCTTTCTTGAGACTCTTCAAATCTGCCTTTAAGAACGTCTAGTGAATTTTTCATTTCAAGCGTTTAGGCTCTAGAATTTCATTTGGTTTCCTTTTAGGTTTTCCATTTCCTTACTGTTGTTTCCATTTGTTCATACATCATTTTCTTGACTTTTTCTGTATCTTCCATTAGTTCTTTAAAAACATCTTTAAGATAGTTGTTTTAAAATCTTTGCCTAGTAGATCTGCCACTAAGGACTTTTCCCAGGGACAGTTTCTGTTGATTAATCTTTTTCTACTGAATGGGCATACTTTACCATTTCTTTGTATGCTCTGTGATTTTTCTGTTAAAACCTAGACATCTGAATCTAATAATGTAGTAAACTCATAATCACACTCTCCCTCAGGGTTTGCCATGTTTTTTTTTTTTTTTTTTTTTTTTTGAGACGGAGTCTCGCTCTGTCACCCAGGCTGGAGTGCAGTGGCGCGATCTCGGCTCACTGCAAGCTCCGCCTCCCGGGTTCACGCCATTCTCCTGCCTCAGCCTCTCCAAGTAGCTGGGACTACAGGCGCCCGCCACCTCGCCCGGCTAATTTTTTGTATTTTTAGTAGAGACGGGGTTTCACCATGGTCTCGATCTCCTGACCTCGTGATCCGCCCGCCTCGGCCTCCCAAAGTGCTGGGATTACAAGCGTGAGCCACCGCGCCCGGCGGGTTTGCCATGTTTTTACTACAGTTTTGCTTTCTTTTGGTTGTAGGCTTGCCTCCATGCTGAGGCTCAGCCTGAGTATAAACTGAAGGTCTTCTCTGAGGCACTGCCTTTCCCTGCCTCTGGTCATAGAACCAGCATGGTTCTAGGATCTATGCTCTTCAAGTATCACACTTTACTGCCTCAATATATAAATGAAAAAAGTAATTTATGAAAGAACAATTGTTGTGTTACTCTTTTATTTTTAAAATTATATATATTTATATATGTTATATATATGATATACAAAGGTCTTCTCAGCTTAGAAAGAAAAAAAGTAGAAATAGAATAAGTAACAAAAGAGGTAAGATGAGATAATCCAGCAATACTTTGCTAATGGTAATTTTAACACTGGAATTATAGGAAATTTTCATCTAATGAGCTTTTTTTTTTTTTTTGTGAGATGGAGTCTCGCTCTGTCGCCCAGGCTGGAGTGCTGTGGCGCAATCTCGGCTCACTGCAAGCTCCGCCTCCTGGGTTCACGCCTTTCTCCTGCCTCAGCCTCTCCGAGTAGCTGGGACTACAGGCGCCCACCACCACGCCCGGCTAATTTTTTTGTATTTTTAGTAGAGATGGGGTTTCACCGTGGTCTCGATCTCCTGACCTCGTGATCCACCCGCCTCGGCCTCCCAAAGTGCTGGGATTACAAGCGTGAGCCATCGCGCC
Source organism: Hylobates moloch (assembly GCF_009828535.3). Classification (NCBI taxonomy): domain Eukaryota; kingdom Metazoa; phylum Chordata; class Mammalia; order Primates; family Hylobatidae; genus Hylobates; species Hylobates moloch. Next base: position 2,892,245 of record NW_026652291.1, read on the forward strand.
TGGCCACTAATGATCATTTTTAAAGGAGAAATGATCAAGACTACCATCCTTAAGAATTCATACAGGTATATTGTGCAATCATTTAATAATTAAAAGTAGCTTCAATGACCAGGATAGAGTAATTAAATGTAAGGCCAAGTCCAAAAGAAAGGGTACAATTTCACATAATCTAAACTCTTGGTAATTTCCATCATTCAGAAAAATAAGAAACGTCAGTAACTTACAGGTTGTAAGATCTAGATTAATGCCATGGAAAGCATTAATCCAACTTGATGTGTTTAAAATAAATCATTAAAGCTGAAATAAGGTATCATCATACTTTTGCAGAAAAATAAATCTTGTGGATTTATTAGTACATTCCAAACAATATTTAAAAGAAAATCTTGGCTGGGCGCAGTAGCTCACGCCTGTAATCCCAACACTTTGAGAGGCCACTTCTCTACTAAAAGTACAAAAATTAGCCAGGCGTAGTGATGTGCACCTGTAATCTCAGCTACTTGAGAGGCCGAGGCACGAGAATTACGAGAATTACTTGAACCCCGGAGGCAGAGGTTGCAATGAGCTGAGATGCGCCACTGCACTCCAGCCTGGTCGCCAGAGCGAGACTCCATCTCAAACTGAAAACGATTCAAAACAGTGAATATTAAAACACTTTAGGTAAGAATGTGAAAACATGAGTCAAAAAACATCATGATACAACCACAAGAATGACAAATAAATCACATATTCAAATGAGAAAGCATTATGCTCAAGCATCCAGCTCCTTAGTAATCACTAAGTAATCAGTGTTCTAAAGGCTGTAGATCTGCAGAAATGCAGATATGCCTTTCAAATCAAAGGGTCCTCTAATATTCATCTTGAACAAGAAAAAGAAGACCAGAGTTTGTGTAACACTACTAGTAATTATCAAAAAGTTGCTAATGAGGAAACACTGCTACTCAATACAGAGAAGAAAAAAATATAATTTAGTTATAAATACTCATTTTTAACCAGCACAAGAAAGAAAACCATGCTATTACCTGTTCCATGTTGTACCCATGCTTTTCTTTGGCAATGGCAATGTATTCATCCACTGAAAAACAAGATGAGATGCCAGTAAACAAACTGAGGGACACAGTACACCCTATGGTCTGCTAGAATTGATATACGTGTATATTTCAGGACTGCTGACATGGTTTGGCTGTGTCTCCACCCAAATCTCATTTTGATTTGTATCTCCCACAATTCCCAAGTGTTGTGTGAGGGACCCAATAGGAGGTAATTGAATCATGGAGGATGGTCTTTCCTGTGCTATTCTCCTGATAGTGAGTAAGTCTCACAAGATCTGATGGTTTTAAAAAGGGGAGTTTCCCTGCACAAGCTCTCTTTGCCTGCCGCCATCCATGTAAAATATGACTTGCTCCTCCTCGCCTTCCACCATGATTGTAAGGCCTTCCCAGCCATGTGAAACTGTAAGTCCATTAAACCTCTTTTTCTTCCCAGTCTTGGGTATGTCTTTACCAACAGCATAAAAACGGACTAATACACTTGTCATGTACAAGACTAAAAATAAAGAACACATAGTAACAAAATGGAACCATTATAATACAGTTATTCATCCTGCAGAGAAATGTCTGAATGAATATTCTCAAATATTAATAGCAGTTATCACCTGGTGATGAGATTATGAGTCTTCTTTAAAAGAGAAAAACAAAAGCTCATGCCTGTAATCCTAACACTTCAGAAAGCTGAGGCAGGAGGATCCCCTGAGGCCGGGAGTTCTAGATTAGCCTGGATAACATAGTGAAATCCTGTCTCTACAAATAATTTTTAAAAATAATTAGTCAGGGCTGGATGCAGCGGCTCATGCCTGTAATCCCAGCACTTTGGGAGGCTAGGGCAGGCAGATCACTTTGAGGTCAGGAGTTCGAGAGCAACCTGACCAACATGGCGAAACCCCATCTCTACTAAAAATACAAAAATTAGCCGGGTGTGATGGCACACGCCTGTAATCCCAGCTACTCGGGAGGCTGAGGCAGGAGAATCGCTTGAACCCGGGAGGCAGAGGTTGTGTGAACCGAGATTGCACCATTGCACTCCAGCCTGGCGACAAAGCGAGACTCTGTCTCAAAAAAAGAAAAAAGGAAAAGGAAGACAAAACCTTTAGTTCTGCTTAAAATTTTCTACAACAAGTACTACTTTAAACAATATGTTTAGCAGTAAAAAGAAATATGAAATTGGGGGTCATTTTTAGTTTCAGCTCAGGATGAATAATGAACAAACTATTCTTTATGTTTTAAAAAATTCTTAAGAGATAGATTACGTGACCCAGTGCTTGGTATTTGCTTTCAAATATGTACTACTCCAACACAAGGTGGCTAGCTTTCAAGAACCATGGAAAATACCAAGGAAAACAAATTGACTCAACCTCCAGAAGAAGTTGCCACCCCCAAAGATGAATCAATTTCCTCCCTGAGGATATTCTAGTCTTTCTTCCCAAATGTACAAGAAAAAATAATGCACTAGTCAATAGCACTGCCATATGTTCATGCATGATTTTCCTTTATGAATTAAAAAAATAATAACACAAGCTAAAAAAAAAAATCAAGTAGCATAGAACTGTATGAAATAGGCAGTAAAATCCTGACTAGCCCCTATTCCCTCTTGGCTCCTAAATCTTTTTTTTTTTTTTTTTTTTTTTTTTTGAGACGGAGTCTCACTCTGTCGCCCAGGCTGGAGTGCAGTGGCGCAATCTCGGCTCACTGCAAGCTCCGCCTCCCAGGTTCACGCCATTCTCCTGCCTCAGCCTCTCCGAGTAGCTGGGACTACAGGCGCCCGCCACCATGCCCGGCTAATTTTTTGTATTTTTAGTAGAGACAGGGTTTCACCGTGGTCTCGATCTCCTGACCTCGTGATCCGCCCGCCTCGGCCTCCCAAAGTGCTGGGATTACAAGCGTGAGCCACCGCGCCCGGCCGGCTCCTAAATCTTACTCTCTAGGTACAACGGCCAAACTTAGAGAAAACAGGCTCAGAGTGATCCACTTTCCCAGTATGACACAAAGAGTAAACAGAGGAGTCCTAATAAAAGTCTGAGCTTCTACATCTTAGTTTGCTGTGCGATTATACCAAAAGCGTGCTCCCAGCTCTGGGAGAACTGTCAACCAATTTAGGAAACAGAAATCAATTTTGAAAAAGAATTCCAACTCTTATAGAAGCATGTATTCTAAAAATTGGGGAAAATATTCCATTGACAAAAGAAAAAGTCAACCTAATTCAAACAGCAACTAATTATATACTGCAGCTCAATATTAATTCTAATACTAAGCCACTAATTTTTGATTTGTTTTAATATTTAAAATAGTTACAAACTGGTTACTTCACTCAGATTACAGTAAAATTTCAATTTACTTGAAAGTTAGCAAATGACAAATGAAATGACCATAGCTCGTCACAAAAGTATAACTGGTGATTTTAAAAAGCAGGGCAGGGGCCAGGCGCAGTGGCTCACGCCTGTAATCCCAGCATTTCGGAAGGCCGAAGCGGTGGATCACAAGGTCAAGAGATCAAGATCATCCTGGCCAACATGGTGAAACCCCATCTCTATTAAAAATACAAAAATTAGTTGGGTGTGGTGGCGCTTGCCTGTAGTTCCAGCTACTTGGGAAGCTGAGGTTGCAGTGAGCCAAGATCGTGCCACTGCACTCCAGCCTTGGTGACAGAGCAGGACTTCATCTCAAAAAAAAAAAAAAAAAAAGCAGGGCAGGGAATTACTCCAAAGTATGTCCCTTGCTTTTTACTTCATAATACAGTAGATTATGCCAAATAAAAGTGCTCTCAGATTCTAAAAAAACGTCAGATGAGGCTGCTCAAACAGGTGGTTCTGTATACTTGGCCAGAACCCTGCAGAGAGACACAGGTAATGTGGGGGTTCATACTGGAGGAGATGAGATGCAAATGGCAGCATACCAGACCTAGAAACAGACAGCAGGCCAGCTGATTAAAAACCAGCTCATGAGATGCACTCAGGAGTATGTAAGGACAGAAGGTGAAAACAATCTGCGGTAAATTGAGGGTCAACTCTGGAGAAGGTCTGCTTCTTTAAAACTGGCTTGAAGGGCTCCTTCCTTTAATAAATACTTGGTGAATGAACAACAAATGAACCTTAAGCTTCTGCTGTAAATCTCAAGTCTCAGAGCACACTATTATCTACCTTAACTGAGTAAGAATGTTTGTGTGATCACCAGGAGCATGATCTTTGAGCAAACACATGCACAGGCTGAACCAGTGATGCAGGAGTCCCTGGAGTGGCCAGCACAGGGGCTAGTCCTGCCCGTGGTTCTTGGGCAGATGTTATCTGCTCAGAGTCCCTCCCGCTACATCAGTAACAAGGCCTGTAAAGCCTGTGCCCACTGTCTGCAACCAGATTTAGCTACAAATTATAAGACACACACAAGCATTTGTTGAATGCTACTCCATTTTCATCTCCTCTTTTGTTTTTTAACTTAAGAATCAGCTGGTGATAGGAACAGTAAGACAGTAACAGTAGATTCGGAATGCTGCAGCTGAGGTTATACAGGACATCTGCCATATTGTAAACAATAAGGTATTCTTACTAAGGTGACCTTTAAAGTTACGTAACTTTTGGATTTTCTTGGATGGCCAGGTGTGGTGGCTCACACCGGTAATCCCAGCACTTGGGGAGGCCAAGGCAAGAGGATCACTTGAGGTCAGGAGTTTGAGACCAGCCCGGCCAACATGGTATAAAACCCCGTCTCTACTAAAAATACAAAAATCAGCTGGGCATGGTGGTGCGTGTCTGTAAACCCAGCTACTTGGAAGGCTGAGGCAGGACAATTGCTTGAATCCTAGAGGCAGAGGTTGCAGTGAGCCGAGATCGTGCCACTGCATTCCAGCCTGGGCAACAGAGCGAGACCCTGTCCAAAAAAAAAAATTTTTTTCTTGGAGATCACCCTGATGACTCAAATCTAAAGTAAAGGAAGAAAGCACTCTACTGTAGTTACTGTAGTTACTGTAGTAACTACTTAAATGAAGACACATGGTGTGTCTACTAGGTGCTCAGAAGGTTGTGATGAAATAAGTTAATGAACCAGGAGCCCTCTAGCCTGTAAAAGGAATTACCATCTAATACCTACTAGCAAATAGATACTTTTTCATTCTTTTCGTTGTTCCCAATGTCCAACAAAAATCAGACAGACATTTGCTGAATGAATGCCTGGGGTGCTGTAATATGTACAATGTCAACATTTGAGGTTTCCTGTCCCACAAGATAAAAGGCAGCACAGGTTATGTACAGGGTAAGAAAGACCCAGGTCAAATCCTGGCTCTGTCTCAAAATAAAATGAGTTTGTCTAGCAGTGCACGGCACACAGTCAGCACTGTATGACTATGTTATCTTTAGCAACGCCCTGACCTTCCCAAGAATTAGTTCTCACCAATAAAGCCAGGTTATCACCTAACTGGGAAAATGACACCACAGTAGGTACTCCTCCTCCTCTCCTCACAGAATGTTCTGGACTAGAGTTTACTCAGAATATAGCCATCTGCACAAGCAATGCTGTTGACAGACCTTGTCTCTTACTGTATTCCTGCTCTACATAATGCTCAGCTTTTGTTTTCTTTAATCAAGGGACATGGATATCTACCATACTTTTCAGAATCCCTGGTGCAATTCCCTTCCCACCACCTACCCTGTTCCTTTACAGAGTTATACCAGTAGCTACTGGTAGGACAGCAATGAAAATGAAAAGTGCACTTTTCAAAACCTCCCACGTGGTTTCCTTAAGTGAAGCAAAAAAAAAGCTTTCAACCCAAGAAAATTAAATGTGTTCCCAGCTACCCTTATAAAAAAAACAAAAGATAAGCAGATGCTTAAAAGTCAGTGGATAAAAGATGAAACAGGAAGGAAGAGGAGCAGGAGAAATACAAGCTACCTACAAAAAACTGCTCTTAAAGAAAACAGGGGCCGGGCGCGGTGGCTCACGCTTGTAATCCCAGCACTTTGGGAGGCTGAGGCGGGCGGATCACGAGGTCAGGAGATCGAGACCACGGTGAAACCCCGTCTCTACTAAAAATACAAAAAAAAATTAGCCGGGCGTGGTGGCGGGCGCCTGTAGTCCCAGCTACTCGGAGAGGCTGAGGCAGGAGAATGGCGTGAACCCGGGAGGCAGAGCTTGCAGTGAGCCGAGATTGCGCCACTGCACTCCAGCCTGGGCGACAGAGCGAGACTCCGTCTCAAAAAAAAAAAAAAAAAAAAAAAAAAGAAAACAGGGATCCGTGGGGACTTTTCCAACTCTGGCAACAAGAATCTTAATTCTGCCCCTTATCAATTAAAAATTCACCAATCTGGAAGGGAGGAGCCACTGAGGGCAGGGACTCGTGAAGTAAATGCTGATAAGGACAATAAGCAAAGTCCACGCTGCTCAAGAAAATGCTAGCACGTTTCTATAGGCCCGGGCATCTGCACCCATCACCCTTCCCCAATGTACAGGGTGCGCAAAGCGGGCCTGCCTGTGCAACCTGGCTGACATTCCAGTCTGTCGGTCAGAAGCAGAAGAATCCATCCACTGCGTTTTACCATTATGGAGAGCATAGGTGAAAGAGTTATGGGCTTCCTCATAATATCACCTAAAGACAGAATGTGAAATCCTCATTCTTCAAAAAAATTTATAAAATTCCAAAAGCCTAATCAAGCATTTACTGAATTAAACTTACTATGCACAAAGCACTGTATTAAATAGCAAGCCAAAATAAAAAGCAAAAATGAACTGATTTCCCACAGTAGCTTGAGACAACACACAGGTAACAGAAGAGAACACACAAAATAACAACACAGATGTAGGACAGTATGGGAATGCCAAGTCATCAGATGACAATAAATGATCAATGAAGGAATGCTTCCTAAAGGTTCAGCATCTATACCGACAAGCAGAAACAACAGCTAACATTTGAGAATTTATTATTTATGAGCCATTGTTTTAAGCTCTTTACAATGTTTTTTTTTTTTTTTTTTTTTTTTTAAATCTTCTCTGATAGTTCCATTATCACTCTCATTCACAAAGAAACAGGCTCACAGAAGTAATCTGGCTAGGGTCACACAGCTGGTAAATATCAGATAAGGTATAAGGTTTAAGACCTCTATGCACTGGGCGCAGTGGCTCACACCTATAATCCCAGCACTTTGGGAAGCTGAGGTGGACGGATCACAAGGTCAGGAGTTTGAGACCAGCCTGGCTAACATGGTGAAACCCCGTCTCTACTAAAAAAACAAACAAACAAACAAAAAAATTAGCCGGGCATGGTGGCTCATGCCTGTAATCTCAGCTGCTTGGGAGGCTGAGGGAGAAGAATTGCTTGAACCAGGGAGGCAGAGGTTGCAGTGAGCCGAGATCGCACCACTGCACTCCAGCCTGGGCAACAGAGCAAGACTCCATCTAAAAAAAAAAAAAAAAAAAAAAAAAAAACAACCTCTACGCACAATTCCTCCCTCCTTCCCTCCCTTCCTTCTTTTAAAAAAGACCAGCCAGGAGCAGTAATGACAAGCGGGAAGAGAGAAGAACAAGGAGTTCCATCTGCAATTGTGAACAATCAGCTGAGATAACTCACTACCTTCGGACCAGCCAACACAGTTCTATCTCTTAAGGAGAAAAGATAGAGGCAGAAGGGCTCTTCAGATTAGAACAGCCTCCTTGGTACAGGGAACCAAGGCTAATCAACATACTGCATCTAGCTTGAATGAAGTTAATAGAACTGTGGTTGATGAAGTGACGGAAAGCAGGGGTAAGAAACAGATGGACGCTAAACTTCATTTGTTTCTATATTCATTTTAATTCAATGAATGAAATGCCCTAGTACCCTCAGTAAGTCTCAAGTGCAAAATAAGAGAGAAATGCAGATGAAAATTGCCACAGTAACCTTAACTCACCCTTCCCTCCCCCTAGATACTGCAGATATTCAGAACACCGTGTGATCTTGCATATTCTATGCAGAGCAATAGGCTGGCACCATATGGTGGGCTGATGACAAGGCTTATAGCCTTCTTAGAGCTTTTTAAAAAAATTATTTTTGAAACTTGCTGTAGGATTAGGTACCACAGAGGAAATATGACACCAATTTCTCTCTCATCACTCAACTGAACATGCAAAAATTCTCTTTAAAAATACAGTAACAAATATCGTGGCATCTTTTATTATTAAAATAAGAAATGAGTTATCACACCTTGCTGAGAATCAAAATGAGCTTAAATCATTTAAGTAAAGCAATTGTGCCACCTGGTGGGCACAGACATTACTACAGTAAACATCTGAATGCTCCCTCTGTGGGGTGGAGAACAGCACAGGAAGCCAAGCCAGAGGCCTCTGCCTGAGGATTTCACCAACCAGTCCTTCCAAGTAGGCAACAAAATGTACTTTCTTTATAAAAATGCTATTTCTTGGCAGGGCGCGATGGCTCACGCCTATAAAAAAATCCTAGCACTTTGAGAGGCCGCGGCGGGCGGATCACAAGGTCAGGAGATTGAGACCATCCTGGCTAACACGGTGAAACCCCATCTCTACTAAAAATACGAAAAAAAAAAAAAAATTAGCGAGGCATGGTGGCGGGCACCTATAGTCCCAGCTACTAGGGAGGCTGAGGCAGGAGAATGGTGCGAACCCGGGAGGCAGAGGTTGCAGTGAGCGGAGATCGTGCTCCAGCCTGGGCAACAAAGCGAGACTCCATCTCAAAAAAATAAATTTTAAAAAAGCTATTTCTTAGTGGGAGTTTGTTAAAATCCCACTTTATAGAATAAGTCAGTCCCCAACCCCAATCCCCAGAGAAGTGACTTGTCTGAAGCTTGTCTTGGCAGAGTACACCAGTAGTTAGTTGCTGGGAGGGCAGCGACGAAAATGAAAAGTGCATTTTTCAAGATCTCTCACATGGTTTCCTTAAGTGAAGCAAAAGTAAGTTTTTAACCTTAGAAAATTAAATGTGCTCCAGCTACCCTCATAAAAAAACAAAAGGTTGGCCAGATGCGGTGGCTCACACCTATAGCCTGTAATCCCAGCACTCTGATAAGCCAAGATGGGAGGATTACTTGAGCCCAGGAGTTTGAGACCAGCTTGGGCAACATAGTGAGCCCCTATTTCTTAAGATTAAAAAAAAAAAAAAAAAAAGCATAAATGCTTAAGGTGATGGATAAAAGATAAAAGACGAAACAGGAAGCAGATAAACAGAAATACAAGCTACCTGCATCAAATTGCTCCAAACAAAGAAGGGGACCCTCAAGGACTTTTCCCCAACTTTCTATCTCTGGCAGCAATAATCTTGATTCTGTCCATTAAAGATGAAAGAGAGTCTGTGTTATAGGAAGGCTGGGTGGGTTCTTTAGCTCTGAAAAGGAAGCTAAACCCCGTTGTGACACACGAGTATGAGAGGGCAGGCTCTCCTGCCTGTGAGAGGGAGTTGGGAGGGGCAGGCTCTCCCACTGTTAAGTCCCACTGTTTGCAACGTGGAGGGTTTTCTATTCTTCATCCAATAGAGTAGCCTTCAATAAGCACTGCTATATAAACAAGTTATTTAAGAGCTTTCAAAGTAGGTTGCAACAAAGTGATCTTTTATAAAATATACTGTTTATGTTGATATTATTCTCCATTGATTTAACAAATCTTTCAGGCCTACTGTGTGCCTGGTGCTGCTTTGATAGCTGTGATTAAAATAGACAATCTCTGCCCTTATGGAACTCGCACGTCTTCCCCTCCCTCCCTTCCCCCATCCCCCTTCTCCCCTTCACCACTTCCCCCCTTCCTTCCTTCCTTCCTACCTTCCTACCTTCCATCCCTCCTTGCAGGAGTCTGTCTAGTATAGACAGCCTTGGCTAGTATAGAAATAGTCATACAAATAATGAATTCTAATTGTCATAAGTGACCGAGAAAAAGAACTATGGATGCACATAATTGAGAAACCTGATCTGCAGAATTAAGGAGGGCTTTCTTTTCAACTAGGGAGAGGACATTATAAATTTCTGTGTACTTGTGTTATTTATAGGAGGAAAAAAGAAGAAAATCTAAATGTTCACGAATGGGATGTGGGCTGGGAGCAGAAGCTCACGCCTGTAATCCCAACACTTTGGGAGGCTGAGGCAGGTCGATCACTTGAGGTCAGGAATTCAAGACCAGCCTGGGCAACATGGTGAAACCCCAACTCTACTAAAAATATGAAAATTAGCCAGGTGTGGTGGTACATGCCTGTAATTCCAGCTACTCGGGAGGCTGAGGCACGAGAATTACTTGAACCTGGGAGGCGGAGGTTGCAATGGGCTGAGACCGTGCCACTGCACTCTAGCCTGTGCAACAGAGCAAGACTGTCTCAAAAAAAAAAAAAGAAAAGAAAAGAAAAAGGAAAAGGAGGAAGGAAGGAAGGAAGGAAGGAAGGAAGGAAGGAAGAGATGTGGTTGAATAAATTATGCTACAAGATGTGATATTATTCAGGATCAAAACTCGGTTTAATTTTTTTTTTTTTTTTTTTTTTTTTTTTGAGACGAAATTGTGCTCTTGTTGCCCAGGCTGGAGTGCAATGGCGTGATCTTGGCTCACCACAACCTCGGCCGCCCAGGTTCAAGCAATTCTCCCGCCTCAGCCTCCTGAGTAGCTGGGATTACAGGTACGCGCCATCACGCCTGGCTAATTTTTTTTGTATTTTTAGTAGAGACGGGGTTTCTCCATGTTGGTCAGGCTGGTCTCGAACTCCTGACCTCAGGTGATCCGCCCACCTCGGCCTCCCAAAGTGCTGGGATTACAGGCATGAGCCACCACACCCGGCCTAAAACTCGGTTTAATTTTTAATTGCAGGAAAATTGAAGTTGAAAACCACTACATAGAAGATGTAACCATTTGTGCTTAAAATCAGAGTGCATATAAGCATACAGAAAAGATCTGGAAGCAAACTTTAATAGTGGTTATGTCCACATGGTGGGGTAAGTTAGAGGCTATTTTTAATAATAAAAATAAGCGTGTGTGTGTGTGTGTGTGTGTGATTTTTTCCTGAACTACTTGAGAGTAGCTTTCATATATTATGACCCAGTACTCTCCAACATTCAGCAAGTGTTTTCTAAGGGTAGGTATACTGTCCTACATAACCACAGGACAGTAAATTAAACACGGAAACAATACTTTAATCTGCATCCACAGAACAATTTGATGAACTGATCCCAAAATGTGCTTTACATGTGCTAAAGAATTTTAAAGTAAATCCTAATTATTTCATTTCATCCCTACATATATCAATATACACCTGTTTTTAAAATGTGGGAATATTTGTTTCATAACACCAATGCCATTAACAGACCTAACTAAAACAGCAAAATTCCTTGGTATATGAAACAGTGTGATACTCACACTAGATTGGTCTAACACGTATAAGTCCAACAACAGCAATTATTGGAGAGGATGTGGAGCAAATAAATTCTGCATTTTGCTGGTAGCAGTGTAAACCAGTTTGACCACTTTGAAAATAATTTGGCACTGATCTCTCAGAACTTAGCATATATATTCCAGATGGGCATCAAGAAATAGGTCCAAGAATGCTTCCAGCAGTAATATCTGTAGTAGTCAAGAACTGATAATGGATGCCCACTGTCAACAGAAAGGATAAACTAAAACTGAACAAAATGAAACGTTTTTCTTTATAAAGATACAGATTAGACATTAATATGATTATAAGGTAAATTACTGTTTAATAGAAGGCTTCCACTAGTTTGTAAATTTAGCTCATTCAGCTGTTTATTCTAGTAAGTTTTGCCCATTTTAGCTAGTTCTAGAGCACTTAAAAAATTAAAATGATGAAAATACTTTTCACACACTCAAAAGACTCATTTTAGTCACAAGCGTCAACCTCTTCTAGCCACATATTTTTAAAAAGCTGAAAACCAGGCCAATATAGGCTTACCCTATCGCTACTGCTGCTCACACCCAAGCCAAAGAGTAAGTTGTTTTGTTTTGTTTTTTTCCCTCAACTTTTTATTTTAGAATCAGGGGGCACGTGTGCAGGTTTGTTACAAAGATACACTGCATGATGCTGAGGTTTGGCGTACAAACGAATCCATGACTCACTCAGCACAGGTTCTTTTTAAGCCCTTGTCCCCACCTCTCTCCCCATCCTAGGTAGTCCCTAGTGTCTTGTTTATTGGTCACATCTTTATGGCCATGTGCACCCAATGTTTAGCTCCCACTTGTGAGAATATGTGGTATTTGTTTAAGCACATTTCTCCTTCACGGCGCTCAATGAACTTATTTACCAGTGCAGTTTCCCGTGGACTGTAAGCTACACTTGGGCAGGGACTTGTCAGACTGTTTGTGTATTTCGCCAGTGCCTGCCAGTGCTTGGTACACAAGCAGCTGTGCAAGTTACTGAGTAAACAAGTGATAGCCACAAGGTAAGGGACAAAGAAGGAAATGTTAGAAGATTCCAGACAACCCAAGTTACAGAGCAAATGGCAGAAAAGCCTGTATTTGCAAATCTCTATCCAGAGGAATCCCGCACTCCCACCACCTTCTCATTCATTCAACAACTTATTTATTATACACCCACCACATGCCAAGAGGGGACTGACTGACAGAGAACTAAACACACATACCAAGTTCCTCCACTCAGTTTTACACTACAGTGGAGAGAGACGAGAGACATAAAGTAGATAATACGATGTCAGGTGATGATAAGTAGAATGAAAGAAAGCGAGTTAAGACAGCGAGTGGTTTGTGTGGTCAAAGAAGGCTTCTCTGATATAGTGACACTTAAGCAATAACCAGAATGAACTGAGGGGGTGAGCCATGTGGACATCTAGGAGAAGAGTACTCTAGAAGAAGGGAACAGAGAAGACCCTAAGGAGGATATTCTGGGTGAGTTCAAGAGGGCAGAAGTGGGGTCAGACTGCGTAGGGCCTTGTTACTTTCAAGTTCTTTTTTTGTGTTATTATTATTATTTTCTTCTTTCTTTTTATTAAGACAGGGTCCTGCTGTTGCCCAGGCTGGAGTGCAGTGGTGCAATCACAGCTCACTGCAGCCTGGACCTCCTGGGCTCAAGTGATCCTCCCATCTCAGCCTCCCAAGAGTCTGGGACTACAGGTGTGCACCATCATGCCTGGTTAATTTTTTTGTAGAGATGGAGTTTTGCCATGCTGCCCAGGCTGTGTCAGGTTCTTTTGACTTTAACTTACAATGAATTGAAAAGCTATTGGGATGCTCTGAATAGAGACACCTGATATTTACTATGTATCTATATGAAAGTTTAGAATTATATATGATATATTACACATTATTCATATTACTCTAAACTTTCATATACAATATAGTAAGTCAAACATCCTAAATTAGAAATGAATTTTGCATATGTCATAGGTACGGCTCTTATTCCAAGAAAGCTAAAACTTATTTTTAAATCCCTAATTTAAACTTGTCTTTTGATACAACTTTAAATTATCTACCTCCACCATGTTACATGCGATTTTTTTCTTTATAGTTAATAGCTAGCTTAAAAAAAAAAAATCAGGCCGGGCGTGGTGGCTCACACCTGTAATCCCAGCACTTTGGGAGGCTGAGGCAGGCGAATCAGAAGGTCAGGAGTTTGAGACCAGCCTGGCCAACATGGTGAAACCCCGTGTCTACTAAAAATACAAAAAATTGGCTGGGCATGATGGCAGGTGCCTGTAATCCCAGCTACTAGGGAGGCTGAGGCAGGAGAATCGCATGAACCTGGGAGGCAGAGGTTGCAGTGAGCTGAGATTGCGCCACTGCACTCCAGCCCAGGCATCAGTGCGAGACTCTGTCTCAAAAAAATCAGCCAGCTTGTTTTTGGCACAGCTAATTATTTCCATTTTTGTCTATTTTAACACAGACATCCATGATTCTTACCACTGGACCAGTTTTTCCTCATTTTTATAAAATAAAAAATCAAAAATGCAAACACTTAAATAACTGCAAAAACACTTACTATATATAACTTATAAAATGCATAATGCATAAACGAGCAAGACCATCTGTTTCTATGGATATCCAATAGCCAAAAGTCACCTTGCTAAATCCTACACCCAAGGCAACAGCAGCGCATCTGAGAAATTTGCTCCTTCTGGGAACCAGCAACATCATTCAGCATGAGCAATTTAGTTCATTATATATTTTTAAAAAGCAAACTATAAACAACAGACAAGGCTGCACCCGAGTTTCCCCTCTAGTTCCACTCCCCTTCTTTTCAAGCCCTACCTTAAAAAAAAATAATAATCAAACAACAACAAAAAAATCCTCAGATTCATCCATCCTTTTTATTAAGACCCTTGGGCCACAGTTTTGCATTATATTTGACCACACGTGCCTGGGTAAACTTTGTTTTTCATAAGTCAGTAAAAGGAACCAGACTGGGCCTACAATCTGGCCTAAACTCTACATATATTTTAAACTCTAATATGCCCACTTTGTTAACGTTCAGCTGCTTCTCTAAACAAACGAAGTCCAAACTTGAGGTAGGTCTACACGTAAGCACAGCGAAAAGAGGGGACTGTCAAAAGTACACTGTGCAGTGCAGTAGTGTCTGCATGAAGGCAAGAGGTGGTATTCTAAAGCCGGTGGGTAGGGCTGAGGAAGGTGGGCATTTAGGGTGCAGATCAACTGGAACGAGGATGGAGTCCCCAAAGGCGGGCAGCCTGGAATGGTGTAAAGAGGATATGCAGAGGTAGGGTGTGGAATCCATGCAAGGGGTGGCTGCACAATATCACAGTGGGGACTGAGGACAGATGATATCTTATCACAGCAACGGAGTGCCTCATAGGGGTTCAATAGAAACGTGTGGAGTAAATGATGGAACAGTGCACCTATACTTAACGGCATTTAATAGTCTTCACAGGCATGTTAAAGGCTGCCTGAACCAGTCACTAAGCCCACAATCCTATGGTCTCCATCTCTTTGCAGCAAGTTGAGATACTCCTGACTTGACTTCCTGAATTTCCATCATGACACCTTTTAACAGCACTGACCCGGTTAGGCAATCAACTTCTCTCTGACTTGGAACTGCATCAACACCTTACTACCACCAATAAACCTCTTCTCTACTCTTCTCTAAACCACAGGACTGTCAAGAGCTTTTCAGTGTAAATCGTATCAGTTCTAGCTAAAACTCCTTCAAGGGATCCTCCAAACCTTTAAGAAGCTGGCCTGCTTTTCCAGTTTCATTTCTCTCTGCCTCAGGGACAACACTTGTCAAAGTCAGGCAAATCTCCAAAATTAAGTGCTGGATTTCCTCTCCACATCTTCACACCTTTAAAAATGAAAATGCTGGCCGGGAGCAGTGGCTCACACCTGTAATTCCAACACTTTGGGAGGCCAACGCGGGCGGATCATCTGAGGTCAGGAGTTCAAGACCAGCCCGGCCAACATGGTAAAACCCTCTCTCTACTAAAAATACACAATTAGCCGGGTGTGGTGGCACGTGCATGTAATCCCAGCTACTCGCAGGGCTGAGGCAGGAGAACTGCTTGAACCCAAGAGGCAGAGGTTGCAGTGAGCCAAGATCACGCCACTGTACTCCAGCATGGGCAACAGAGCGAGACCCCCAACTCACACACACAAAAAAAGAAATGCTATCATTTCTTCTGTCTAGCGTGCACTTATGCCCCTGGTCCAGCCAGCAAACTCCTACTCATGCTTCCACATTTCAATCAAATGTCAACCATCTTCAACTCTTTGTTTCTACCTAGGAAAGCTAGCACCTTCTGCTGAGTCCCAACGGGAACATCAGAATATTGACTCAGTGGTACATGGGAGATGCTTGATGTAAAAATCATGAGTCAACTGTACTCTTCTCCAATAAGTGAACATTTTTCAGTTTCTCAGTCTGCCACCCTCCAGATTACACATGATGGCAGATTGCACTTCATTCACTCCTTTGTTGCTGAAATCTCAAGTCATGGTTTCATCAAGTAATTTTCCATGATCATTTAATATTTAAACTCATTGTTCTAATCTATGTTATTGGGAATTATTTACACTTCCTCAACATGAAACGTCTCTCTACAGGCCACATTTTCTAGGCATATCCCATAAGTCATATCTCTCATTAAATGGGTTTTACTTAGACACAGCCCAAAAAAACTAGTACAGTATTAATGTTTTAAGCATTGAATTATAGTTTATTAAATGAAGCAGCCTACAAAGGCAGACAGGTGTGGTAAATATAGTCTGGAGACAAGAGATCTAGCTAAAACTTGGCTACTATAATAACTGGCTATGGGATCTTAAACATTTGACTTTACTTCTGTAGACCCCAGTGTTTTTACCTCTAAAAAGGAAGAGTTGCCCTAGGAAAACTACACATAAATTATTTGCTCACATGTTCATTTTTTCTGTCTCTCCATTAGAGTATGAGATTCCTGAACCTTTCACTCCTGGTACATTCCCAGACACAAAGCTGTTCAATTAAAATGTAAATGAAAACTCAGTAGATAAACACGAATTCAGTATAATCTGAATTGAGATACTTTTGGACAGAACTTGTTACCACAAGTCTAAGATTCACCTAAAAGAACAAATATAGAGCCAGGAACACTGAAAAGAATGAAGTCCAGGCACAAAGTATGTATGAGTTTAACATAAGTGAAGGAAAAAATATAATCCAATAATTTCAGTTGAAACAACGATGTAAAAAAGGAGGGGAAGACAGAAGACATCAGTCTGTTTGTAATGTGGGGGTGGGAGAGGAGTTCCTAGCATGACAATACACCAGATAAACTGTGGCATAGCTAGACAATGGTATATTATTCAGCACTAAAAAGAAATGAACTATCCAGCCATGAAAAGAGACAGAGGAACCTTGAATGTATGTTGCTAAGTGAAAGAAGCCAATTTGAAAAGGCTACATACTATATGATTCCAGCTGGAAGGCATTCTACAGAAACAGTAAAACGATCAACAGTTGCCAGGGATTAGGAGGCAGAGAGGGAGATGAACAGGTGGAGCACAGAGGTTTCTTAAACCAGTGAAACGAAGATAACTACATTGGTGGACAGGTCATTATACATTTGTCTGAATCCACAGAACGTACAACACAAGAGTGAAGCTTAATGTAAACTATGAATTTCGGGTGATAAAAATGTGTCACTGTAGGCTGGTTGATTGTAACAAACGTATCCCTTTGGTGGACTCTGGCCCAGGATGTTCACACTGGGGGAGGCTGTGGGTGTGTGGGGGCAGAAGATAAATGGGCACTCTGTACTTTCTGTTCAATTTAGCTGTGAAGCTAAAATGCCTCTAAAATATGAAATCTATTTTAAACAAGAAAATAAGAAATGTATTAAGGGGCAAAAATCTTCACTCTTGCTTTTTTTAAAATGATAGCTTGAGCCCCGGAGTTCAAGGCTGCAGTGAGCTATGACTGTGCCACTGCACTCCAGCATGGACAACAGAGCCAAGATCCTCTCTTAAAATATATGTATTTTATTTTACTGATACATATTAGATGTACATATTTCCAGGGTACATGTGATAATCTGATACATTCATATAATCAAATCAGGGTAACTGGGATATCCATAATCCTAAATATTTACATTTTCTCTACATTAGGAACACTCTAAATTATTCTCTTTTAGCCTCCCCCTCCTTTTTTTTAACAGAGGGGAGGTCTATGTTGCCCAGGCTGGTCTTGAACTCCTGAGCTCAAGCATCCTCATCTCCGCCTCCAAGTGCTGGGACTACAGGCACATGCCACGCACCCAGCTAACTTCTGGACTTTTGGAGAGACATGGGGTTTCGCCATGTTGCCCAGGCTGGTCTCAAACTCTTGAACTCAAGTGATCAGCTCGCCTCGGCCTCTCAAAGTGCTGGGATTATAGGGGTGAGACACCGCACTCAGCCCTCTTCTAGCTATTCTGAAATGTACAATTCAAGGCCAGGTGCAGTGGCCTGCATGTGTAGTCCTAGCTACTTGGGAGGCTGAGGCAGGAGACTCTCTTGAGCCCAGGAGGTGGAGGTTGCAGTGAGCCAAGATTGCACAACTGCACTCCAGCCTGGGCAATAAGAATAAACCTCTGTCTCAAAAAAAAAAAAAAAAAGAAATGTACAATTCATTAATGTTAAGCTAAAGTCATTCTATGGATCAGGTTTTTTAAAAAACAGAGTTTAAAAAAAGAACTAAGATTATAAATATTCATCAATAGGTAATACAGGTAATTTTGTTTAAAAAAAGGCTAAATTATGATACATCCATACTAGTTACAGTAAAAAAAAATTAGATAACTGTAGCTATACTGAGATGAAACAAAGTCCCAGATGTATTTATGAGCAGACTGATAACAGTTCACATTTTGTGGAAAACAATTATATATTATGCATTATGTACTGTTTGAATTTTCTAAAGTAGCGTTTATTTTTATAATTACAACATAACTTTATAAGCTTTCAGTAACCCTAAGAGGCAGAACTCTGAACAGCCACTTTGAAAAGAAAAAAAAAAAAAAAAAACACACACACACACACACACAAGAAAAGCCAGGGATCTCCAGACATCCTTATATACAATTTTTTAGTATCTGCTAGAAATATGTCCTAAATCACTTACTTCTACTTAATGTCAGAATAAGTGCTGGACAACCAAGACTTCCATATTCTTCCAAAACTGAGACACCTAAATTTTCAATAGAGTAATTGTTAAACATACTGATACATCCATATGATAAAGTATTACATCTAGTTATTTAAAACCTTTATAAGCAGTTTTAACAACGTGGAAACTGCTTAGGTCCGATGTTCAGGAAGACAATACACACATACCCACACACAGATAATCTATCATCTCACTTATATAAATACATACAAAAAAAATTGGAAGAAACACCCCAAAATGTTTAACGATTATCACCTCTGGGTGATGGAATAATAGGTGAATTTTTTTTATTCTTTCTACTTTTATCTATGAACTTTCAACAATATGTAAATATTACTTTTAGGTAAGTGTTTGTTTTTTTCCCAGAGTAGAAATCATTGCTCTTTACTGATACAAAATAACACATTTCTACAAAGCCGTCCTCATCCTGCCTTCTCTCTAGTGGACTTTGTTCACTCGAAGTGCTCCGTGTTTACTCGGTTAATAAATGGAAAGACAGATGAATTCTATAAAGTCAATCCTTTTTTATCCCATCTAAAGGAAAACCCCCAGGTCCCATGCACCCCAAGGCCCTTCCACCCTAACAAACTTGATTTCCCTGAAAGGTATGTCTGGAAGCCCTTCCACGACAAAGTAAACAAATCTTGATATTCCTCTTCAATTTTCATAACGGGAACACTACCGATGAGCCCTGGCTTAGTTCATCTGTCTTCCATTGCCTGACACTGACAGGTCATTTCCACGGGTTTGCCGTGCAGTCGCTTGAGGTTCAGACTCCGCAGCGGGTTGGGGGCAGGGGTGCTGGGGCCTCCTGTGCGAGTTGGGTTCTGGAGGAAGACAAGGAACCTGTTCCTAGCGCTCAGTGGGGCCCTGCCACGGCTGTGGCTGTGGCTACGGCCAGGAAAGGGGCAGAGAGACGGGATACGGTCAGAGCTGCGGGGGCTGGGGCAGAGAGGGCTGCTCCCAGGTCGTGGCGCACATAGGCGCCTCCCCCAGCTACCAGCCCCACCTCGGCTGCTGCTCCACAGCAGGAGGGCACAGCCCCAGCCCCCGCAGGGCTAGGGACCCGTGTACGGGGAGCAGGCCGGGTGCCCTGGGATGAACTTGAGGCCCAGCACTGCCAGCTTCCAGCTGTGGGAAGGGCTGGTGGCAAGAGGGACCCGGAAGCAGCACTGGGCCCGAGGGCGGAGATCAAGGGACGTCTCCCTAAGGGTGGCCCGGCGCACTGGCTGCCATCTCCAGGTCAGCGGGGCGGGGGCCACGTTCGCGCACGGAACATCAGCGTGCCCCCAGAGGAGAGCTTGGTCCAAAGCATCCTCCGATTCCCAAGAGAAGTTGCCCACATTGCTTGGGACCCTGAGGAAGCCCTGCTGGCTTCCCCCAGGCTGACCAGGATCTGGGATGGGGCGGGGGTGGGGGCAGGGGCGGGGGCCTGCGCCCAGGCTGCCTCTACGCTGGGGCTGCTCTGGCTTCTTTTCGGTAGTCCACCTCTCCAATTCTGAAACCAAACCTGGATTCGTGGCTCGGGAGTCTGTTTTTCTGGCCATTTCTTTTCTGACAGTAATTCCAGGATAAGGGTCCATTTCAAAGGCCTCAGGAAGAATCGTGTATTGATATCTGTCAAATTTGGTCCTCCTACGCCTCTGGCCTGGCTCAAGTGTGTCTCAGCCATAAGCAGAGCTCGCTGTCCACTGGGAGCCTCAGTGGACAGGTTAGTTATTTTAAAGTTTAAAGTTTTAACCAACTTTAAACTTAAAACAATTGTAATCAGGGTTTACAATAAAACTGTAAATTTATTTTACAGGCAATACCATTGTTTAAAAATCAATTAACTTTCCATATTCTGCTCTTTTCTTCTAGGTCTATGAAAAATAAGATAATATTAAAATTAAATTCTGACTCCAAAGACTCCAATAAGTAATACAATAGGAAAAGTGACTAACACAACTTTAAACTGTAATAACAGAAAGACAGTGGCTAACAGGCTGAATGAACACAGCCTGAGAAGTAAGTGAGATTATGACCCAGGAGTGAACTACTTGGTCCACCACTCACTATCTGTGCTACTTTTACAACCCTCTGACTCTTTGAACTATGGGATGCCATCTGTAAAACAGAGACAAAATCTTCCTCCTGGGTTACTGTGAACACTGAATGATACAGGAGTATGAAAAGCATCAGTACTGTGCTGGCATAAAGGTTCAAAAAATGCTCAGTATTCTTCATATTCAGTTCTGAGTACAATTTAAGATGGACATTGCGACCAACTGGAACATACTTAGAAGGACAACAGAAGATGAAAAGAGACCCCCAAAAAAACACTTGAAAAGGCACCTGAAGCAACTAGCTTGGACTCAGACAGTAAAGGAGATACGATGACTGAACATTTAAAGGACACATATGGAAGCAAACTTATTTAGTAAAGTTCAGGAAAATAAAGCTTTTACAAATTACAGGGAGGCAGATTTTTAGTGCTCTGTAAAAAAGAACATGTTAAAAAATGGAATAGATCGCAGGGCGCAGCGGCTCACGCCTGTAATCCCAATACTTTGGGAGGCCATGGCAGGCGGATCACCTGAAGTCAGGAGTTTGAGACCAGCCTGGCCAACATGGCAAAACCCCATCTCTACTAAAAATACAAAAATTAGCTGGGTGTGGTAATGGGCGCCTGTAATCCCAGCTATTCAGGAGGCTGGGGCTGGAGAATCACCTGAGCCCAGGAAGCAGAGATTGCAGGGAGCCCAGATCGTGCTGCTGCACTCCAGCCTGGGCAACAGAGCCAGACTCCATCTCAAAAAATAATAATTTTTTAAAAAAGAAATATACACTTAAAAACTTATTTATCTTAAAATAGAAGAGAAATTTAATACATATAGAAGCTTTTAGCTTCAAAGGTACCTTTAAAACCTTACATTAAACAAGAAAGGTGGAAAATAAAGTGCTCCAAGACTTACACTTTGCTTCTGACAGATTTTGATTGGGTGACCAGACCAACATGCCAAGATTGTCGCGTTCTTGACTGCGTCTTGCCAGTTTGGCTTGGGAGAAAGAAAAAAGAAAATTCTTATTAAAATGTAACACATAAAATAAGCTATAAGTAACAATACCTTTTAATGACATCACCCACCTTTTACCTGTATCTGGCCCAATGGGACCCCACACTTAACATCAGAGTGAGGATGGAGATGGGGGAGGCGAGAGTCTGCTGAAACATTTCTACTTGGAAGTCCTTTCCTACTTCTACTGATTTTACAGTATGCTGCTCTGCTTTCAGGCATGAGACATCCAAAAAGAAATCCACACGTGCCAAGGTGCTCAAAGGTTCTTTTAAAATATTAATTCTTCATGTGTGCTTGCAGCACCCTTAGCCTTCTCTGCCTGGGTAACTTTTTAGTGACTTGGCAATAGAAATCTCAAAATTCTTTTAACAGCATTATTAAAGAATAACTATTTAAAAAGTTTAACCTGAAAGGAAACTTCTAAAATGCATACTAATTCTTAAAAAATCTAATGCAAAATAGTAGGCCAAAAGGTTTAAAAGTGCCAAGGGTGGAGCTGACATGTATTACTGAATTAACCGCAAGCAGCTGTCATCTATTACAATACACATATCTAAAACATTATCTTCAGAAGGCAAAGACTCGAGAAACAGAAGTTCAGTGACCATACCTTCACACTGGTTAGGCCCAAACTTATTCATTCTAAAGGTTAATTTTGGCCACCTTTTCTCCTTTAAATGAATTACTCTGAAAATATGATGAAAGTTATGGAACCTAAACTCTTGGGGGAAAAATGCAACTAAATATAACATACAACCTACTATAAACAAAAATCTAGGAAACCCAGAGTCTGGTTAATGAATTTCTTCTTTTATGATACCACCAGATCTTCCATCTTTAATTTTGTCTACCAATGTGTTCTAGGTTTCATAAAGAGGAAATTTTACATTTTTAGTAAAATCTCAGAGACAGTTACTTTAAAGAACCATAATAGAATAGTGAAAAGGACCCAAAGCGTGAACAGTATGAATTAGGTAAAATTAAAAGTTGAATGTCTGTTGCAGATGGGAAGAGGATGTAGATGAGAAAGAAATATGACAAAAAAGATGGAGTGACCGCCTTTGAGTTTACCTTTTTTTTGAGACAGAGTCTCACTCAGTCACCCAGGCTGGAGTGCAGTGGTGTGATCTCGGCTCACTGCAACCTCTGCCTCCCGGGTTCAAGCGATTCTCCTGCCTCAGCCTCTCGAGTAGCTGGGACTACAAGTGTGCACCACCACACCCAGCTAATTAGTCAGGCATGGTGGCACACACCTGTAATCCCAGCTACTCGGGAGGCTGAGGCCAGAGAATTGCTTGAACCCAGGAGGCAGAGGTTGCAGTGAGCTGAGGTCGTGCCACTGCACTCCAGCCTGGAGTACAAAGCAAGGTTTTTTCTCAAAAAAAAAAAAAAAAGGTAAATTCTTATAATTCTTATTCCTAAATGTATGAACTGGCCACCCATACTTTCAACATATCCTGAGATGCTAAGCATAAGTAAATTTAACTTAATTATGTTAGGGAACAAAAAACGTTTTGTGACTCCAAAATTTTTGGCTTCTGACGTTGGGTAATCAAAAAGATAGAAATCAAAGGGAATGGCAAGAGTATTGCTATAACAGTTATATATGCTTACTATGTGCTAGGCACTCTGTACTTTGACATGCCTTAGTTCATCATTTCAATCTTACGACTATCCATTTTATAGATGAGGAAATTAAAGCACAGAGAGATGAAGTAAGCTGCCCAACATCACACCTATGAGCAGTGAAGCTGAGTCGAAGCTTAAGGAAGAGGTATGAAAACAGCAGAAGCCAGAGTTGGTGGTGTTAACCATTATGCTACACAGCCTAGATTTTAAAGACACCATAAATTATGATCAAAAACCAAAGTATATAAAGAACATTTTTCCTCCCCATGATATCCACATTAAGTATTTTAACATTTAAGTTAAATGGCTTAAGAATTCCCAACTGACAACAGTTCACTCTCTATAAAATGAGGAAGTCAGAAGCAACTTTGGTATTCAAATACCTGTATCTTTTCTTTTTTTCTTTTTTTTTTTTTTTTTGAGACTGAGTTTCACTCTTGTTGCCCAGGCTGGAGTGCAGTGGCACGATCTCGGCTCACTGCAACCTCCGCCTCCTGGGTTCAAGCGATTCTCCTGCCTCAGCATCCCAAGCTGGTCTCAAACTCCCGACTTCAGGTGATCTGCCCGCCTCGGCCTCTCAAAGTGCTGGGATTACATTAAATATCTATATCTTTCTACAAAGTATATACCTACTGTCTGGTTCTCTCTTCTCTAATCTCTTCCTTTTTAAATGCTAAAAGTTTAAATTGGAACAAATAGGTCCATAATTTCCAATCACCAGCTCTCTGGAATTAAAATCTACAATAAACATAGGCACGCTATAAACTCCTTAAAAACTCAAATCTCATGTTCTCCTAAATTTACGGGAAAAAATTTTTTGCCTCAAAGATTAGCGATTTCACAAATAATTTAAAAGCTAAACAGATTTTTTCTTTGAGGATTTTTTCCTCCATGATAATAAATGCTCTATTCACTTGTTTTTAAAAAACAGAAACATTTTTTAAAAATCTTAACTTACATCACAGTTGGTTAACGAGAGGTATGTATACTCCCACTACCACTAGCTGCTCCCCCCCTCCGCCAAAAAGGAGAGGGACTGTAAAAAATAAAAAGGCAGGCAAGAACAAAGCTGGACAGGGAGAGAAGACAGACAGAAAGGGCTTCAGCAGTTAGCCGAGGTAGAAACTCTCATGCCACAACTGACATACACATAACCAATTACCATTGCTTACTTTGTATTGTATTACCCAGTAAATACCCAACTAGATTGTTAATTCCTTGGTAACAAAGAATCCATTCTTCACTCTTGTACTGCCACTGCTTACCTGACCTGAAGTAGTACTGTTCGGTCAATTGCTTTCCATAGGTCTTCAGCTGTCTTGATTCTTAATTTTAGCAAGATTTATTCTCATTAGCATCACCACAACAGTAACTGCATTACCACAGCAGTAACTATCCTCAGAAGAAATGTTCTAAACATGTATAGTGTGTTCTGTCCTTTGTATAGTGTTTTACACCTCCAGGGTGAACAGAAGAGACGATGTGATGTAGAGGAATTAAACAGCCACATGAATAGTAATAAGAGATTTTAACAAAAGTTGACCTTTCCCCACGTTTTCTCTACCACTTTTTTAAACATCAGTGTTCCCTGGGTTCCTCTTTTTCATCTGGTATTAATTACTCCTATGCCACAACATCTAACACTGCAAATTTCTCAAACCACATTTATTATGGTAGTGACTTCTAAATCTGTATCTCAAGACAGAATACACATATAAGCCAATAACAATTCAAAAAGCATCTTGACACAGCTTATCGCCCTCTCATTCACCCTTACCACTATCAACAAGCTGTTTCTTCTTGTTTACCTAAAAAATTAACACTATCACTTGTATAGTCACCAACTCCCAGCAATATGGCTGCAAGTCATCTTGGAGTCCCCTCATCTGCTACTAGCACTCGAGCACACACTCTCTGCAAAACTCACTGAACCCCATCCACTAACCTCTTCAACTTTTCTCAAATCCATCGCTCTCCAACCCTGCTGCCACCAACCTTCAGTTTCCAACTTCATGGTTTCTCATCTTGTCCTGTCTTAAGGGTTGCAGGATAAATTCGGTCTCCTCAAATTCAGTTGCTCCACTAGCTAGAGCAGTCTTTCTGAAGCACAATTCACTCTTTATTATTATTATTATTATTATTATTATTATTATTTTTGAAACGGAGTCTCACTCTGTTGCCGAGGCTGGGGCACAGTGGCACCATGTCAGCTCACTGCAACCTCCATCTCCTGGGTTCAAGCAATTCTCCTCCCTCAGCCTCCCGAGTAGCTGGGATTACAGGAACCCACCACCACGCCCGGCTAGTTTTTATATTTTTAGTAGAGATGGGGTTTCACCATGTTGGCCAGGCTGGTCTCGAACTCCTGACCTCAGGTGATCCACCTGCCTTGGTCTCCCAAAGTGCTGGGATTACAGGTGTGAGCCACAACGCCCAGCCCATTCTTTATTTTTTTAAGAAACAGGGTCTTGCCCTGTTTGTCCAGGATGGAGTGCAGTGATGTGATCATAGCTCACCGCAGCCTCAAACTCCTGGGCTCAACCCATCCTCCCGCCTCCTCTCCCAAAGTGCTGGAATTATGGGCATGAGCCACCGTGCCTGGCCCTGGAGCATAATTCTGATCAAATCACTTTCCATGTTAAAAGTCTTTTGGATCATAACTCCCTTCCCCTTCAGTGTGGGCTGTGCATAGTGACCTCTTTCCAAAAAAGGGGGTTGTATGGAAAGGGGCGGAGCAGGAGATGGAAGAGTACTTTACAGCTGAAACATCTAACAAACTCAGACATTTCCACTGTAAAGTACTCCGCCAGGCAACAAAGGTCAACATGAGCAATCATCAGTCATGTTGATGGTATGTACCCTTGGATGGGATGAAATGGCACTCTACTTCTGTGGTCTTCCTACCCCAAACTCATAATCTTAGTATAATAATGAGAAAAATGCCAGACAAATCCCAATTGAGAAACATCCTGCAAAATTTCTGATTAGTACTCCTTAAAGCTAAAACATCATCAAAAACAAGAAAAATCTTGAGAAACTGTCACAGCCCAAGAGGAATCTAAAGCAACAAGGCAACTAAATGTAACGTGGTATCTTCGATGGGATTCTGGAACAGAAAAGGGGTATTAGGTAAAAACTAAGAACATAAGAATAAATTATGAACTTCAGGTAATAATTACAAATCAATCAATCACTAATTGTAACAAATGTACCACACTAATGTAAGATGTTAATAACGGGAAACTGGGTGTAGGGTATATGGAAACTCTTTGTACTATCTTTACAACTTTCCTGTAAATCTAAAATTATTCCAAAATAAAAAATCCTTCTGCTGCTTCCCCCATTGTCTTTAGGGAAAAAACCCATGGCATGCAAGACCCTTCATAATCTGGCCTGCTTATCTTTCTAACCTATGTCTCACACTCAGGACTCTATCCCTCACATGGTCATTACATTTCTGGGCCTTTTTGCTTTGCCATGTCTGTTCTCTAACCCACTTCCTTCTCTTTACCTCTTCCCACCAGCTAACTCCTAATAATGCTTCACGACCCCTCAAGGATCACCATCTTTGTAAGTCTGCTTACTCTCCTAGTCCAGGTTAGCAGCCCATTCCTCTTCAATACTCTCATATCACTGGGGACACCTCCTCTATCACAGTTTAGGCTCTCATCATTAATGATTTGCATAAAGACATGTGGAGAGAACAATGGCTTTGTAAGACTCAACTACCAGCAGTAACTACTATTAATGACTTTTGAGCCAGTATGATCTGATATAATTATTAACTATTACTACGTGCCAGTAACTGGGCTAACCACTTCACCTATCTGTCACATAACACACACCAAAAAAGCCCTATGAGATAAGAACTGTTGTAGTCCACATTTGAAAAGGAGTTAAGTGACTTGCACTTAGATCCTAACACTGGTCAGGATCTGAACTCACATCTGGGACTCAATCCCATGGTACACCTGTATCCCATTTTAACCACTTTGTTGTTGAGTGATGATGAACAAGCTATTTAGCTTCACTAACCCTAAAGAAAAATGGAGAGGGTAATGCCTACCTTGCATGGGTTTCTATGAGGATTAGAAAGGCCACCTATTAAACAAGTACCTGGTACATACAGATGCTCCTCAGCTTACAACAGTGTTAGTCCTGATAAATGCATCATAAATTGAAAATATTGTAATCCAAAAATGCACTTAATATACCCAACCTAATGGGCATCATAGCCTAGCCTACCTTAAACATGCTCAGAACACTTACATTAGCCTGTAGTTGGGCAAGGCCATCTAACAAAGCCTATTTCATTTAAAAAAAGAAAAAAAGTGTTGAGGCCAGGTGTGGTGGCTCATACCTGTAATCCCAGTACTTTGGGAGGCCGAGGTGGGTGGATGGATCACCAGAGGTCAGGAGTTTGAGACCAGCCTGACCAACATGGAGAAACCCTATCTCTACTAAAAATACAGAATTAGTCAGGCATGGTGGTGCATGCCTGTAATCCCAGCTACTCGGAAGGCTGAGGCAGGAGAATCGCTTGAACCCGGGAGGCAGAGGTTGCAGTGAGATTGCGCCACTGCATTCCAGCCTGGGCAACAAGAGCAAAATTCTGTCTCCAAAAAAAAAAAAGTGTTGAATATCTCATGTAAGGGTATCACACCACATATTGCTAGCCAAGGAAAAGATCAAAATTCAAAATACAGTTTCTACTGAGTGTGTATCACTTTTGTACCATCTTAAAGTTGAAAAATACTAAGTCGAATGTTTAAGTCAAGAACTGTCTGTACTTAATACTTGATAAATAATAGCAATTATGATTTTCTTTCTCTTCTATTATTTGACATCTTTCAGACCATAGTATCTTCAGTGTCTAGCATATTATAAGTACTTCATAAATGTTAAGTAAATTAATATGCATAACATAGGTTAGGTAGCCAATTAATAAAAAAGTTTAGAAAGGGAGTATATTGTTCTATTCCCTTTCCTTCAACACAGCAATCCAGACTGACAAGTTTGAGAACCAAGTAGGCTGGGCAGCAACTCATGTAGCCCTGATCTCTGCAATGCCACCCACTCCCTCTCTTCTTGTATCTCTCTTTATAATAGCACTCTACCATTTAAGGGCATAAACTCTATTCCCATGGGAAGGTTATTTCAAAAATACTATGATTTGCAATATTACAAGCTGACAAAAATGAATGAATAATTTCCCTTAGAATTGGCTCAAGGCCAGGCATGGTGGCTCATACTTGTAATCCCAGCACTTTGGGAGGCTCAGGCGGGTAGACCATTTGAGGTCAAGAGTTCAAGAACAGCCTGGCCAACGTGGTGAAAACCTGGCTCTACTAAAAATGCACACACACAAAAAAAAAAAACCCAGCTGGGCGTGGTGGCTCACACCTGTAATTCCAGCTACTCAAGTGGCTGAGGCATGAGAATCACTTGAACCCAGGAGGCGGAGGTTGACATGAGCCAAGAATGCACCACTGCACTCCAGCCTGGGTGATGGAGTGAGACTGTCTCAAAAAATAAAAATAAAAAATAGAACTGACTCAATCACTTTCCAGTAATCTGAGTTCAGCTAATGCCTAATCTATGTCCCTTTCTGATTCCCCCAAGAAGGAAGTTAGATGCTAATCAAATGCTACTGAAGTCAACTCTGCACTAGAAACTGGAATTGTATAGTCAGTTTCTAACTAGTAACATCTTATCTTCTCTCATTCTCTTGGACTCACAGGTGCCTTGGACTGGGAATCGCTTTTCTCTAAGAGAAACCAGAAACAACTTTTCTTCCATGTTATCAATGTAACAAGCTTATCATTTACCACCAATGTAATTTCGACACATATGATCCTCAAACCTAAACAAAGACAAAACACTTCAGAGACCAATGAATTTCACAGTGAAATGTTTTAGGCTCAGGTTTCTCCTATTTCTCTTAACACTGCCCTATCAGTAATGTAACACACTAATCAGAATGGACAAGGCTGTATTGATATTGCACCACCAAGCAATCCAAGAGAAAAAAAAGCCCTGAAGCTACAGCCTGACTGATGGTGAGGCACCACAATCTTATGAAATACAGAGGGCCCAGATTATCCTATAATACAATTACTCCCAACATCACCATGACCCAGAGAAAACTTCTAACTACTGTACCACCAGCTAACGACATACCTTTACACCAATGTTGTAAGAGTTCCTTATAAAAGGTTGAGTTAGGAAAAAAGACAATATGGAATTCTTTGCAAAAGTTTGGCAAAACAGGATGTTAGAAGGGAACACAGAAAACCTGTCCAGTAAAAATGTTGAGAGAAGTTGCATTAGTCTGTTTTCACAATGCTGATAAAGACATACCAGAGACTGGGCAATTTACAAAACAAAGAGGTTTAACTGGATTTAACAGTTCCATGTGGCTGGGGAAGCCTCAGTCATGGCGGAGGGCAAGGAGGAGCAAGCAAGGTCTTACGTGGATGGCAGCAGGCAGAGAGGAGCACTTGTGTAGGGAAACTCCCCTTTTTAAAACTATTAGATATCTCGTGAGACTCATTTGCTATCAAGAGAAAAGCACAGGAAAGATCTGGCCTCATGATTCAATTATCTACCACCAGGTCCCTCCTACAACATGTGGGAGTTATAGGAGCTACAAGATGAGATTTGGGTGGGGACACAGAGCCAAACCATACCATAAGTGTACTGTAAATAAGTTCAGGCTTTCTGAAGGGTAGTTTGGCAATGTTTACCCAAACCTCTAGCAATTTATCCCAAAAGAAAATATTCATAAAGCTATGCAAAAACTTATCTACAAAGTTATTCATCAAGTGCTGCTGAAAACAGCAATAAATTGGAAAGAACTCAAACGTCCAACATAATCTCATAATCTGGTACAACCATATCATGGAAACTGTATACACTAAAAGCTGCAGAGACCTTTTCACAAGATGGCACCGAAAGCAAAGAAGGAAGCTCCTGCCCCTCCTAAAGCTGAAGCCAAAGCAAAGGCTTTGAAGGCCAAGAAGGCAGTGTTGAAAGGCGTCCACAGCTGGAAAAAAAAAAAGATCCACACATCACCCACCTTCCAGCGGCCCAAAACACTGCGACTCCAGGGGCAGCCCAAATATCCTGAGAAGAGCGCCCCCAGGAGAAACAAGCTTGACCACCATACTATCATCAAGTTGCCGGTGACCACTGAGTCTGCCATGAAGAAGAGAGAAGACAAGACACTTGTGTTCATTGTAGATGTTAAAGCCAACAGGCACCAGATCAAACAGGCTGTGAAGAAGCTCTATGACACTGATGTGGCCATGGTCAACACCCTGATTCGGCCTGATGGGGAGAAGGAGGCACACGTTCAACTAGCTCCTGATTATGATGCTTTGGATGTTGCCAACAAAATTGGGATCATCTAAACTGAGTCCAGCTGGCTAATTCTAAATATATGTATATCTTTTCACCAGAAAAAAAAAATAAAAAGTTGCAGAAGTATGTACATTTAATGACTTGGGAAAACCATACATAAAGTACAACATGCAAATGACAACGAAGTGCTGCATACTACAGAATCACCCAGTCTATAACAACTCACAGGCAGGGCACAGTGCTCACGCCGATAATCCCAGCACTTTGAGAGGCCAAGGCTGGAGGATTGCTTGAGGTCAGGAATTTGAGACCAGCCTGGGCAACAAAGTGAGACCCTGTCACTACAAAAAATAAAAAAAATTAGCAAGGCATTGTGGCTCACACCTGTAGTTCCAGCTACTTGGGTTGCTGAGGTGGGTGAACTCCTTGAGTCCAGGAGTTCAAGGCTACAGTGAGCCATGATAGTGCCATTGCAATACAGCCTGGGCAACAGAGCAAGACTCTGCCTCAAAAACAAACAAAAACTCATGTCCAATTCGAATTATGTTTCCATAAGCATAACTACATATGCTAACATCGTGCCGAAGCCAGTTGTCTTATCCCACTTAACCTGCGGAAATGCCTGTCCTGCACTGAAGGAACTCCCTCTGCTTACCTCTAATGAGAGACCTAATACTCTAGGAAATACTTTCCCCCGCTGCTTTTCCTAAAGCACTTAATACATAATTATACTGTTGACTAAATTTTTCTTAATGAGAAACTATTTCTTCCCTCTGAGTCTTACAAGTTTTTGAAACGTTGAGAATAGACATACTGTAGTTTCATAAAAGAGGATGGAATTACTACCTATCTTTTGGTGAAACTAAAAACAGAGCACTATCAGTCAGGTTTTTTAAAGCCCACATAATTATAAGTGACTTTTCTTTCTTTCTTTTTTGAGACAAGTTCTCACCCTGTTGCCCAGGCTGGAGTGCACTGGCACAATCTCGACTCACTGCAACCTGCGCCTCCTGGGTTGAGGCAATCCTCCCATCTTGGACTCCCAAGTAGCTAGGACTACAGGTACCCGCCATCACGCCCAGCTAATTTTTTGTATTTTTAGTACAGACAGGGTTTCACCATGCTGCCCAGGCTGGTCTCGAACTCCTGGGCTCAAGCAATCCGCCTGCCTCGGCTTCCCACAGTGCTGGGATTACAAGCATGAGCCACGGTACCTGGGCTATAACTGACTTTTCTGTTACTGATCCAGATTTGTGAGGGTTTTATTAGACTTCTACCCCCACATTCTCTCTTTACAGTGCTTTATCCC
Source organism: Hylobates moloch (assembly GCF_009828535.3). Taxonomy (NCBI): domain Eukaryota; kingdom Metazoa; phylum Chordata; class Mammalia; order Primates; family Hylobatidae; genus Hylobates; species Hylobates moloch. The sequence continues at coordinate 2,924,222 of NW_026652291.1, forward strand.
TTTGAAAAAGAGCTGAGCAATATCACTAATATACAATTTTGCCCTTTTAAAAAACTAATCTGAACCAATTTATGAGATAGTAATTTACACAAGTCACCCCATACTAAGGAAATATCTATCCTTATAATATTATGTTTTTAGATGAAAGGATGAAAATTACCATGCAATCTCTTTATCGGCATTCCAGTATGGTAATAATTACACTTTAACAACAGCCAAAAACCAGATGCTGTCAATTTCTTATTACTAGTCCCAGAAAAGACACATCTATTTTCTTCTTGATTTAGAATAGATTAAAAAGTTAATTTTGGCTGGGCACAGTGGTTCACACCTGTAATCAAACTGTGGGAGGCCAACCAGGGAGAATCACTTGAAGCCAGGAGTTAGAGATCAGCCTGGGCAACACAGCAAGATTCCGTCTCTACAGGGCATGGTGTTGCGCTCCTGTACTTCCAGCTACTTGGGAGGCTAAGGTGGGAGGATTGCTGGAGCCCAGGAGTCCAAGGCTGCAGTAAGCCATGATCATACATCAAGCTGCACTCCAGCCTGGGTGACAGAATGAGACCCCATCTCAAAAAAGGGGGGAAAGAAGTTAATTACAGAAGATAAGAAAAAAAAAAAAGTTTTACCCAAAAGCAAATCTATGCAAAATATCTTCAAATTTTCATGTTGTTAAAAAGAAACCCATTCAAACCACAAGTATCACTCATAATGTATATCACATTCTTAGAGTTGTTTTACTATAATCGGCATATCCACAAGATAACCCACTAGGTCAGAACTCAGACCATCAGTTTGAAATTCTAGGTGTGTACCTACAAAATTTAAATACACCGGAAAAATTATTTCAAACAGGGCTTTCTCATTTGGAACCAGTGGTTAAAAATAATCTCTACCTCATAGTGACAGAATTAAATGAGATAATATATGCATAAGGTGCTTGGCTAAATGCCTCAGCACACCATGAGCATGCGACTCACCAGATTATTTATCTTACTATGAAAGCCAGTGTTTGGAGTAAAAAGAACAGAAAAACCATCCAAAAATAACTCAACATTAACTACTTCACACTTCTTGACTATGGCTGTCTTCTCCCACATTCCCAAACACTGATCTAGGCTCTAAGTGGCTTATTCAGGTTGCAATAACGTCCTTACCAAACTTTCTGCCACCTCTCTCTGCCTCCAAATTCAAATTTATTATATAAATGGCAGCAGCAGATACCGTTACTGTCCATGTGACACTACTTCACATTACCCTTGCAAGAAGTCACCCCAAATTCAAGCAACTCTAGAAACTATTAAAGCTACAAAAACTTCACAAATAGAGTTTACTTAAAGGTGGGGAAACCATACACATGAAGCGTCTTGGTAGAGGTGATAGTGTCAAGGATCCCATGCCTATTCCAGCCCAGAGCTCTCTCAACAAAACTTTATTACATTATTACATTCCCAGAGCTTTCTTGTTTGACACATATGTGTGCCAGAACTGGTTCCTTGTCCTGGTATTCTGCCACTTTGCAGGAATCTCCAGTAAAATAAGATGAATTTTTATTGTTGTTAATATTGTTACCCACAACCAGAATAGCCAAAATAAAAACGGAAGACTTTATGAGCCTTAATAATTCTGGTACCTCACTATTTACAAATGCTGATCAGATGAGACATTTGTTTTGATAGTGAAGTCCAATGCAACCCTGCATCAACAAAACTCCACTTGTTCATATGCAAATATAAAATTGCAGTAATTTATCCAAGTATTTATGGAGATCTTATCTAAAGAGCTTCTTTTTAAAAAGTCAAATAAAAAGTCCAGTAAGTCGGTAGAATAATGGGCAAAGACCTTTCCTAGAAAAAGCAGCTTCCGTCGGGCGCGGTGGCTCACGCTTGTAATCCCAGCACTTTGGGAGGCCGAGGCGGGCGGATCACGAGGTCAGGAGATCGAGACCACGGTGAAACCCCGTCTCTACTAAAAATACAAAAAAAAAAAAAAAAAATTAGCCGGGCGTGGTGGCGGGCGCCTGTAGTCCCAGCTACTCGGAGAGGCTGAGGCAGGAGAATGGCATGAACCCGGGAGGCGGAGCTTGCAATGAGCCGAGATTGTGCCACCGCACTCCAGCCTGGGCGACAGAGTGAGACTCCGTCTCAAAAAAAAAAAAAAAAAAAAAAAAAAAAGAAAAAAGAAAAAAAGAAAAAGCAGCTTCCTCGTGGGAGAATTTCAAATAATTTATGTAAATATTCCCCACTCTCCTCCAGGAGATGGAGCTTAAATCCCCCCGACTTGAGTGTAGGTTGGACTTACTAACTTGTTTCCAAAAAAATAAGTATGGAAGGTGGTGAGTGTATACAGTAGAGAAACAACCTTGGCCACGATTAACATTACCAGCAATAAATCATGGAGTAGCATGCACTACACCTCCCACCACTCCAATCAGATGAATTCCCCAAATTCATAACCCTAGTCTAGTCATGTGAAAAACAGCAAACTGGGGAGACATCATAATTAAATGCAATGCATACAGTACCCTGGATTGGATTCTAGAACAGAAATGGACATTAATGGGAAAACTAGTGGAATCTAAATAAAATGTGGAACTTAGTAATGTATCAGTGTTGGTTTCTGGGTATTGACAAGCACACCTTGGTGATGTAAGAGGAACCCAAGTGAGGGGTCTGATAATCCATAGCATACAGGAAAGGGTGGGGGGTAGGTAGGTAGCCATCCTGTTCCTGAGAAAAGAGTCACATTCTAAAAACTTTCCGTAATTCAAGTCATAAAAGTAAGAAAACCATTTTGATTATTTTTTTTTTCAGAGTCTCACTCTCACCCAGCCTGGAGTGCAATGGTGTGATCTTGGCTCACTGCAACTTCTTACCTCCCTAGTTCAAGCAATTCTCGTGCCTCAGGTGACCTGCCTGCCTCGGCCTCCCAAAGTGCTGGGATTACGGGCATGAGCCACCGTGCCTGGTCTCACACATATGGATTAAAGCCACCGCACCTGGCGAGAAAAACCTTTTTTAAAAAGAAGGCCCAGCGCAATAGCTCACACCTGTAACCCCAACACTTTGGGAAGCCAAGGTGGGTGGATCATCTGAGGTTGGGAGGTCGAGACCAGCCTCACCAATACGGTGAAACCCCATCTCCACTAAAAATACAAAAATTAGCTGGGCGTGGTGGTGGGCATCTGTAATCCCAACTACTTGGGAGGCTGAGGCAGGAGAATCACCTGAACCTGGGAGACAGAGGTTACAGTGAGCCGAGATCATGCCACTGCACTCCAGCCTGGGCAACAGAGCAAGACTCCGTCTCAAAATAAATAAATAAAAATAAATTAAATTAAATTAAAAAGAACACCCTCATAAAGAAGAAAACTCTTTCACTTGTTTCAGAGAGGCAATATAATGGGAAACTGGCCTGTTCCAAGTTTGCCCTTAATTCAATCTTCTTTTTTTTTTTTGAGATGGAGTCTCGCTCTGTCGCCCAGGCTGGAGTGCAACGGAGTGATCTACGCTCACTGCAACCTCTGCCTCTGGGGTTCAAGTGATTCTCTCACCTCTGTCTCCCCAGTAGCTGGGACTACAGGCACGCACCACCATGTCCAGCTAATTTTTGTATTTTTAGTAGAGACAGGGTTTCACCATGTTAGCCAGGCTGGTCTCGAACTCCTGACCTCAAGTGATCTGCCCACCTTGGCCTCCTACAGTGCTGAGATTACAGGTGTGATCCACTGCACCCAGTCAGTCGATCATCAGATCTTGAGAGTAAACATGTAAAATGATATTTAAAATTCCACTAGATTAATAAACCAAAATCTCTAACATCAAAAAGGATGAGTAAGACTTCTGTGTTATATCAGTCTTAACTTGAAGCAACAAAAACATCATTAAAAAAGAAATTAGCTCCAAGAAGAAGTAAATCGGTCTCAAATTAGGATTAAAACATGGGTTTAAATGAACCAGTATGCCATTACTCCTTGAACATGAGGACATGATATCGCCTAAAAGGACTCACCAAAAGAATACATACAGGTGGGAAATTCTAAATCTATGCACTGACACTAAGCACACATCCATATCCAGCACTGTGAGGCACAACACTTTGCAAAGATATCCTCAAAAATATTTTTCACAAGTTTCTACCCTGTATGTGTTTTGGGTTTACATAGTCAACCTAAATTATATAAGGAAAAAGGAAAAGATTAGTCTTTAGAAAATGTTTCCGGCCAGGTGCGGTGATTCACGCTTATAATCCCAGCACTCTGAGAGGCTGAAGCGGGTGGATCACATGAGGTCAGGAGTTCGAGACCATCCTGGCCAACATGGTGAAACCCCCTCTCTACTAAAAATACAAAAATTAGCCGGGCATGGTGGTGTGTGCCTGAAATCCCACCTGCTTGGGGGGCTGAGGCAGGAGAATCCCCTGAACCTGGAAGGCGGAGGTTGCAGTGAGCTGAGATTGTGCCACTGCACTCCACCCTGGGCGACAGAGCGAGACTTGATCTCAAAAAAAAAAAAAGAACAGAAAACTTTTCTGAGCAGGTGCTGTGGGAGTAATCCCAGCACTTTGGGAGGCTGAGGTGGGTAGATCGCTTGAGGTCAGAAGTTCAAGACCAGCCTAGCCAACATGGTAAAACCCCATCTCTACTACAAATACAAAAAATCAGCCAAGTATATGGTGGCACGCCTGCAGTCCCAGTTACTTAGGAGGCTGGAACAGGAGAATTGCTTGAACCCAGGAGGCAGAGGTTGCAGTGATGGCACCACTGCACTCCAGCCTGGGTGACAGAGTGAGACTCCATCTCAAAACAAACAAACAAAAAAACAGAAACATTTTCTTAAAAATGTCTCAGCTTGGCGGGACACTGTGGCTCACACCTATAATCCCAATACTTTGGGAGGCTGAGCAGGCGGATCGCTTGAGGTCAGGAGTTTGAGACCAGCCCGGCCTACATGGTGAAACCCTATCTGTACTAAAATACAAAAATTAGCTGAGTGTGGTGGCACATGCCTATAATCCTAGCTACTCAGGAGGCTGAGGCAAGAGAATCGCTTGAACCCGGGAGGTGGAGGTTGCAGTGAGCCTAGATCACAGCACTGCACTCCAGTCTGGGCGACAGAGTGAGACTCTGTCTCAAAAAAAAAAAAAACATCTCAGCAAAGTGATTTCAAAGAATGAAAAGAATCTGTTTCCATTCAAATGAATAGGTACATCGAGAAACATTACAACTTATACAAGCTTAATCTTAATTTTGGAATCCACTGCATTAGTTGGTTCACAGGTTTATTTCGTGTGTGTGTGTGTGTGTGTGTGTGTGTGTGTGTGTGTGTGTGTGACAAAGTCTCACTCTGTTGCCCAGGCTGGAGTGCAGTGGCACGATCTCGACTGACCGCGACCTCCACCTCCCAGGTTCGAGGGATTCTCTTGCCTCAGCCTCCTGAGTAGCTGGGATTACAGACGCCTGTGACCATGCCCGGCTAAGTTTTGTATTTTTAGTAGAGATGGGGTTTCACCATGTTGGCCAGGCTGGTCTTTTAACTCCTGACCTCTGGCAATTCCCTCGCCTTAGCCTCCCAAAGTGCTGGGATTACAGGTATGAGCCACTATGCTCGGCCTTCTCCTTCATTTTTTTGTTTCATACATACAACCAGTGGGAGATAGGGGACAGACAAGCTAGGAGGAAATATTTATTGATCACCTATTATGTGCCAGACACTTTCACAAACATGAGCTTCTAATCTTCACAACTTTCTGAACTATTAATAGATACCTAAAGCAGTGCTTAAAAAATTAAGACTATAAAAAACATAGGAAAATATCGTGATAAAGCAAAAACAAAAGCAAATTATAAAACATGCCATAGTTAAGGTACTGAGAGGAAGGAATGCCAATGAGCTTCACAAAGGGAAAAATGCCCATGAGTCACTCAGCTTCCTGCCATTCTAAAGTAAAGTACAACAGGTCAGATATTCTCCCGTATTTAAACAGAATCCTTGTAGAAAATAAATCAGAAAACTGTTTGCCTCCAGGGAAGGGAAAATGGAAGGCCAGGAATGTATAAGAAATGTACTTCTCTTGTGCATAACCCTTTTGCATCTTTTAATTTTGTACCATATGCCTGTATTGCCTATCCAAATATTCAACAAAATTTAGCTTTAAAAAAAAAAAAAAAAGGTTGGCCGCAGTGGCTAATGCCAGATATCCCAGCACTTTGGGAGGCCGAGGAGGGAGGATGGCTTGAGGCCAGGAGTTTGAGACCACCCTGGGCAACATGGCAAGACCTTAACTGTACAAAAAATGTTTTTAAAATGAGCCAGGCATAGTGTCACCTACCTCCAGTCCCAGCTACTTGGGAGGCTGAGACAGGAGGATCCTTTAAGCCCAGGAGATTGACACTGCAGCAAGCCTTGATCATGTCACTGCACTCCAGCCTAGGTGACGAAGATATCCTGTCTCAAAAAAAAAAAAAATAAAATAACAAAACTCAACCACAGGGAAAGAGGTGTCACCAAGACACCAATTCTATTTTTTTTTCTTTTTTTAAAATTTTTTTTCTTTATTTTCTTGTAGAGACAGGTTCTCACTATCTTGCCCAGGCTGGTCTCAAACTCAGGCTCAAGTGATCCTCCCATCTTCGCCTCTCAAAGTGCTGGTATTACAGGTGTCAGCTAGTGCGCCTGGCCTCATTAATTCTAAATTACAAAGATCAGACTTGATCATATTCCCTCTGCAGAGAACTGTGGTTCCAACAAACACACTACTCCTTAGGCCACCCACATCACAAAAAGGTGTGTGTCATCGGAAACCCACAGCCATTATGAGGCATTGCTCAATTACTAAATGACAAGCTCAAATTAGAACTACATCTTGTCTTTTACCTACTCTTCATTTTTACCCAAGTGCCTCGCTCAAAATGGAAACTGTATTTTACATGATGGCTATTTTATTAGTCTGTTCTCACACTGCTATTAAAAAACACCTGGCTAGGCGCAATGGCTCAGACCTGTAATCCCGACACTTTGGGAGGCTGAGGTGGGCAGATCACCTGAGGTCAGGAGTTCGAGACCATCCTGGCTAACACGGTGAAACCCCGTCTCTACTAAAAATACAAAAAAATTAGCTGGGCGTGGTGGCGGGCGCCTGTAGTCCCAGCTACTCAGGATGCTGAGGCAGGAGAATGGCGTGAACCCAGGAGGCGGAGCTTGCAGTGAGCAGAGATCGCACCATTGCACTCCAGCCTGGGCGACAGAGCCAGACTCCGTCTCAAAAAAAAAAAAAAAAAAAAAGAAAGAAAGAAAGAAGGAAGGAAGGAAATACCTGAGATGAAAGTAGGTAATTTATAAAGAGAAGAGGTTTCATTGGCTCAAGATTCTGCAGGCTGTACAGGAAGCATGATGCTGGCATCTGCTCAGCTTCTAGGGAGGCCTCAGTAAACTTATCATCATGGTGGAAGGCAAACGGAAAGCAAGCACATATTACACGGCCAGAGGAGGAGCAAGAGAGACAAGAGGGAGGTGCTACACACTTTTAGACGACCCAATCTCCCGAGAGCTCACTCACTATCATGAAAATAGCACCAAGGGGGATATCCACCCCCATGATCTAATCACGGGCCCCACCTCCAACACTGGGGATTACAATTCGACACAAGATTTGGCTGGGGACACAGATTCAAACCACAACTATCAGCTATAAACATCTAACACAAGCCTTTTATGAACTACTAAAGAATAACACTATAGGCTGCACGTGGTGGCTCATGCCTATAATCCCAACACTTTGGGAAGCCGAGGCCAGCCTGGACAACATGGCGAAACCCTGTCTCTACCAAAAATAGAAAAAATTAGCTGGGCATGGTGGCGAGCGCCTGTGGTACCAGCTACTCAGGAGGCTGAGGTGGGAGGACTGATTGAACCCAGGAGGCGGAGGCTCCAGTGAGGCAAGATTGCACCACTACACTCCAGCCTGGGTGAAAGTAAGACAAGTCTCAATTAAAAAATAATAATAGGCGGCCGGGTGCGGTGGCTCAAGCCTGTAATCCCGGCACTCTGAGAGGCCGAGGCAGGCAGATCATGAGGTCAAGAAATCGAGACCATACTTGCCAACATGGTGAAACCTGTCTCTCCTAAAAATACAAAAATTAGCTGGCGCACGCCTGTAGTTCCACCTACTCGGGAGGCTGAGGCAGGAGAATCGCTTGAACCCAGGAGACAGAGGTTGCAGTGAGCCGAGATCACGTCACTGCACTCCAGCCTGGCGACAGAGCGAAACTCCATCTCAAAAAATAGTAATAATAAAACTAAAAAATAAAAATAAAAAGAATAACACTATAAAATTCAACGGCTGGTATTTTCAAATAGTTTATCCACAATCCCCTCAAATCCTCCAGATACACATTCCTCCCATTTTATGTGCACAGTTATGCATGCTAACTAAGTATTCATTATTTATCAATGGTAATATTTTTGTTAAGTGGAAGATAGAAAATGTTAAAGTAGGTGGTTGTTACGTATCTATGGGAAAAAGTCAGCTGGGAGGCTGATTCTAGGTGACAAAAATAGAATATGCTAGAAAGAAATGTAGTTTGGAGAATTTTCACCCAAATTAGAGTCTCAATGAAAGGACACAATAAAATACTGAAATACAGATGTGGGTGGATGGTGTAACATTTGAAGGGAACTGTTCAGAAGAACAAGCAGATAGGAAAGCTTAAAAGAAACAAATAATATAATCACCTAAAGAAAACAGGGAGTTTGAGGACACAGAATTAGGTACAGGAACACTGCCAGAAGAAGACTAGAGGAGAGAGTGTTTGTAATTCACTGCACAGCCTTTCTTCCATTCCCGTAACTGGGCAATGAAGACGTACGGTGTTCACTGTTAAGTCCTTCTTTAACGCAGCAAGCATTTATTTGGTGTAGCATAACAGTCCTGAAATGGAATCCCAGCTCTGCCTAGACTGAAGGAGCGTTCTCTAATCTCTTTAAGTTTCAATTTTCTCTTCTATAAAAATGGAGGAAACAGTTCCTTCTTCAAAGAGATTAAACAGCAAGTTAAAACAAGCAGCAAACATTCTGGTACATAGTAGGAGCTTAAAATAATCAATCCAAACATCACAAATAGATTCAATCATAAGGACACTTTTAAGAAACCCAGTTACAAGGCTCATATCTAAAGCAGATTTAGCAAATTAAACAAAAATAAAACATTCCTAGCAATTTCTACTTATTCTAAGCCAATTCAGCATAAAGATCCTCCAGTGTAAGTTCCCTTTTATTTATAAAGCCTTCCGAGAATCAACTTGAGAGACCTTCAGCCACAAGAAATCAGGTCTACAGGGCTATCTAAATAATTAGGGGGCCAGGCATGATGGCTCATGCCTATAATCCCAGCACTTTGGGAGGTCAAGACAGGAGGACCCGTTGAACCCAGAAGTTGCCAGCAGCAGTAGTGAGCTATGATGATGCCACTGTACTCTAGCCTGGGAAACAAACCAAGACCCTGTCTCTACAAATAAATAAATAACCCATTTATTTTGCAAGTGTGCTTATTCATATCAATTCACTTCTGGTCAGCAAGCCCAAAAATAAGATCTATAAATACAAAATAAATCAGTTCACTTCTTCTCTAGTCTCTTAAGCTATTTTCAAATTCTCTTTTTTTTTTTTTTTTTGAGATGGAGTCTCACTCTGTTGCCCAGGCTAGAGTGCAGTGGCGCGATCTCGGCTCACTGCAACCTCTGCCTCCCGGGTTCAAGCAATTCTCCTGCCTCAGCCTCCTGAGTAGCTGGGATTACAAGCACCTGCCACCACGCCCAGCTAATTTTTGTATTTTTAGTAGAGACGGGGTTTCACCGTGTTGGTCAGGCTGGTCTCGACCTCCTGACCTCGTGTTCCGCCTGCCTCGGCCTCCTAAAGTGCTGGGATTACAGGCGTGGGCCACCACGCCCGGCCTATTTTCAAATTCTACACCCTTTATTAACAGCAATACTCAGCTCTGAAGGCTGTGAGACCCCTGATTTCCCACTTCACACCTCTATATCTGTGTGTGTGTGTCTTTAATTCCTCTAGCGCTGTTGGGTTAGGGTCTCCCTGACCGAGCTGGTCTCGGCACCAAACATACTGTCAAATTCTTCTAACTAGTCAACAATGTACTGCGCAACAATGACAGTTTCATTAGCTGCTAGTGAATTAGGAGTTAGTGTTTTAAATGAGAACATTCTCACTAAGATAACTGTATTCTGAGTCTAAGTCTCATTGTCTAATACAGGAATTATTAGTAATAAGATAATTAAGTTATTCAATAAAGAGCAAACCAAATATTTAACATCTAAGAGTAAGGGCTCTAAATCAAGTCCTGTAACTTTAAAATATCTTAAGTCGCCAGGCACGGTGGCTCATGCCTGTAATCCCAGCACTTTGGGAGGCCGAGGCAGGTGGATCACAAGGTCACAAGATCGAGACCAGCCTGACCAACATGGTGAAACCCCGTCTCTACTAAAAATAGAAAAATTAGCTGGGCGTGGTGGCATGCGCCTGTAATCCCAGCTACTCGGGAGGTTGAGGCAGGAGAATTGCTTGAACCTGGGAAGCGGAGGTTGCAGTGAGCCAAGATCGCGCCACTACACTCCAGCCTGGTGACAGGGCGAGACTCCGTCTCAAAAAAAAAAAAAAAAAAATCTTAAGTCAGTTCCTAACTCAGCTGGTAAAGAACACCCACAATACCAATGAGAAGGAAGAGCCCAATAACTTTAATGTTTATCCCTTTATATACAACAATTGCAGAATAACCAATGTTTTGCAGACACAGAAATTTCACCAAGTATATGGTACTGTTTCTCCATCAGTAAAATGAGAAGCATGAACTTACTCTCTAGAGTCCATTTAATAGAAAAATTAAGTGGCTTAATCTTGTCTGCAACTTTCACGTCTGACTTCCCTTTCCCAATATCCAAGGGAATCCTGTTCTGTCTTTTAATTGAGTGGATGTGGCGAGGTTTGTAGAATGTGTGTGCTTTTTTCCTACTCTCTTCCTCTGATCCTTCAAGCTTTATTAACATACTTCAGAATAGACTAATCTCAGTCATTAAGCACTGCTGATCACTATGATCCATCCATCCATCCATCCATCCATCCATCCATCCATCCATCCATCCATCCTCCATCCATCCATCCATCCATCCATCCATCCATCCATCCATCCATCCGAGACAGGATCTTGCTTTGTGCTCTGTCCCTCAGGCTGAAGTGCAGTGGCACTCACTGCAGGCCTCTAATTCCTGACCTCAAGTGATTCTCCCGCCTCAGCCTCTCAAAGTGCCAGGATTATGGGCACCAGCCATCATGCCCACGGCCATTATGATTCTTTTTTTTTTTTTTTTTTTGAGGCGGAGTCTCGCTCTGTCGCCCGGGTTGGAGTGCAGTGGCGCGATCTCAGCTCACTGCAAGCTGCACCTCCCAGGTTCACGCCATTCTCCTGCCTCAGCCTCCTGAGTAGCTGGGACTACAGGCGCCCGCCACCTCACCCGGCTAACTTTTTGTATTTTTAGTAGAGACGGGGTTTCACCCTGTTAGCCAGGATGGTCTCATCTCCTGACCTCGTGATCCGCCCATCTCGGCCTCCCAAAGTGCTGGGATTACAGGCGTGAGCCACCACGCCCGGCCCACAGCCACCATAATTCTTTAAGCTCTCGCCTTTCTTCACTGCCTTCATACACAACCAAGTTAGATAACCAATTCATTTTCTTGAGGATCATTCCTGATGCCAATTTCGTCAACCAGATTTTTTACAGTAAACAAAGCCCATTCTAGCTAATATAAGCAACTAAATGACTCAACAGGAAGGTCATCAAACCAGATTTACAAGCCATGCAACTAGGACAACACCAGAATTACCCCACAGAACTGCTTCAGTGGAGGTCTTAACTGCTGCAGGTGTTAAACACGACACTTGGCAGTGCACAGTGGACACCACCGCTAGAAAATGCTGCCTCTGAAACCTGGCAGCCATGCTTGCCTACTTCACATCACTTGCTTCCTAATCCTGGTCTTGCCCTGGTTCATGGAGCAAAAGTCACACATCTATGACAAACTACAAGAGAGGATGGGAAAGCATATTAATAGCTTCTACCGTGGAGTGGACAATTTCCCCTCAAAGACAGAGTGTTCAAAAGGGGCTGGTAGCCAAAATGCATACTAAACATCCACAAGTGATATCACACTAGCTGCTTAGGTCCTAAGGCCCCTATGTACTTTTTTTCTCAGTTTATTCCCTAAATTGCTCCCTAAGTTCAGTGTTATGGCACTCTCCTAGTTTATGACTAGTAAATACTATTCATAGCTGAATCATGTTGCATTACAACTTGCATTGTTGTAAGTCCATTCTTGTACAATTTGTTTTACCTGATTTTTAATTTATGTTTGTTATGAGACAGGGTCTCACTCTGTCACCCAGGCCAGAGTTCAGTGGTGTGATCATGTGTGATTCTTTACCTGGAATTAATAACTGTACTTTTTTTTTTTTTTTTTTGCTTGTTTGGTTTTCTGTATATGTATCACTAATTCACCTCCAAACTTCTACTACATGTGTAAGTCTCAACACATCAGGTTATCTATTGGTTGTTTATTTCTTGACAACACCCCTTTGGAGTCCTGTCTTCACTCACCAATCTGGACTAACTGGTGAATGCCTACACAGCTATTATCCCAAGATTTCTCTTTAAGAATTCCCTTTACCTTATCCTTTGCTGGATTCCATGTCTGGGCCAAGCTTTCAGGGAGATTAAGCAAATGAGTTAACTATATTAAGGATGAGAACCAAGATTCTCACTGTCAGAGACGAGAGCTACAAATAAGGAAAGGAAAAGGGCTAAAATGAATCCTATGAAGTTGGATCAAAATGGTGGCATTTGTGGTAAAATTCATGGTTATGTAGATGTATAGGCAGAGAAACAGACAATAAATATGTCTAATAAATAAATACACAGAGATCTACTTGTTCTGCCCACTAAGAGGGCTAAAAACAATGATATCCTGGCAGCAATGAATACAGCTAGTGCCAAGATATTGGTTTCTATAATACTATTCTCCACTTCAAGAGAATGACTCCTCCTTAGACAAACAGTTGACTCCAGGACGAGGCAGGGAAAATACAAGATAAATTTGAAATATTCTAAGATACCATAAACAAGCATTTAAAGGATTATAGAGGGTTGGGTGCAATGGCTTATGCCTGTAATCCCAGCACTTCGGGAGGCCAAGGCAGGCAGATTACCTGAGATTAAGAGTTCAAGACCAGCCTGGCCGACACGGTGAAACTAAAAATACAAAAATACAAAAATTAGCCAGGTGTGGTGGCACATGCCTGTGATCTCAGCTACTCCAGAGGCTGAGGCAGGAGAATTGCTTGAACCCGGGAGGCGGGGGCTGCAGTGAGGCGAGATCACACCACCAACATTCCAGCCCGGTGAAAGAGCGAGACTCCATCTCAAAAAAAAAAAAAAAAAAAAAATCCTACATGGGTATGCTCCTAGAATTCTAAGGCACTGCTCCACTGTCACCTAGATTCTAGTGTCATACAGATTCTCAGTCCATTGCTATAACTTGACTTGTTTCCACTGGAGGATTTTGGGATCTTCTCTATTCTCAGTGTTCTGAAATCCCAGTGTGATGTACCAATCTATTTTTTTCTTTTATTCCCTGTGCTGGGCACTCAGAGGGTCTGCTCAGTGTGGAGATTTGTGATTTTCAGTTCTGAACATTTTTAATGTGTTGATTTAATATTGTTTCCTCTCAATTATCTTTTCTCTCTCTAGAACATCTAACAATTCAGATGTTGGAGCTCCTGAACCAATCCATTAACTCTAAAGTATTCCCTTCTGTTTTGTTTTTGTATTCATCATCAATTACTAACATTATATCATAATTGCTTTAGTTGTCTCTCTTGTACATAACCGCTCTCCCTTCTCCCTCCCTCTCCCACTGTGAGTGAACGAACGTGTGTGCACACAACCATCTGAAAAATGCAAATATCATGACAGTTCCTTCAGTATGCATCTTCTAAGACTACGGGCATTCTCCTCTATAACCACAGTGCTATTATCACACTTAAGCAAAAATTAATATTAATTCATTATCATTAGTATACAGTCCTTATTCACATTTCCACACTTCCTCTTCCCACCTAAATATTTTTCGGTCAAGAAGCCAATCAGGCATTGTCTTCCTCTTTTTGTCTGTCTTTGCCTACTACTTTCCGCAAGATTTCCTTGGTTTCCTATTGAACATTTGTCCTGCTATCCTATTTTCCAAGAGCTCTTTCTTGTTCTCTGAATGGACCCCTACTTTATACCTTCTTGTTTTTATGTCATGCATTTTCTCTTAGCTCTTCAAGCTTTTTTGTTTTTCAAATTTGAGCTTTTCTTATGCAACTTGTATTTCCTATTTCTTCACTTGGTTTCTTTTTATCTCTCTGTGTTAGACTGTTATGGCTTTTTCTTCATGTGCCTGATAATCCTTGACTGTTAAGTCACAGTTAAGAAGGAAGTACTAAAAAGTAAGTTTTAATTTCATGTACACAGCTGGTGCTTATTAATGGCAAGACTCCCCTGCAGGTGATCAGACAGGGATCTGTTTCACTAAGAGCTATGGTGGATTACATTTTTCTAGAGCTGATCACATTATCTCCCACCCCATATCACCTTCTTACAGTGTGGCCAACTGACATTAAGATATGAGGTCTGTGTTCCTCCCCTAGAACCCCAGGCAAGTTGTTGACTATAGCAGAAATGATGTGATGCAATTTCCAAGACTAAGTCATCATAAAAGGTAACAGATTCTGCTCGTCCTCCCGCAGGACATACATTTGGACACAAAGCCATGTGGGCAGTCTGAGTGCCCTGAAGAAGCAGCACAAACAACTTCACACAGAGACCTCGTGGAGGCGGCTCAGCTCGGTCCTCCCCAGCTGTGCACACTGCCTTGCCTGTGCACTACTCTTCAGCTCTACCATCTGACTGCAGCCAAAGCAAGAACTTGAGTCACAATTGCCCAATCAAGCTCTTCCTAAATTCCTGACCTAGAGAAATCACGGGATTATTTTAAGTCACTAAATTCTGGGGGTCATTTTTCAGGCAGCAAGACTATGGAACAGATTTTGGCACCTGGAAGTGAGATGCTGCAACAAAAACCCAGAACTGTGCTACTGGCTTTGGGGCTGGGTAGCAGGTGGAAATTGCAAGGCCTTTAAGAGGCTATCAGCAAAAGCCTGAAGGGCCTCAACAAGGAAACTATCAGGAAAAGCTTAACAGAAACTAAGAAAACTACTATTGTACATTACAGGAAAAGGGTCCCCTGTTGTCTAAGTAGTGGAAAATGTGGCCTTTAGAAATGTGGAAAACAGGAAATGCACCTAATAAACTCCATGATCTACCTAAGATTTCCAGGCAGAATTTTAAAAAAAGAAACAATTCTCAAAATTCTCAGTGGTAAAGAACAAATCCAGATTGTGACTGTAATACTTTCTTAAAACCTCAAAAAGATCTAAGAAGGTTCTGCACTGTCCTTTCCAACAGACCAAGGTCCTTCCAAGGATTTTAAGATCCTCTCCATCAAACAACAGAGCTTCTAAGAATACTAAGGCTGGTGACACAGAAGGAGCCCAAGGAAATGAAGGACTTACCACAAACAGGGTAAGTGTGGTTCTTGTCTAATGTAGTAGGTTACAACTTGACACAGAGAGAGCCCACAAAATTTTCAAAGGAATTATACCAGTTTGGACTGAAAGAGACAAAAACAGTACAAAATGAGGGGAAGGTTTTTTTGTTCCTCCAAAACTACTGAAAGCGCAAAGGCTAAGAAAACTACTCAGCTATAAAAATCAGCCATTTCTTAGGGAAAAGGGTAATTCGGAAGACAAAACAAAATTCTCAGCAGAAACCAGAGCCTGAAACAATCATTCCCAGGCACCAGAACCGAGACCTAATCAAGGAATTGGTAACATGTGCCCTGCTGAACTTCAGAATCACAATGGATGAGAAACTATTGTGCCTCCTGTTTCCTCTTTTCTGGACAGATGTGTCTACAGCAATTATCCTAAGCTTGTCCTGCCATTTTAAGTCAGAGGAAGCAACAGATTTCTTCTCTTGAGGTCACATGAGTTCAGCTCTAGAGGAACCACACCTGAGGAGCTCTGGGTGGCCACAACTGGGCTTGATTCAGGTGACAAGATGCTGAACTTGAAGTTAATGCCATAGCAGGAAGGGGGGGCGATGTGATGGGAGAGGGTGTGAGCACAAGTGACAAGAAGGAGGAATGTGAATTATTGTGACCAAATGAGAAAATGTGGTAGATGGTGTTTTCCAAAGGTGGTCACAGAATGTTTCTCATCTCATCCCACAGGGACCCCTTACACTCTGACTGCAATTCCACTTCCGTACTCCTATCAAGAGATGGAATCTATGTTCCCTGCCCTTGAAGCTGACTAGACTTGTGACTACATCGGAAAGGATGCTATGTGACTTCCGAGGCTGGGTCACGAAAAGTGAATCAGTTTATACTCGGTTTTCTTGCGATACTTGCTTTGGAAGCCTGCATTTTCTTGTAAGCAGTCAGAAGCCATAACGCTGCGAGGAGCACAAATCAGCCCATGCTGAGACACCATGAAGAAAGCTGTCTGGCCAGCCAAGGCCACTTCAGCACCCTACTGTTCAGCTCCAGCCACCATGTGACCACAACTTAAGTTAGAGAAACCCAAGCCAGAGCTGCCCAACTGATGTCTTCCTAAATCCTCATCACCAGAAAGTGTGAGATAATAAAACGATTGTTGTTGTTTTAAGACAATAGTAACAGCAACAGTTGTTATGCAGTAATAACTGGAATACAGGGTAACACTCAATTGTCAGCATCTGGGCCAGTTTTCTCCCAAAGAAGAACCTTCTAATTTGCTGGAGAGTATAAGCCAGGCTATAAGAATTCTGGAATGACCATTCAATATGCAAACTTTCACTTCATTGATACGTCTCCCCCAACACATCCAGATAGTTTCCACCTGTCCTCCCCATTTCAAGTCTAGGGTACAGCTCTGGTTCAAACTCTACCAAAAGTAAACTTGTCTTGTGCTAGGCTAGGGAAAGTCTAGTTCCTAGACTGCTGGAATGAAGCCTAATCTAGAGATAGGAAGAATTCCTGGAGACTTTCAGTCAGCCCATCAGCTTAGGGCCAACCACACCACACCTGGGCCTCTGAAGATACCTGGTGCCTCCACCTCCTAGGCCTTGCTGCAGTTCTGCAGCAGCAATCTGCTTTCTCCAGCATCACTACCACCGCTTTGCAGTTCTGGCAAGGTAATTACCATGCGTTAATCTTATTTCAGTTTCTAGAACATTAGTAACATCTCTATACTGCTATACTGTTTATACTATCGCATTACTCAACATTCCAAATCTCAATGTTTTTACCTTTCTTCCTTTCCTGGCAGCTCTACATGGTTTGTTCACATCTTCTCTAATCTCTTCCATTCCTTTTTTTTTCTGAGACGGAGTCTCACTTTGTCGCCCAGGCTGGAGTGCAGTGGCATGATCTGGGCTCACTGTGCAAGCTCCGCCTCCCAGGTTCACGCCATTCTCCTGCCTCAGCCTGCCGAGTAGCTGGGACTACAGGTGCCCGCCATCACGCCTGGCTAATTTTTTGTGTTTTTAGTAGAGACAAGGTTTCACCGTGTTAGCCAGGATGGTCTCGATCTCCTGACCTCGTGATCCGCCCGCCTCGGCCTCCCAAAGTGCAGGGATTACAGGCGTGAGCCACCGCGCCCGGCCAATCTCTTCCATTTCTAATGCTTAGCCTTCACTATCAAGTTTAGGACACTGTAAAATCTTTAAAATGGCCTTCCTGACTCCATTCCCCCATACCCTGATCCCTCCTACACTGTGTCAGAATACTTTTCTGCTGATACTATGCTAACACAGACTAACTTTTTTTTTAACAGACAGGGTCTCACTCTGTCACCTAGGCTGGAGTGCAGTGGCATGATCATAGCTCACTGCAGCCTCAACTTCCTGGGCTCAAGTGATCCTTTCATCTCAGCATCCCGAGTACCTGGGACCACAGGCATGTGCCACCATACCCGGCTTATTTTTGTACTTTTTACAGAGACAAGGTCCCACTTTGTTGCCCAGGCTGGTCTGGAATTTCTGGGCTCAAGCGATCCTTCCCACCTCTGCCTTCCAAAGTGCTGAAATTACAGGTGTGAGCCACCATGCCCAGCCCAGATTAACTTCTGAACAAGTTTAACTATTAGTATTATCATCAAATCAGCCTAAGACGTTTTTATAAAGAGTATCTCTTCCTCTTTGTATCAACCCTATGAGACAAATATTATCACTCTTAACAAATGAAGAAATGCATTTGACAACATTCTATGGAACTGAACTGCGCTTCAATTTCCTCCTGCCAAATAATCTCAAGAATCTTAACTAAACCGGGCGCGGTGGCTCACGCCTGTAATCCCAGCACTTTGGGAGGCTGAGGCGGGCGGATCACGAGGTCAGGAGATCGAGACCATCCTGGCTAACACGGGGAAACCCCATCTCTACTAAAAATGCAAAAAATTAGCCGGGCGTGGTGGCGGGCGCCTGTAGTCCCAGCTACTTGGGAGGCTGAGGCAGGCGAATGGCGTGAACCCGGGAGGCGGAGCTTGCAGTGAGCCGAGATCGCGCCACTGCACTCCAGCCTGGGCAACAGAGCAAGACTCCGTCTCAACAAAAAAAAAAAAAAAGAAAAAAAAAAAAAAAAGAACCTTAACCGGATCTAAAATTTTATTTTCTATGATTCAAAGGTAAGAAACATGAGGCACTGAATACAACTTATACTAAACATCGAGATCAGATACTTGTTAATACCATCAAACAAAGTTTATTCTTTCTATCAGATTCCTTCTTTACCTATGTATTCTTTCAATTACAGTAAGAAACTGAAAGTACAATGGACCGAGATGCAGCTGGGGCACGAGGAGTAAAGGGAAAGAGGTAAAAACTAAACACGCCCCAACAGAATGGAGTCACAACTCTATCAATCCCTGTTAACCACCCTTGTCCCCAAATACTGGACCTTATCAAATCACGAGAGAGGTACTATCAAATATTCACCACATGAAATCCAGAAATGATGCAAGGTTTTTTAATACATGCAGATTCAGTGCTGCTCAAATTCCCATGATTTCCCTACAAAGCTACAAGTTCAAAGGTAATAAATGAAGATACAACAATCATCTTTGTAAAACCAGCCTTTCCACTGTATTTGACACACTACCCAAACCCCAAAGAAACTATGCTAGATACAGGAGGGGACTAGACAGAAATAACACATAGCCCCTGCTGTCTTGAAGCATACGTGTTAGTGGGCAAGAAATATTAAACCTTGTGCAAGCGTCACTTTCCTTATATGAGTAAAATGGAGTTAACAGCAATTACTTCCCCAAATTGTCCTATAAAGCACCTATCATAGTGGCTGGTACAAAAAAACTGCATAAACATTATTTTTTTTTTTTTATTGAGACAGGGTCTCACTCTGTTACCGGGACTGGAGTGCAGCAGCGAGATCTCAGCTCACTGCAGCCTCAACCTCCTGGACACAAGTGATCCGCCCACCTCAGCTTCCTGAATAGCTGGGACTAAAGGAGAACACCACCGTAACCGGCTAATTTTTGTATTTTTTGTAGAGACAGGGTTTTGCCGTGTTGCCCAGGTTGGTCCCCAGCTCCTGGGTTCAAGTGATCCACCCGCCTCAGCCTCCAAAAGTGCTAGGACTACAGGCGTGAACCACTGTGCCCAGCTGCATAAATATTATTTATTCTTGAATAACTACTTATATAATTCTTTTCTGGTTTTATTTTTGTTAAGGCCGAGTCTCACTCTGCCGCAAGGCTGGAGTGCAGTGGTGCAATTTCGGGTCACTGCGACCTCCACCTTCCGGGTTCAAGCAATTCTCTTGCCTCAGCCTTCCAAGTAGCTGGGACTACAGGCATGCGCCACCAAGCCCAGCTAATTTTTTTTGTATTTTTAGTAGAGACGGGGTTTCAACATGTTGGCCAGGATGGTCTCGATCTCCTGACCTCGTGATCCACCTGCCTCAGCCTCCCAAAGTGCTGGGATTACAGGCGTGAGCCACCACACCCAGCCTCTTTTCTGTTTTTCTTCTGAGACAGGGATCTTGCTCTGTCACCCAGGCTGGAGTGCAATGGCAGCTCGCTGCAGCCTCAACCTCCCTGGCTCAAGTGATTCTCCCACTTCAGACTCCAAAGTACCTGGAACCAGAGATGCACACTACGACAGCCAGCTAATTTTTTAATTTTCTGTAAGACGGGGTTTCACTATGTTGCCCAGGCTGGTCTCAAGTGTCCCTCCTACCTCAGTCTCCCAAAATGCTGGGATTACAGGCATGAGCCAACGTGTCCAGCCTCAAATAATTCTTTAAATTACAATCAGATAAGGTGTTAAGTGTGGTAGCCTCTGGAGAAAAGAGCTATGTAACCTCAATTACATCTCACTCTAAACTTTTTTGAAATTTAGTTATTTTATACTAATATTACATTTAAAAAAAATTAATTTAAAAAAATTGCAACCAAAATACAAGACAGGTGTCTCGATCTCCATGAGGTTTTCTTGGTTAGTCCACCAAGTCTTTGAGAGTCAGAAGGACTACCCAAAATACCTGTCATCATCCTGAAATCTGATATGTACTTTAGGATGGATCAAGTGTTCACATCTCGTTCATATATATCTAAATACTGACTGTTTTAGCTGAAGAGGACAGGTTTAATACACAATTATTTTAACTCAATATCTTCCATTTCAGACAATTAATTAAAAACATGACTAGGCTGGGCACAATGGCTCCCAGCACTTTAGGAGGCCAAGGTGGGTGATCTGAAATTCTGGAGTTCAAGACCAGCCTGGGCAACATGGTAAAACGCAAACTCAAATAAAAAATACATATATATATGGCAGGGTACGGCGGCTCACGCCTGTCACGCCTGGCGGATCACCTGAGGTCAGGAATTCAAGACCAGCCTGACTGACATGGTGAAACCCCATCTCTACTAAAAACACAAAATTAGCCGGGTGTGGTGGCGGATGCCTGTAATCCCAGCTGCTCGGGAGGCTGAGGCAGAGAATCACTTGAACCCAGGAGGCAGAGGTTGCAGTGAGCCAAGGTTACGCCATTGCACTCCAGCCTGGCGACAGAGCGAGACTCCGTCTCATGAATGAATGAATGAATGGGCTGAGCGCAGTGGCTCACACCTGTAACCCCAGCACTTTGGGAGGCTGAGGCAGGCAGATCATCTGAGGTTGGGAGTTCAAGACCAGCGTGGCCAACATGGTGAAACCACATCTCCACAAAACTACAAAAATTAGCCAGGCATGATGGCAGGTGCCTGTAATCCCAGCTACTAGGGAGGCTGAGGCAGGAGAATCTCTTGAACCCAGGAGGAGGAAGATACAAAGAGCCGAGATCACACCATTGCACTCCAGCCTGGGCAACAGAGCGAGACTCCATCTCAATAAATAAAGAACTAAATAAAAATTTAAAAATAAACAAATAAATTAGCCAGACAGGCTGATGCATACCTGTATTCCCAGCTACTGCAGGGGGAGAGCTGGGGAAGGGAAGGGGAGGAGCTGGTAAAGGGGAGGAGAAGGCTGAGGTAGGAGGATCATTTGTGTCCAGGAGGTCCAGGCTGCAGTGAAACCTGATCACATCACTGTAGTCCAGTCTGAGTGACAAAAAGAGATCTTGTCTCCAAAAAAAGAGAAAAGAAAACAAAAAGTAGTTTGTTCTCCTAGAAGGAATTTATACAAGTTCACAGTTTTAATTCCAAATTATGCTGTTTAGTTATCTTCACCGCACAAAAGAAAACCATCCAAATGCTTTTTAATGGGAAAATGTTAATATTAATACATTACAAGCTCAATCTGCCTAGCAACAAGTTATAAACTTATGTCATCCTACTTATGTTCCCATGGATACAGTCATGAACAGTACAGTGGCAGCTGTACAAATCAGGAAAAAAATCCCAAGAGAATTACATCCAAAACTTGGATAGAAAATACTACTAGGCTGGGCACGGTGGTTCACGCCTGCAATCCCAGCACTTTCAGAGGCTGAGTCAGGCCGAGCACCTGAGGTCAGGAGTTAGACATCAGCCTGGCCAGCATGGCGAAACCCCGTCTCTACTAAAAATACAAACATTACCCGGACATGGTGGTTCGCACCTGTAATCCCAGCTACTCACTGAGACAGGAGAATGGCTTGAACCAGGGAGGTGGAGGTTGCAGTAAGCCAAGATTGCGCCACTGCACTCCAGCCTGGGCAATAGAGCAAGACTCCGTCTCAAGAAAAAAAAAAACACTACTATAGACTAGGCGAGGTGGCTCACACCTGTAATCCCAACACTTTGAGGGGAAAAGGCCAGTGGCTCACTTGAGGTCAGGAGTTCGAGACCAGCCTGGCCAACATGGCGAAACCCCATCTCTACTGAAAATACAAAAATGAGTTGGGCATGGTGGCAGGGGCCTGTAATTCCAGCTACTCGGGAGGCTGAGGTTGCAGTGAGCCGAGATCACACCACTGCACTCTAGCCTGGGTGACAAGAGCGAAAATCCGTCTCAAAAAAAAAAAGAAAGAAAAGAAGACAACGCTATAAAAGCAAGAATACGGTCTAGTACCTTTTCAATTAAAATCCTTCTCTCTCTTCCCTACAAATCCCAAATAACCTTCCATTAGAATCTCCCTCCTTAAATCTGCTCCCATCTGGTGTTTTTAAACACAATTGTTAATAAAACTTCAGCAAGAACTTCTGCACCTGAGTTGATAATGTCCTTGGACTATGGTATGTGTGCTATCCCCAAAATCTGTACACAGGTTTCTGTTCTTTATAATGTAGCAAATTTGTCACATTAGTTTGAAAACAGGGTGGAAACACATTTACATGGTAAATCTGCAATCTGGGGGAAGCTAAATTTTTTTTTTGGTGGTTTTTGAAGCCAAATATTGTTTTTCAGATACAGAAATTGGAACAAAAAGAAATGGATAATCAAACACTGGAGAAGAAAATTCTTTTAAACTTAATTATTTACTTCCAGTACAGTGTTTGAACACTGTAAGATATAATGAAACTAGAAAAAAACAAAGCAATGCTCCCTCTTAGCAATTTAAGGGCACTCTCCCTTTGTTCAGATAACTTTTTCTTTAATTGTAACATTATTGACATCACCGAAAAAGGTAAATGTGTCTTAAAAAAAATTGCTTTGCAGCCATGTGAGGTGACTCACGCCTGTAATCTCAGCACTTGAAGAGGCCAAGGCAGGCAAATCGCTTGAACTCCTAAGTTTGAGACTACCTGGGCAACATGGCAAAAATCTCGACTCTACAAAAAATACTAAACATTAGCCAAGCACGATGGTGCCTGTGGTCCTAGCTACTTGGGAGGCTGAGATGGGAGGATCACTTAAGCCCAGGAGGTCAAGGCTGCAGTGGGCCATGATCACACCACTGAACTCCAGCCTCAGCAACATAGTGAGATCCTGTCTCAGAAACGTTTAAAAAAAAAAAAAAATATATATATATATATATATATATATATATGCGGCCAGGTGCAGTGGCTCACGTCTATAATTCCAGCACTTTGGGAGGCCAAGGCAGGGGGATCAACTGAGGTCAGGTTAGAGACCAGCCTCACCAACACAGTAAAACCCCATCTCTACTAAAAATACAAAAATTAGCTGGGCATGGTGGTGTGCGCCTGTAATCCCAACTACTCGGGAGGCTGAGGCAGGAGAATCGCTTGAACACAGGAGGTGGAGGTTGCAGTGAGCCGAGACTGTGCCACTGCACTCCAGCCTGAGCGACAGAGTAAGACTCCGTCTCAAAAAAACAAAACAAAACCTTGTACACAGCCAAACTAACCATATATATAATCATCAAAAGAAAAACATTTACAAAGTCTATGTCAAAAGGCTTGCTAGTAAGTTCCTTCAATATGCAAAGAGTTTTTTTGTTTTGTTTCGTTTGTTTTTTTGAGACAGAGTTTCACTCTTGTCACCCAGGCTGGAGTGCAATGGTGCGATCTCAGCTCACTGCAACCTCCACCTCCCCGGTTCAAGTGATCCACAGGCCTCAGTCTTCCGAATAGCTGGGATTACAGGCGTGCACCACCACGCCCAGCTAATTTTTGTATTTGTAGTAGAGACGGGGTTTCACCATGTTGGCCAGGCTGGTCTCAAACTCCTGACCTCAGGTGATCCGCCTGCCTCGGCCCCCCCAAAGTGCTGAGATTACAGGTGTGAGCCACTGCACCCAGCACAAAAAATTCTTATAAATCAATTAAAAAAATTCAGTAAAATGGGCGAAGGTAAAAAATAGAGAATACTAAAGAAGAATGATCTATAAACATATGAAAAGATTCCTACGGCCAGGTGCAGTGGCTCATGCCTGTATTCTCAGCACTTTGGGAGGCCCTGGGGGGAGAGACAGCCTGAGGTCAGGAGTTCGAGACCAGCCTGGCCAACATAGTGAAACCCTATCTCTAGTAAACAAATACAAAAAGTTAGCGGGGTGTGGTGGCGGGCACCTGTAATCCCAGCTACTCGGGAGGCTGAGGCAGGAGAATCGCTTGAACCCAGGAGGCAGAGGTTGCAGTGTGCCAAGATCACGCCACTGCACTCCAGCCTGGGCGACAAGAGCAAAACTCCATTTCAAAAAAAGGAAAAGATTTCTATGTTAAAAAAAATTTTTTTTTAGAAACAGTTTCTCACTGCTGGGTGTGGTGGCTCACGCCTATAATCCCAGCACTTTGGGAGGCCAAGGCGGGCAGATCACGAGGTCAGGAGATCGAGATCATCCTGGCTAACATGGTGAAACCCCATCTCTACTAAAAATACAAAAACAAAAAATTAGCCGGGCATGGTGGCAGGTGCCTGTAGTGCCAACTACTCAGGAGGCTGAGGCGGGAGAATGGTGTGAACCTGGGAGGCGGAGGTTGCAGTGGCAACACTATACTCAAGCCTGGGCGACAGAGTGAGACTCTCTGTCAGAAGGGAGGGAGGGAGGGATGGAGGGTTTCTTACTGTGTTACCATGGCTGGAGTGCAATGGCTCAATCATAGCCCACAGCAATTGCTGGGCATAAGTGATCTTCCCACCTCAGCAGCTAGGACTACAGGTGCATGACACCACACCTGGCTCAATTTGGGAGTTTATATTTAAATTTTTATTCACCAATTCCACTTCCAGGACTCGACCAAAAAGTTAAACCAAGTAGGCAGAGATTATATGTAGAAAAACAATCCATGCAGATTAGTTGTAATACAGAATATTAGAAAAAAAAAATGTGTCAAGTTGGGTCAAATTATGGTCATATTCATACCAACATGCTATGCAATCATTATTGCATACAATTTTAATAATAATATAGCTACCTCTAGCTCATTTCTGTATATGTAAACACATATTTTAATAAATATACATTGCTTCAATTTCTTTTTTGAGACAAAGTCTCACTCTGTCACCCAGACTGGAGTGCAGTGGAGCGATCTCAGCTCACTGCAACCTCCACCTCCTGGTTTCAAGCAATTCTCCCACCTCAGCTTCCCGAGTAGCTGGAAATACAGGCACCCGCCATGACACCCTGCTACTTTTTGTATTTTTAGTAGAGATGGGCTTTCACCATGGTGGCCAGGCTGGTCTCAAACTCGTGACCTCAAGTGATCCACCCACCTGGGCCTCCCAAAGTGCTGGGATTATAGGCATGAGCCACCGTGTGCAGCAGCTTCAGTATTTTTTTGTATCATAAGATTTTAGACATATACCCTGAGAAAAATTTGAAAGTTTGCATAAGAAAAACTAGGAAACATTGGACAGGATGCAATGGCTCATGCCTGTAATCCTAGCACTTTAGGAGGCCAAGGCGGGAGGACTGCTTGAGGCGAGGAGTTCAAGACCAACCAGGCCAACACAGCCAGACTCCATCTCTTAAAAAAGAGGCCAGGCACGGTGGCTCACACCTGTAATCCTATCACTTTGGGAGGCCAAGGTAGGCGGATCACCTGAGGTCAGGAGTTTGAGACCAGCCTGACCAACATGGTGAAACCCCTTCTGTACTAAAAAAAAAAAAAAAAAAAATATATATATATATATATATATACACACACACAAAAAAATACAAAAATTAGCCAAGCGTGGTGGCACGTGCCTGTAATTCCAGCTACTCAGGAGGCTGAGGCAGGAGAATCACTTGAACCTGGGAGGTAGAGGTTGTCGTGAGTCGAGAACGCGCCACTGCACTCCAGCCTGAGCGATAGAGCAAGACTCTGTCCCAAAAAATATATACATATGTAATATAAACATGTTGTGTGTATATATATATATGTAATATAAACATGTTGTGGAAAGATGTCAAAAAACTTAGTATTTATTTGTTATGCATTACCTGAAATCAATGTTAGTGGGAACCTTCTGTCCCTAGATAGTCGGAACCAGATATTCATCTGACGAGTGACTTGTTCAGTCAAGAAGAGATCACATAATTACTCAAATCTGCCGAAGCTTGGAGAGATCTGTTTTGGTTTTGGGGGTTGGTTGGTTGGTTGGCTGGTTGGTTTCTGAGACAGGGTTTTGCTCTGTCACCCAGGATGGAGTGCAGTGGCATAATCATATAGCTCACTGAATGAAATCCTGGCCTCCAGTGACCCTCCTGCCTTGGCCAACCAAAGCACTGGGATTACAGGTGTGAGCCACAAAGCCCAGCCTGTTTTTTATACTGTAGTCAGGATTAATAAGGAGCCTATTACATAGCATTCAAATTGAGAATTTTCATTGACACCACCCTCAACCCTGGGCAAGACAGAGAACCGTATCAAGCAAGTACTCCTTTTTCCAAGCACTGAACAAGAGTTACATGCTTCAGGAAAGACAAAAAGCCTCACCCTACCTCCCTGAGGCACAATTACGTGGAGTACACAAGCATGTATATGTACATTTTAGAGGCACCTCACATCTTAAATGTCATACCTCAAAAAGCTACCTTCTATGTATTATCCAGAGAATACAATTTTTAATTTTAGAATTTTCTTTTATAGTCAACTTTTCAAGATTTGATATTCTGTTAAGAACTAACTCCAGGGCTGGGTACAGCAGCTCATGTCTGTAATCCCAGCACCTGGGGAGGCTGAGGTGGGCGGATCACCTGAGGTCAGGAGTTTGAGACCAGCCTCGCCAACATGGTGAAACCCTGTCTCTACTAAAAATACAAAATTAGCCGGGCATGTTGGCAAACGCTGGTAGTTCCAGCTACTAAGAAGGCTGAGACAGGAGAATCGCTTCAATGCGGGAGGCAGAGGTTGCTGTGAGCTGAGATCGTGCCATTGTACTCTAGCCTGGGTGACAGAGCAAAACTCGTCTCAAAGAGAAAAGAAAAAAAACCCTCCATTTTTAATTGCAACTAACTCTCCTTCAAATTATGGGGTAGCCAAGCATGGTGGCTCAAGCCTGTTATCCTAGCACTGTAAGAGGCCAAAGAGAGACCATCAGTTGAGACTGGGAGTTCAAGAGTATCCTGGGCAATATAATATGGCAAGACCCCATCTCTATATAAAAAATTTTTTAATATTAGAAAAACACAAAATATGGAGTTTCCTGAATCCCATCTGACCCCAGATCACATGTGAACTGTGAAAGCCTTTATTATATCTTCCCAATTGTAATTTCGGTGTTTGTAACCACTTTCTATTGGATTATTAGAGTCTCTTAGAGCTGGATGAGACCTTTAAAATGATCTGATTAATGAGCAGAGTGAAATTTTATCTTATGAGAGGATTAGATTCCAGGTCGGCATATAGGTTGAAAACAGCTGGCCAGGCACAGTGGCTTATGCCTGTAATCCCAGCACTTTTGGGATGCTGAGGCAGGAGGATGGCTTGTGTCCAGGAGTCTAAGATCAGCCTGGGCAACACAGTGAGACCCCCATCTGTAAAAACAAATTTAAAAATTAGCCAGATGTAGTGGCACAAATAGTCTCAGCTACTCAGGAGGCTGAAGTGGGAGAACCGCTTGAGCCCAGGAGTTTAAGGCTGCAGGGGGCTATAATCACTCCACTGCACTCAGTCTAGGTGACAGTGTGAGATCCTGTCTCAAAAAAAAGAAAAGAAGAGGAGAGGAGAGGAGACGAAAGGAAAGAAAAGGAAATGAAAGGAAAGGAAAGGATAGCATGTGGTCAAAATCAGTCTTGAAAAATTCCCCTTGCAGGGGGGGGAAAAAAGAACGAAAAATCCTTCAGGAAAGCTCTCTATTAGAAACCAACAAACTGGCCGGGCGTGGTGGCTCGCGCTTGTAA
Organism: Hylobates moloch; assembly: GCF_009828535.3. NCBI lineage: Eukaryota > Metazoa > Chordata > Mammalia > Primates > Hylobatidae > Hylobates > Hylobates moloch. The sequence continues at coordinate 2,952,601 of NW_026652291.1, forward strand.
TCCCAGCACTTTGGGAGGCCGAGGTGGGCAGATCACGAGGTCAGGAGATTGAGAACACATTGAAACCCCGCCTCTACTAAAAATACAAAAAATGAGCCGGGCGTGGTGGTGGGCACCTCTAGTCCCAGCTACTAGGAGAGGCTGAGGCAGGAGAATGGCGTGAACCCGGGAGGCGGAGCTTGCAGTGAGCCGAGATCACGCCACTGCACTCCAGCCTGGAAAAAAACAACAAACAAAATTATTTCTCAGTAAATTCAAAGCCAATTTTTCCCTCCAGTGTTAAATTAACCAACCAACCTGGGCGACAGAGACCCTGTCTCAAAAAAAGAAAAGAAAAAAAAGAAAGAAAAGTAAAGTAAAGAGAAAAGAACAGAAAAGAAAAGTTGATGGGTTCTGCTTAGAAGCTATGTTCAATTTAAAACATCACAAGCATACTCAATGCAGTCACATTTTCACATTAGAATTGCAGGAAAACAGATTCAATCAAGGTCACACCTATGTGTTGCTTTCTCCAAGATGAAGGGATGATAATGATAACCACATGTCCAGACTAGGTGAGGACAGTTCCAGTTTATGTCTGTCAACCTGACATAATTTTTAATAGGCCCCTTTTCATTCTCAAAAATAGTCTGGACTGGGCCGGGCGTGGTGGCTCACGCCTATAATCCCAGCACTTTGGGAGGCTGAGGCAGGCAGATCACGAGGTCAGGAGATCGAGACCATCCTGGCTAACATGGTGAAACCCCGTCTCTACTTAAAAAAAAAAAATTAGCTGGGCATGGTGGTGGGTGCCTATAGTCCCAGCTACTCAGAAGGCTGAGGCAGGAGAATGGCGTGAACCCGGGAGGCGAGGCTTGCAGTGAGCCGAGATCGCACCACTGCACTCCAGCCCAGGCGACAGAGCAAGACTCTGTCTCAAAAAAAAAAAAAAAAAGTCTGGACTAGTCCACTCCCAATGGACCTACTCCCACACCGCATACAGTCACTTCTCACAGTGAGTTTGGGATGGTCAGAGACACAAAGTCATCGAGGAAATGTGACAGAAGTGATGATATGCCAGTCCTGGGCCTACACTTCAAAAACAACTGGCAGTTTCTGTTTCCTTCCTCTGGGAATGTTTGCCCTGAACCACTGCATAAGCCATCAGGTCCTACTGCAGACCTCACTGGAAAAGGAGAGGTCGTGAGACTATACAGTAGCCAAGAAAAAAGGCCCAGCTGTCCCAGCATCACAGTGGAGCAAGCAGATGACACCGGCCCCCACTAGCCCAGAACCACAACTGCCCACCTGAACAAATCCTCAAATACCAGCAGTTGTTTTAAGCCATTAAATCTGAGTGGTTTGGAGCACTTTCCTATGAGGGAGAAGGGGACTTCTGGAATTCTTCATGAAATAGTCCAGAGGTGAGTGGAGCTGAGAAATAACTTGAACCAGAAAAGGAAAGCTCCTTTGTGGTGACAGTCACCACTACCCTTCTTATCTTCTGGATGAGGTATTACCTCAGATCCAGGAAACTAACAGGAAGACCAACCCGAGGAAGCTCTGGGAAGGTGAAAGCTGAGAAATGTGTAAGGTGTCGTATTTTTGCACTGATCCTTGATAGGATTCCTACCTTTGAACAGTTGCTTTGAATGGAGTACATGCTAAGCAGATACTTTGAATCTATAAGTGTGTATATGATTAGGACCTAAAGGGGTTGTCTTAGTCCCTTTAGTGTTCCTATAAAGGAATACATGACAGTGGGTAACTGATAAAGAAAAGAAATTCACTTGGCTCATGATTCCGCCAGCTGGAAGATGGGGCATCTGGTGAAAGCCTCAGGCTGCTTCCACGCATGGCGGAAGGTAAAGGGGAGCCAGCATGTGAAGAGGTCACACGGCCAGAGAAGCAGCAAGAGAGAGGCGCCAGCTTTTTTTAGCAACCAGCTCTTGTAGGAACTAAAAGAGCAGGAACTCACTCACCCCTCACCCAGGAGGGCATTAATCTATTTATGAGGGTTCCAGCCCCATGGCACAAACACCTTCCATTAGGGCCCACCTCCAACACTGGAGATCAAATTTCAACACGAGGTTTGCTAAGGACAAACCACATCCAAACTATAGCAGTGTTTAAGTAACCTGCCCAAGACTCCCCAGTTCTGCCTGACACAAAATAAGGAGGCATCTCTGTATCTAGGAGGTCACATATAATGTAATAATAGTCGAGTCACTTCAAGCTGAGTTCTGCCACTTACCACTTGAGGCCTCAAGCAAGTTGTTTAAGCTCTCTAAATATCAGTTTTATGGTCTGTACAAAGGGGATGAGACACGTGTGGTGTAGGATTGTTATGAGGATTAAATAAGATGTTTGTAAATCTCTTTAGCACAGTGCTGCCCTTATACTCACATATGCAGACTCGCACACACACGTGGAGCTAGAAGGAAGGAGAGAAGGCTGCAAGGTGCCTTCAGAATTATATCAGCTCATCCATGTTTGGACTACAAATAGCATTTGTAGAGCAACAAAGGTATTCTTTGTGGAGAGTTCCAGGCCAGACACCTATACTTTGTATACCTCCTGGGAAAAGCTCCTTTCCATTTTTTTTCCCTCTATCACACAGCTTCGAAATTCCATCCGTATTTTTAAATAAACAGAAAATGTGTTACTGAGAGGTAAATTTGCACCAGGCACTATTCTAGAAGCAGTGGTGGGGGGTGGGGGGGTGTTAAGGCAACAAGATTTTAAAAAGCTCTCCTCTCACCTCACAGTTTACCTTCTAGTTGAAGGAATCAGACAATAAACAAGATAAATAAGGAAGTGTGTTAGATGACGATAAGAGTAAATGAGAAAAAAGAAAAACAAGGAAGGGGAACAGGAAGTGCTGGGGATGCAGCTGAAAACTGAGACAGACTGATGAGGAAAACCCTCATGAGAATGTCCCATTTCCGTACACGTGGCAAGAATAAGGCCGTGGGCTATGTGGATGGGGAGGAGGTGCCCAGCAGCAAGGAGAAACTTCAGGCAGATGAATCAGTGCAAAGCCCCCGACACAGAAGCCTATCCAGCAACGGTCAGGAAATAGCGTGTTGAATACAAAAATTAGCCAGGCATGTGGTGGCACACGCCTGTAGTCCCAGCTACTTGGGGAGGGGCTGAGGTGGGAGGATCGCTTGGGCCCAGGAGGTGGAGTTTGCAGTGAGCCGAGATCATGCCACCGCACTCCAGCCTGGGTGACAGAGCGAGACCCTGTCTCAAAAAAGAAGGAAAAAAAAAACAAAAGGGCAAGTTGGCACCTCTGACTGCAGTAGAGAAAAGGGGAGGCCGAGCACGGTGCCTCATGCCTGTAATCTCAGCACTTTGGGAGGCCGAGGTGGGCGGATCACTTGAGGTCAAGAGTTCGAGACTAGCCTGGCCAACTTGGTGGAACACCATCTCTACTAAAAATACAAAAATTGGCCGGGCATGGTGGTGGGTGCCTGTAATCCCACCTCTTGGGAGGCTGAAGCACAAGAATTGCTTGAACCCAGGATTTTCATTGAGAAGTTCAGGTATTGAGCTTTCCCCCTTATTGGCCCATTCCAGAAGGGTCCACTAAGAGGCTAAGAGTTTTATTAGTAAGGCTTTTTTTTTTTTTTTTTGGAGTTGCAGTGAGCCACTGCACTCCAGCCTGGGCAACAGAGCAAGACTCAGTCTCCAAAAACAAAAAAAAGAAAAGAGAGAGAGAAAAGCGGGGGGGGGAGGGGGTAGTGGAGCTGAAGCCAGGGACTAGCTCTTAGAGGAACTATATTGGCATCCTGTTCTAAATGTCAAGTGAAGAAAAGGTTCTGTAATGGTTAATTTTATGCATCAACTGGACTACAGCATAGAGTGCCTAGATGTTTGGTCAAACATTATTCTGGGTCTATCTGTGACAGTGCTTTCAGATGAAATGAACATTTGAATCCGTAGACTGTGTAAAGCAGACTGCCCTCCTTAATGTGGGTGGGACTCATACAACCCACAGAAAGCCTGAAGGGAACAAAAAGGCTGAGTTTAAGAGGGAACTCCTCTGGGTCTCACTGCTTGAGCTGAGACATTGGCTCACCTGGCTCTCATGCCTTCAGACTTGAACTGGAACTTACTCTGTCAGCTGTCTCAGGTTTCCAGATTGCCAGCCGCAGATCTTAGGACTTCCTGGCCTTCACGGTCATGTCAGTCAATTTCACACACACACACACACACACACACACACACACACACACCTTTTTAATTTATACATATATAAACCCTTCATACATATTATATGCATATACATATATACACACACACAGACACATATGTCTCTTGGGTTAGATATTTCAAATAAGGTGAAGACTGCAAACAGATTGCTGGATTTAGCAACATGGAGCACACTGATGACCTCAAGAGCAACTCTAGAGGAGCAGTGGGGGCAAAAGCCTGAATGAAATGTGTAAAAGGCCTTCCTCCCTCCCTCCTTCCCTCCCTCCTTCCTTCCTTTTTTTTTTTTTTTTGAGACGGAGTCTCGCTCTGTCACCCAGGCTGGAGTGCAGTAGCGCGATCTCGGCTCACTGCAAGCTCCGCCTCCCGGGTTCACGCCATTCTCCTGCCTCAGCCTCTCCGAGTAGCTGGGACTACAGGCGCCCACCACCACGCCCGGCTAATTTTTTTGTATTTTTAGTAGAGACGGGGTTTCACCGTGGTCTCGATCTCCTGACCTCGTGATCCGCCCGCCTCGGCCTCCCAAAGTGCTGGGATTACAAGCGTGAGCCACCGCGCCCGGCCTCCTTCTTGCTTTCTTCTTTCTTTTCTTCCCTCCGTGGCCCAGGCTGGAGTACACTCGGCTCGCTGCAGACTCCCTGCATCCGGCTCCCGTGATTCTCCTGCCCTGGCCTGCGGGCTGCCTGAGATTGCTGGCACGCGCCACCACCCCTCCCTCATTTTTCTCCTTTGGCTGGAGGTGCGGTTTCGCCATGTTGGCCAGGCTGGTCTCCAGCTCCTGACCTCCAGTGGTCCGCCCGCCTCAGCCTCCCGAGGTGCTGGGACTGCAGACGGAGGCTCGCTCACTCGGTGCTCGGTGTTGCCCGGGCTGGAGTGCGGTGGCGTGGTCTTGGCTCGCTGCAGCCTCCGCCTCCCACTTGGCCTCCCAGGGTGCTGGGATTGCAGCCTCTGCCCGGCCGCCGCCCCGTCTGGGAGGTGGGGAGCGTCTCTGCCTGGCCGCCCATCGTCTGGGATGTGAGGAGCGACTCTGCCCGGCCGCCACCCCGTCTGGGAAGTGAGGAGCGCCTCTGCCCGGCCGCCCCGTCTGGGAAGTGAGGAGCGCCTCTGCGCGTCCGCCCCGTCTGGGAAGTGAGGAGCGCCTCTGTGCGGCCGCCCCGTCTGGGAAGTGAGGAGCGCCTCTGCCAGGCCACCCCGTCTGGAAAGTGAGGAGCACCTCTGCCTGGCTGCCCCTTCTGGGATGTGGGGAGCGCCTCTGCCCGGCCGCCCCGTCTGGGAGGTCTACCACAGAGGCCAGAAGCAATGTGGGGGCTGGACGTGGTGGCTCACGCCTATAGTCCCAGTACTCTGGGAGGCCGAGGCGGGTTGATCACTTGAGGCTAGGAGTTCGAGACCAGCCTGGCCAACATGGCGAAACATATGAAAAATACAACCGACAAACCAACCAACCAACCAAGTGACAACAAAACAGGTCTACCCTAGAGTCATACTCTAATTTTTTCTATTTTCCTCCCTTTCTGATCCTTTATCCCACTTTTTCTTCCTCTTCCTTCTCCTTCTTCTTTGTCAAATAGAGGATTGAGTTATTATCATTGATCCATACAAAGTCCCTCTCTCATTTATTTTCTTTAATTCCCACCCCCCATTTCTATTCCCCGTCTTCCCATGTGCAACCTTCCTAATATGTTTGATATGCATCTTTTTGTTTGTATGTACTTTTAGAAAATGTTTTGTGTGCAAAAAAAAATTAAAAACAAAAGAAATGTGTAAAAGAATAGCAGAAAAGAAAGAATATACAGAATCAGAATAATCCAAAGAAGTTTGGTTTTTTTTGGTGTGTGTGTGTGTGTGTTTTTTTTTTTTTTTTTTTAGACAGAGTCTCACTCTGTCGCCCAGGCTGGAGTGCAGGGGCACAATCTCGGCTCACTGCAACCTCTGCCTCCCGGGTTCAAGCGATTCTCCTGCCTCAGTCTCCTGAGTAACTGGGATTACAGGCACCTGCCACCACGCCCAGCTAATTTTTGTATTTTTAGTAGAGATGGGGTTTCCCCATGTTGGCCAGGCTGGTCTCAGTCTCCTGACCTCAGGTGATCCGACAGCCTCAGCCTCCCAAAGTGTTGGGATTACGGGCGTGTGAGCCACCACACTCGGCAAAAAAGTTTTTAAACAAGAAGTAATAGCCTGTTTAATATGCTGATAAGAATGATACAACAGAGATGAAAAATCTGATGATGCAAATAAAGGATGAACTACTGGAGTGATTATCCTTAATTAAACTGGTAGAAAAGCATGGAGCCTAGTATATGTGCACAGGGTTTGGCCTTAGCTAGCAGCTACAGAAGGCAGGGTATCAGGCACAGATGTAGACAGGTAGCACATCTGGCAAGGGGAGCGGGTAGTTTTCTTCTAATTGATTCAGGTTTTTTCCCCAATGAAATAAACGGAGGATAAGGAAGGGAGAATTAGAGGTTTAAAGTAAGAGATTTAAACTATCTAGGAGAGTAATTGGAATAGAAAAACAGAATATAACCTATAATAAAAGCCTTCTTGGTCTTGGTAATCATGACTGTGAAGTCAGAGTGATCAGTATGGCTTCTCCAGCCACATTCAGCTATAGGAAAGCAAGCATAGAATAGGTAAAAAGTTGGATTACACAAGGTATAACAAATGCAGCTCATACACACTTTCCGAAATCCGCTCGGTCCTGCCTGCTGTTCTACTTCCCAGCTGAAGCAGGCTCAGCAGCACAAGCAAAATCCTGCAATCTGGGAGGATCACATGAACTCAGCCTACCACTAGTGGTCTCTACCTCCCCAGTGGTAAGGGGTAGGCTTTGGTGGTCTTCACTGTGCCCACTGTGGCAGAAGCCCCGTTACTCCAAACCAGCTGCTTTTCCAGCAGCTGCATAGAGAAGCCAAGTAACAAACCCAAAAGTATAGAATAATTAAGATCCTTCAGACAACTCTGACCAGTAAGAGACAGGATATGAGAAGGAGCCAACAAATAAATCTCTCAGCCATCCTCCCTCAAACCTGTCCCCAGAAGTATTCTGAGAGGTGCCATGATTCTCTGGAGATTTCCAACATGACGGAGCAGCCAGCTAAGGTTCTTATGATGCTGTAGCCTGCTGGATAACGTAGCACTCTGTATTTGCTTTCCCTCCTTCCCTGTCTCACTTTCTATTTTCCCCTTCACTCTAACTTCAAGTAAAGTATTGGCACAATAAAAGCTTTGTTGTATGCTCTATTTTCTGGGGAATGAGAGTAAAACACAGGTTGTGGCATAGCCAAAAGAACTAATGAAACAAGAAGACAAAGGAATAGGAGGAGAGGTTGTGTTCTTTTTTTTTTTTTTTTTGAGACGGAGTCTCGCTCTGTTGCCCAGGCTGGAGTGCAGTGGCGCAATCTCGGCTCACTGCAAGCTCCACCTCCCGGGTTCACGCCATTCTCCTGCCTCAGCCTCTCCAAATAGCTGGGACTACAGGCGCCCGCCACCATGCCCGGCTAATTTTTTGTATTTTTAGTAGAGACGGGGTTTCACCGTGTTAGCCAGGATGGTCTCGATCTCCTGACCTCGTGATCCGCCCGCCTCAGCCTCCCAAAGTGCTGGGATTACAAGCGTGAGCCACCGCGCCCGGCCTGGTTGTGCTCTAATGACTGGAATTTAAGCTGAACAAAAGCATAAGAAACATCAAGGGAAAAGGTGGTATAATCAATGAACTGAAGTCATGATGGAGTCAAAGATCACAGGGATGCTGGAAGGGCACCAGCTGGAAAGATCAGGAGGATGCAGAGTGCTAAGTCTGAAACAGAGATGACAGGGGAATGAATTTCAGATAACAGTATCTCAAAGGAATGGGTGGCTGAGGTAGGGCAGAGAACAGGATCCCAGGAATAGAGGTCAAGGAACTAAGAAGCCAAGGTATTGGAAGGATTAGGGTCATTGTGTTGTGTTCAACCTATGCAGTCATTCACAGCCGCCCTGGGAAGAATATCATTAGACATATTGAAATAAGAAAAGACACAGAAATTATACTAGACTACATAATAGAAAGGTAGAAACTACCTACTTCCCTTCTAGGAAACCAAGTCATTCAGACCCCTCCCACTACAGAACAACTAGAAAAGGTGAACAAAATATTAAAAACATCTGTTTGAAGGAATCAGAAAAGTAACAACCAGGCACAATGGCTCATGCCTGTAATCTAGCACTTTGAGGGGCCGAGGCAAGAGGATTGCTTGAGGCCAGGAGTTCAAGACCAACCTGGCCAACATACTGAGACACTGTCTCCATTAAAAAAAAAAAAACAAAACCCAGGCACGGTTGCTCATGCCTGTAATCCCAGCACTTTGGGAGGCCGAGGCAGGTAGATTACCTGAGGTCAGGAGTCCGAGACGAGCCTGACCAAGATGGAGAAACCCTGTCTCTACTAAAAATATAAAATTGGCCGGGTATAGTAGCGTATGCCTGTAATCCCAGCTACTCGGGAGGCTGAGGCAGGAGAATCACTTGAACCCAGGAGGTGGAGGTTGCGGTAAGCCAAGATCGTGCCATTGCGTTCCCTCCTGGGAACGAGTGAAACTCCGCCTCAAAAAAAAAAAAAAAAAAAAGTAACAAGATAGACCTGGAATGCAAGAAGAGAGACTGCTGCCTTCAGAAAGGGAACTTCAGGCCAGGCACAGTGGTTCACACCTGTAATCCCAACACTTTAGGAGGCCCAGGCAAGAGGATCCCTTGAGGTCAGGAGTTCCAGACCAGCCTGGGCAACAAAGTAACACCTTATCTCTACAAAAATATGTATTTTTTTAATTAGCCAGGTGTATGGTAGCATGCACCTGTAGTCCCAGCTACTTGGGAGGCTAAGGATTACTTGAGCGCAGGGGATTAAGGCTGCAGTTGAGCCATGACTGTGCCACTGTATTCCAGCTGGGGAAAAAGGGGAAGACTCCCAAAAAAAGACAAAAGAGAAGTGTAGGTATTGGGCTTTTGCCCCCAGTTTCCCCCTTATTTGCCCATTCCAGAGGGGGCCATTAAGAGGCTAAGAGATTTTAGTAATGCTTTTTTTTTTCTGAGGAGGAGACAGGGTCTCGCCGTATCACCCAGGCTGGAGTGTAGGGGTGAGATCTCAGCTCACTGGAACCTCGACCTCCTAGGCTCAAGTGTTCCTCCTACCTCAGTCGCTGAAGTAGCTGTGACTTTAGGCACGCACCATCACACCTGGCTAATTTTTGTACTTTTTGTAGAGACAGGGTTTCACCAGGTTGCCCAGGCTGGTCTCGAACTCCTGGGCTCAAGCAATCTATTTTTTTGTGATGTCCTAGGTGTGAATTTTATTTATTTATTTATTTATTTATTTATTTATTTATTTATTTATTTATTTATTTTAGATGGAGACTTGCTCTGATGCCCAGGCTGGAGTGCAGCTGGCATGATTTTGGCTCACTGCAACCTCTGCCTCCTGGGTTCAAGAGATTCTCTGCCTAAGCCTCTCAAGAAGATGGGATTATAGGTGCGTGGCACCACGCCCAGCTAATTTTTGTATATTTTTTGTAGAGGTAGGGCTTCACCATGTTGGCCAGGCTGGTCTGGAACTCCTGAGGTCAGGTGATCCGCCCACTTCGGCCTCCTACAGTGCTGGGATTACAGCCATGAGCCACCATGCACAGCCTTATTTTATTATTTATTTATTTATTTATTTATTTGAGACAGAGTCTCCCTCTGTCACCCAGGCTGGAGTGCAGTGGCACAATTTCAGCTTACTGCAAGCTCCGCCTCCCGGGTTCATGCCATTCTCCTGCCTCAGCCTCCCGTGTAGCTGGGGCTACAGGCACCTGCCACCACGCCCGGCTAATTTTTTGTATTTTTTTTAGTAGAGATGGGGTTTCACTGTGTTAGCCAGGATGGTCTCAATCATCTTACCTCATGATCCACCCGCCTCAGCCTCCCAAAGTGCTGGGATTACAGGTGTGAGTCACCGTGCCCAGCTCAGCCTTATTTTATTTTTTAAGAGACAGGGTTAGGCTGGGCGCGGTGGCTCACGCCTGTAATCCTAGCACTTTGGGAGGCCAAGACGGGCGGATCATAAGGTCAGGAGATCGAGACCATCCTGGCTAACACGGTGAAACCCTGTCTCTACTAAAAATACAAAAAAACTAGCTGGGCGTGGTGGTTCACGCCTGTAGTCTGTAGTCCCAGCTACTTGGGAGGCTGAGGCAGGAGAATGGCATGAAACCGGCAGGCGGAGCTTGCAGTGAGCCGAGATCACACCACTGCACTCCAGCCTGGGCAACAGAGCAAGACTCCATCTCAAAAAAAAAAAAAAAAGACAGGGTTGGGAGGTCGAGGCAGGTGGACCACTTGCAGTCAGGAGTTCAAGACCAGTCTGATCAACATGGCGAAACCCATAGAGATCTTGAGTTTCTCTATTTAAAATACAGAAATTAGCTGGGCATGGTGGTGCAAGCCTGCAATCCCAGCTACTCGAGAGGTGCAAAAAAAAAATTTTTTTTCCAGGTTGTTTTGATTATTCTCTCTTTGGGTTTTAGCTATTATATTTTATTGTGAAGCCCTGGGTGTGAATTTTTTTTTTTTTAGTTTATTCCCTTTAGGATTTTTAAGGCTTCTTGAGCCTGTGGTTTGCTGTTGCATATATGGCATGTAATCAAAAATAACCAGACACAAGTGGAAACAAAACATGAATAAAAAGCCAGAAGAGGCCTGGCGTGGTGGCTCATGCCTGTAATCCCAGCATTTTGGGCAGCCAAGGCAGGCAGATCACTTGAGGTCAGGAGTTCAAGACCAGCCTGGCCAACATGGTAAAACCCCCATCTCTACTAAAAATATGAAAATTAGCTGGGTTTCATGGCACACATTTGTAATCCCTGACAACTAGTAAAGACGGGGGTTTCACCATGTGGGCCAGGATGGTCTCGATCTCCTGACTTCATGATCTGCCTGTCTCGTCCTCCCAAACTGCTGGGATTACAGGCATGAGCCACCACACCCAGCTTCCCTTTAGGATTCTTAAGGCTTCTTGAGAAGCCAAGTCAATATGAGGTTAATAAATTAAGGAAGTTGGCCAGCGCTGTGGCTCACGCCTGTAATCTCAGCACTTTGGGAGGCCGAGGTGGGTGGATCACGAGATCAGGGGATCAAGACCATCCTGGCTAACACGGTGAAACCCCATCTCTACTAAAAATACAAAAAATTAGCCAGGTGTGCTGGCAGGCACCTATAATCCCAGCTACTCGGGAGGCTGAGGCAGGAGAATGGCGTGAACTCGGGAGGCAGAGCTTGCAGTGAGCCAAGATCACGCCATTGCACTCCAGCCTGGGCGACAGAGCAAGACTCTGTCTCGAAATAAATAAATAAATAAATAAAGGAAGTAAATTGTTATCTCTAGGATAACTACTCAGAGAATATTTTTTCCAAATAGCACACAATTACCAAGCTAAGGAAGAGGGCAGAATAACAATAAATACTAAATCAATGTAAAGGAAGATCAAAAGGACTAACAAAACAAACCCACACAGAACAGGTGGGTCAAACAGAAATCTCTTGAGTTAGATCTAAATACAGATTTATCAATAAATACATTAAATGAAACTGTGAATGAAACTAAATGCAAGTTAAAAGCAAAGACTTGCTTTTAAGATGTGGATAAAAACCTGTTCAGACATAACTAAGACATCAAGAATAAAGAAAGGTTGAAAATAAAAAAGACGGAAAAAGATGCCATTCAAACACTAACAAAAAGAAAACTGGCATAGCTATACTGATATTAGACAAAGCAGACTTTAAGGCAAGAAGCATTATTAGAGTTAAAGAGGGGGACTCCATCATAAGAGTTTCAATCCTCCACAGCACACTGGATTAAGCAGCAAAAAAACAGGAGCGCATAGTACAAACTCATGACATCACATTCAGAGGTGTTTTTAGGGAGGCGAGAAGAAAAGTAAAGAAATGGCAACAAAGAACAAGAGGACATGCTACTGTGAGGCCTAGTGACACAAAAGGGATGGAGGGGCAGGCAAGTACTCTTTCAGAGGGCTGCAGGGAGGCAGTGTCATCAGTAGTGGCCTATTTTCAGTCAGAATAAGAATGTGGGCGGGGCGGTGGGGCGGAAATCACAGAAGAAACTGAAGATTAGGGGAATTTTGCTGATATACCGTGAGTTTAAAAGGGCTCAGGGAAAAGTTCCAAGAAGATCAAGGTGAAAAATGGGATCAGAAAAGAAAATGCAGAGTCCATGAAAAGAGGGAAGACAAGGGAATCTGGCCTTCTGGCTGCCTGATAACTCAGAAAGAAGCACAAGATGAGAACAATGCCCATGGTTCCCAGGCAGACAGTGATAGGGAGGCTGTGGGTGAGGGTAGGGAGAGTGGGACTGGAATCGTGCCAGGAACAGCCAAAGTTTTGGGGCTTCCTCTTGCCTTCTGTTCAAGCCTTCGGGCTGGCAGTGTAGTACAAGTCTTACTCTAAGCACTGCTTTCTGCTGAAAGAGGCTACAGGTTTTAGTTAGGATTTTAAGGAGCCAATAAATCTTGGGTAGATAAAAAGGAAGGTTATTCTTAAGAGTAAGAAAGAGAGGTTACACAGCCCCTCCTCCAGTCCTACCTCTGGAGTTTCTACCTGCCCAACCCCAGATGATTTTCCACTGTTTCTAATGTTGTCAAGCACAGTTAATCAAATAAAACAAAATGTTACTTTTCTGTGGATGGCAGTTGGGGTGGGACAGTTTACCCAGTTCTCTGCCTTTGTATTTCTCTTTGCGGGGAGAGGGGGAGGAATTTCAAGATCTTTTATTTTCAGAGATTCCAACAGTTGGTTAGCAATGCCAGCTAAATTGGTACAATCTGAAGGCCATCCCACCTTGCATTCATCCAACAAAATCCCTACAAACAAGATCAGAGACCAACTGAGATCTATCTGTATCAATGTAGGAGGGCGAAAAGAGGCCCTCTCTTTCCCCTATTCCCCATATACCTTCTCCAACACGACTGTTTTACAGCCAAATTCCGCCTTTGTATTTCACTCATTCATCTAAGTGATTTTATTCCATGCCAACTATGTACTGAACAATGTCTACACACAAAGGGCCCTGCCCTTGTTGAGCTTATATTCTAGCACAGACATTAAAATATACGTGAATTTACAGTACACTAGAAGACGAAAAGCAACGTGAAAAAAATGAAATAGTAAAGCAGGAGAAAGACAACCTGAGGCTAGGCTCAGTGGCTTATGCCTGTAATCCAAACACCTAGGGATGGCCAAGGTGGGAGGATCATTTGAGCCCACGAGTTCAAGGCTGCAGTAAGCTGTGATTGCACCAGTGCACTCCAGCTTGGGTGACAGGGCAAGACCTTTTCTCAAAAAATAAAAGAACAGATGGTGACAAAGACTGGAGTGCAAGACAAGACAGTTATCCATTCAAATGCCTCCTAAGAAGTATTCTTACAAAGAATCATTTAAATCAGAAATTCGTGTCTAGGTGCAGTGGCTTTTGCCTGTAATCCCAGCATACTGGGAGGCCGAGGTGAGAGGATCACTTGAGGCCAGGAGTTCAAGACCAGCCTAGGCAACATAGTTAGATCCTGTCTCTACAAAAAATTATAAAAAATTAGCTGGGCGTGGTGGTGCACACCTGTAGTCTCTGCTACTCGGGTGGCTGAAACAGGAGGATAGTTTGGGCTCAGGAAACGCAGGTTGCAGTGACCTTCAAACAAAGCAACTACTAAACAATAGGTGACCAGAAATTTAATGATACTAAGGACTAAGTATTAATTTTTTTTAGTTGTGACATCTGTGTTTACATTGTTTTTAAGTCATATTCTAGAGATACCTGCAGATAGGTAGGTTAGGAGAGGCCTTATTGAGCAATGATCTGAATGAAGTGAAGGAGATAAAGAAAGAGTAGGTGGCCGGGCGCGGTGGCTCACGCCTGTAATCCCAGCACTTTGGGAGGCCGAGGTGGGCGGATCACGAGGTCAGGAGATCGAGACCATCCTGGCTAACACGGTGAAACCCTGACTCTACTAAAAATACCAAAAATTAGCCAGGCCTGGTGGCGGGTGCCTGTAGTCCCAGCTACTCGGGAGGCTGAGGCAGGAGAATGGCGTGAACCCAGGAGGCGGAGGTTGCAGTGAGCCGAAATCGCGCCACTGCACTCCAGCCTGGGTGACAGAGCGAGACTCCGTCTCAAAAAAAAAAAAAAAAGAGTAATGAGGAGCAAAAAAGGAGGGGACCACTATGAGGGCTTTCACTTTTACTCTAAGTGAAATGGGAGCCACTGGAAGGTTGTAAGCCACAGAGGAATAGCTAATTTACATTTTATTTATTAGAAACAGAGTCTCTGTGGCCCGGGGTGGAGTGCAGTGCCACAATCAGAGCTCATTAAGCCTTGAATTCCTGAGCTCAAGCAATCCTCCCAGCTCAGTCTCCCAAATAGCTGCAACCACAGATGCATACCATTGTGCCTGACTGATTTTTTTTGTGAGACAGTTTCGCTCTTATTGATGCTGAAGTGCAATGGCACGATCTCGGCTCACCGCAACCTCTACCTCCCGGGTTCAAGTGATTCTCCTGCCTCAGACTCCAGGGTAGCTGGGATTACAGGCATGTGCCACCACGCCCATATGATTTTGTATTTTTAGTAGAGATGGGGTTTCTCCATATTGGTCAGGCTGGTATCGAACTCCCGACCTCATGTGATCCGCCTGCCTCGGCCTCCCAAAGTGCTGGGATTACAGGCGTGAGCCACCACGCCCCGCCACGACTAATTTTTTTTATGGTGGGTGTGGGGGTGTGTGTGTGTGTGTATAAGTGTGTGGTGACGGGGTGTCTATTTTGCCCAGGCTGGTCTCGAACTCCTGGCCTTAAGCAATCCTCCCACCTTGGCCTCCCAAAGTGCTGGGATTACAGAAGTGAGTCACTGCACCCAGCCTAACAGATATAAAATACAGAAGCAGCAGATTTACAAGAAAGCTACTGTATAATTTGTGTTATACATGATGATTTAAAGGAAGACAGGAGCTGTGGAAGCAATGAGAAGTAATTCTATTCTTCAACCTAGGATGGCCGGTCTGTAGACAGGTATACAAAAAAGATATAGGCAGTTATGGCTGTCAGTGGACAATGGAGAAGACATAAAAGCTAATAATTAAAGAGATTATTACTATAACAGACTAAGTAACAAACTACAACAAGAACATGGATGAGGTGTACATAACTTACAAGACAGGAGAAGAGGTTATGATAATACTCAACAGGCCAGGCACAGTGGCTCACGCAAGTAATCCCAGCACTTTGGGAGGCTGAGGTGGGCAGATCACCTGAGGTCAAGAGTTTGAGATCAGCCTGGCCAACACAGTGAAACCCCACCTCTACTAGAAATATAAAAACTTGCCAGGCATGGTGGTGCACATCCGTAGTCCCAGCTACCAGGGAGGCTGAGGCAGGAAGATCGCTTGAAACCGGGAGGCGGAGGCTGCAGTGAGGCAAGATCATGCCACTACAGTCCAGCCTGGGAAACAGAGCAAGACCCGACTCCAAAAAAAAAAAGATTAGATAGATAGATAGAGGCATGGGCCAGGTGGGGTGGCTCACATCTGTAATCTCAGCACTTTGGAAGGCTGAGGCAGGTGAATCACCTGAGGTTAGGAGTTCAAGACCAGCCTAACCAACATGGTGAAACCCCATCTCTACTAAAAATAAAAAGTTAGCTGGGCGTTGTGGTGCACGCCTGCAATCCCAGCTACTCAGAAGGCTAAGGCAGGAGAATCATTTGAACCTGGGAGGCGGAGGTTGCAATGAACCAAGATTGCACCATTGCACTCCAGCCTGGGCAACAAGAGCGAAACTCCTGTCTCAAAAAAATATAAAGACAGACAGACAGACAGACAGACAGACAGATCCTTTAGCTAGGTATACAAGCCAGGACACTTGTGATAGGGTCCATGCCTACCTATTCCACAATCTCACCTTCCACCACTTTACCAACTACCTCCCTAAGCATCTGATCATATCAAACTACTCCTGACTGTGCAAACAAGTCCAGCACTCTCCATCCACAGGACTCTATCTAAACGTGTCTTCTCTCGGCCTGAAATGTCTTTCCTTCACTTGCCCTTCAAGACCTACCCTAAGAGTAAACTCTGGAAAGCCTTTCCTTCTACACACAATTTCAACCATCTCACCCCATCCCACCAATCCCCTAGGTTTATGCCCCAGGCATACCTCTATCACCTGGCATTTATCACACTAGACTAGGTATTTTATGACCATGGAAATGGTAAGTACCCAATAAATGATGTCTAATAAAAAAGTTATTTTCTAAAATGTACAAATGTCACTTAAAAGCAATTTACTAAACTTTAGCCAAAGAAATTTGTTTAGTTTAGTTTTGAGACAGGGTCCACTTTCTTGCCCAGGCTGGAGTACATTGGCATGGGCATGATCAGGGCTCATGGCAGCCTCAACTTCCTGGGCTCAAGCGATCCTCCCACCTCATCTTCCAGAGTAGCTGGGACTATAATGGCAGCCTCAACTTCCTGGGCTCAAGCGATCCTCCCACCTCATCCTCCAGAGTAGCTGGGACTATAATGGCAGCCTCAACTTCCTGGGCTCAAGCGATCCTCTCACCTCATCCTCCAGAGTAGCTGGGACTATAGGTATATGCCCATGCCCAGTGCTTTTTTTTTCCCCCTAAGACATGGTCTCACTCTGTTGCCTAGGTTGGTCTGCAGCCTCAACTTCCTGGGTTCCAGTAATCCTCCCACCTCGGCCTCCCAAAGTACTGTGATTACAGGCATGAGTCCCTGTACTCAGCCCAAGCAAAGAAATTTTATACTGATGAAACAAATATGGCAAATATCCCAGACAGGCACAGTGGCTCATGCCTGTAATCCCAACACTTTGGGAGGCCGAGGCAGGGGGGAATCCCCTGAGCTCAGGAGTTTGAGAACAGCCTGGGAAAACATGGTGAGACCCCATCTCTACTAAAAATACAGAAATTAGCCAGGCATGGTGGGGCATGCCTGTAATCCCAGCTACTCAGGAGGCTGAGGCACGGGAATCACTTGAACCCAGGAAGTGGAGGTTGCAGTGACTGACATCATGCCACTCCACTCCAGCCTGGGCAACAGGGGAAGAGCGAGACTCTGTCTCACAAAAAAAAAGAAAAGAAAAAAAAAAAGAAACTTATGTAAGGGTAGTATCCCATAAAAGAGAAAAATTACTGTGTTCTTTTTTATTTGAGATAGAGTCTTGGGCCGGGCACAGTGGCTCACACCTGTAATCCCAGGACTTTGGGAGGCTGAGGCAGGCAGATCACAAGGTCAGGAGTTCGAGACCAGTCTGGCCTATATGGTGAAACCCCGTCTCTACTAAAAATACAAAAATTAGCCAGGCGTGGTGGCAGGCGCCTGTAGTCCCAGCTACTTGGGAGGCTGAGGCAGGAGAATCCCTTGAACCTGGGAGGTGGAGGTTGCAGTGAGCCGAGATTGCGCCACTGCACTCCAGCCTGGGCAACAGAGCAAGACTCCGTCAAAAAAAAAAAAAAAAAGAGACAGAGTCTTCGTTGCCCCGGCTGGAGTGCAGTGACTATTCACAGCAAAGATCACAGTGACTGCAAGCTCAAACTCTTGTCCTCAAGTGATCCTCCCACCCCATGCCACCATGCCCAGCAAATTACTATGTTTTTACCTAACAGAAGTATAAGGAGTCCATCACTTTCTTACATAATGAGTTCCCAAAAACATGTACACAAGTGGAATGCGTGAAAGCAAGGCAACAGACATACCATAAGGGGAATTATGCTCTTGAAACGCTAAAAAAATACAAAATACCTACTTACATCTCATTTTTCCAGAGTATAAATGCAATTTCATACATGTTCTTAAATTGATTTTTCTTTACAATTCAACAGTCCATGAACGAATGTGTCTAAGGTAAAAAACTGCATGCATTTAGACTGCCTGATGACTGTTGGCTTTGTTCTCATCTGCACTGTTTACAGATCCTACACTTTACATTTCTGCTATCATCACTTTCACTTTTCTATCACTATCTGCTCTTAATAACATTGTGATATTGTGAAATATATATTTGGCCTTCCTGTTTCCTGGCCCTTCAACTCCTAAAACCCTCGGTATCTTCAAAGTGATGTGTCTTTTTGTATGCTAATGAGTTGACCAATGGCTGGCAACCGTTTGTTAGCTTCAGGATGAGGAACGGTTTCAACCCCACACCTCAATCTCCAAGGAGGGGAGAGGGACTGAACTTTTAATTCATCACCGATGGCCAAAAGATTTAATCAGTCATCCCTATGTAATGAGGCCTTCACAAAATCCTAAAAGGATTGGGTTCAGAGAGCTTGCAGGGAGCTGAAAACGGCTTGCAGGGTGCCAAACACATGGGGGCTTGCAGGAGTAAAGAGAAACACAGCCATGTGAGGGGAGGATAGCCCATCCCAACTCCAAGAAGACAGAAGTGCCAGTGCTAGGGACCATTTCAATCCTGGCCCTATATGTATCTCTTCATCTGACTGTTTATTTGCATCCTTCCAAATATCCTTTGTAGGCCAAGCATGATGACTCACACCTGTAACTGCAGCACTTCAGGAATCCAAGGCCAGAGGACTGCTTGAGCCCAGGAGTTCAAGACCAGCCTGGGTAATACAGCAAGACCCCATCTCTACCAAAAAAATTATAATTAGCTGGGCATGGTGCTGTGTGTGTACAGTTTCACCTACTCAGGAGACTGAGATGGGAGGATAGCCTGAATCCAAGAAGTTGAAGCTGCAGTGAGCTGTGATCGCACCACTGCACTCCAGCCTTGGCAACTGGGGAAAGACCCTAACTCAAATAAAATTTAAATATATATACACGCACACACACACACACACACACACACACACACGTATCTTTTGTAATAAATGGATAAACACATTTCCTTGAGTTCTGTAAGTTACTCTAGCAAAGTAATTGAACTCAAGGAGGTACCTGCAGGAACTCTTAAAATTTGCAGCTGGCTGGTCAGAACCACGGACAAGATAAACGGAGGTTTACGTTCACCATCAAAGATAGGACTGAGTCCTCAATCTGTGTGATGTGTCACCATCCATCTCTAGGCAGGTAGTGTAGACAGTGTCAGAACTGAATTCAATAGAGGATTCCTAGCCGCTGCCCACTGCAGAACTGATGGCCTACCTGCTGCTTGGGGAGAAATCCCCCCTCAAATCTAGAGTCAAAAGCATGTTGTGAAAGTGTAGTGGTAGAAACCAAGTTTGTTTTTTCTACTCAAGCAGAAACTGTGATTTTCAAACTTGTTTAACAGCAATGAAACTCTTTCTTAAAAAAGAATTAATGGCCAGGCACGGTGGCTCACACCTGTAATGCCAGCACTTTGGGAGGCCAAGGTGGGCAGATCATCTGAGGTCGGGAGTTCAAGACCAGCCTGACCAACATGGAGAAACCCTGTCTCTACTAAAAATACAAAATTAGCCAGGCATGGTGGTGCACACCTGTAATCCCAGCTACTTGGGAGGCTGAGGCAGGAGAATCGCTTGAATCCGGGAGATGGAGGTTGCGGTGAGCCGAGATCGCACCATTGCACTCCAGCCTGAGAGATAAGAGCGAAACTCCATCTCAAAAAAAAAAAAAAGAATTATGCAGGCCACGGTGGCTCATGCCTATAACCCCAGCACTGCAGGAGGCCAAGATGGGTGGATTGCTTGAGCCCAGGGGTTCGAGAACAGCTGGGACAACATGGTGAAACCCTGTCTCTACTAAAAAATACCAAAAAAAAAAAAAAAAAATTTAGCCAGTCATGATGACATACGCCTGTGGTTCCAGCTACTTTGGAGGCTAAAGTGGAAGAATCACTTGAGCTCAGAAGGAAGAGGTTGCAGTGAGCCAGGATCATAACACTGCACTCCAGTCTGGGTGAGAGTAAGACTCTGTCTCAAAAAAAAAAGGGGGCGGGGGGCGGGCACGGTGGCTCGTGCCTGTAATCCCAGCACTCTGGGAGGCCGAGGTGGGCAGATCACGAGGTCAAGAGATCGAGACCATCCTGGCCAACATGGTGAAACTCCGTCTCTACTAAAAATACAAAAAATTAGCTGGGCATGGTGGCACGTGCCTGTACTCCCAGCTACTCAGGAGGCTGAGGCAGGAGAATGGCATGAACCCGGGAGGCGGAGCTTGCAGTGAGCCGAGATCGCACCAATGCACTCCAGCCTGGGCGACAGAGTGAGACTCCGTCACAAAAAAGAAAAAAAAAATTCAGAAATTATTTTTATTTCTGTTTTTTATATGCTTTTCCTGAGCTGTATATCAAAAAATTTTATACACCAAACTGGATAAAAGCTTAGCTGTTCTAGTTTATAGAGTTAGGCCCTGTAGCCTCACCCCCAACCTCTCAGCTCCACTAAGAATGCGGTACAAAAATGGCAATACCATGGAAACTGACCTGTTGCCAAGCAAGCAGAGAACTAAGCAACAACTCAAAATGATAGTTAATCATCTGACATATAAAATCTTAATTCAGTCTGGGAGTTATCAATATCTGACATTTAAAAAGAGCCAGATGGGCCGGGTGCAGTGGCTCACGCCTATAATCCCAGCACTTTGGGAGGCCAAGGCAGGCGGATCACGAGGTCAAGAGATCGAGACCATGCTGGCTAACACGGTGAAACTCCATCGCTACTAAAAACGCAAAAAATTAGCCGGGCATGGTGGCAGGTGCCTGTAGTCCCAGCTACTCGGGGGGCTGAGGCAAGAGAATGGAGTGAACCCAGGAAGCGGAGCTTGCAGTGAGCTGAGATGGCGCCACTGCACTCCAGCCTGGGTGACAGAGCGAGACTCCGTCTCAAAAAAAAAAAAAGAGCCAGATGTTTAAAAATCTTAAAAACATGGCTGGGTACAGTGGCTCACACCTATAATCCCAGCATGTTGGGAGGTCAAGGAGGGTAGATCACCTGAGGTTGGGAATTCAAGACCAGCCTGACCAACATGGAGAAACCCCATCTCTACTAAAAATACAAAATCAGCCAGGTGTAGTGGCACATGCCTGTAATCCCAGCTGCTTGGGAACCTGAGGCAGGAGAATCCCTTGAACCTGGGAGGCAGAGGTTGCAGTGAGCCGAGATCATTGCACCACTGCACTCCAGCCTGGGTAACAACAGCGAAACTGTCTCAAAAAAAAAAAAAGAATAGTTAATTCAAAAAACAACCTATCTCAGCCAGGCACAGTGGTTCACTCCTGTAATCCCAGCACTTTGTGAGGCCAAGGCAGGAGGACTGCTTGAGGCCAGGAGTTCAAGATCAGCCTGGGCAACGTAGTTATACTCCATTTCTTAAAAAAAAAAAAAAGGATAAATATGTTTAAAAAAGAAAAAAAAAGGCCAGGTGCGATGGCTCACACCTATAATTCCAACACTTTGGGAGGCCGAGAATGGCGGACCACCTGAGGTCGTGAGTTCGATACCAGCCAGGCCAACATGGTGAAACCCCAACTCTAGCAAAAATACAAAACTTAGCCAGGCGTGGTGGTGCACCCCCGTAGTCCCAGCTACTTGGGAGGCTGAGGCACGAGAACTGCTTGAACCCAGGAGGCGAAGGTTGCAGTGAGCTGAGATTGCGCCACTGCATTCCAGCCTGGGCAACAGAGCAAGACTCCAACTCAAAAAAACAAAACAAAACAAAAAAAGCGAGACTCCATCTCAAAAAACAAAACAAACAACAACAACAACAACAAAAACCACCTATACTGCTTTGGAAAATTCTGGGGTAGAATCATCAATACTGCAGTCAGATTTGTTTTCTCTTTTTTTTTTTTTTTTTGCTAAGAGATACTATCTCCTGTCTCTCAGGCTAAAATGCAGTGGTGTCATCATAGCTCACAGCGGCCTCAAACTCATGGGTTCAAGCAATCCTCCCATCTCAACCTCCCAAGTAGCCAGGACTACAGATGCACGTAGAGACGAGGTCTTGCTAGGTTGCCCAAGCTGATCTCTAGCTCCTGGCATCAAGCAATCCTCCTACCTCAGTCTCCCAAAGTGCTGGGATTGTAAGTGTGAGCCACTGCACAGGGTAACCAGCAAGCAGATTTCTAAGAGTAAATGAGATCAGATGGAGTACTTCATCAGGAATATTGAAATGAACAAGGCTGGGCACAGTGGCTTACTCCTGAAATCCCACCACTTTGGGAGGCCAAAGCAGGTGGATTGCTTGAAGCCAGTAGTTCAAGAGCAGCCTAGGTAACATGGGGAAACTCATCCCTACAAAAAATACAAAAATTAGACCGGGCACGGTGGCTCACACCTGTAATCCCAGCACTTTGGGAGGCTGAGGCGGGCGGATTGCTTAAGATCAGGAGTTCAAGACCAGCCTAGCCCAAAACCCCGTCTCTACTAAAACAAATTAGCCGGGTGTGGTGGCACGCACCTGTAATCCCAGCTACTCAAGAAGTGCAGTGGCTCATGCCTGCAATCCTAGCACCTTTGGGAGGCCAAGGTTTGGGAAGAGGGGACCGCTTGAGGCTAGGAGTTCAAGACCAGCCTGGGCAACATGGCAAAATCTATACTTCTGCTTCCAGTCAAGGTAGAGTGACACGAACCAGATTTACCTTGTGTAGTATATTATGAAATATGTATTTGGTCTTTGTCCCTGGTTCCACACCCCCTTAGCCAGATGTGATGGCAAAACCCTGTAATCCCTGCTACTAGGGAGGCTGAGGAGGGATGATCGCTTGAACCCTGGAGTCTTCAAGACCAGCCTGGGCAACACAGTGAGACCCTGTCTCTAAAACAATAAAAATAACCAGGCATGGTATAGTCCCAGCTATATGGGGTGCATAGCTTGAGCCCAGGAGTTTGAGGCTGCAAGGAGCTATGATCACAAAACTGCACTCCAGCCTGAGTGACAGAGCAAGACACCTTCTCTAAAAATATAAATAAAATACCCAAAAGAATCAAATGGAACAATCCACGAGGTTCGCATGGGAACAGGAAGAGTGCTGGTTCCTCACAGCCAGAGTGGAAAACCACACAGTCCTTGGGCTATCCCACAGAATCCCCAAAAGGATTTTGACTCAATAGTGGGAAATACTTAGCCCTACACTAAAATGGTTTTGATCTCACCTAACAGAGCTTAAAAGCAAGACTTCATCAAACTATTTTTAAGTATTTTAACCACGTCCCAGAACAAAACTCAAGAATATTTATAGAAATACAAAAATATCCAGCCTCCAACAAAGTAAAATTCATGATGTCTGGCATCCAAAAATCAACAGATAAGCAAAGTAGGTGGAAAAGACAACCCAAAAAGAGGAAGAAAAAAAAAAAATCAAGCAACTGAAACTGACCCAGAAATGACACAGATGATAGAATTAGTAGACAAGGGCATTAAAAGAACTATAGGCTGAGGCCGGGCATGGTGGCTCACGCCGGTAATCCCTCCACTTTGGGAGGCCGAAGTGGGCGGATCACCTGAGGTCAGCAGAGACCAGCCTGGCCAACATGGTGAAACTCTATCTCTACTAACAACACAAAAAATTAGCTAGGCGGCCGGGCGCGGTGGCTCAAGCCTGTAATCCTAGCACTTGGGGAGGCCGAGGTGGGCAGATCACGATGTCAGGAGTTCGAGACCATCCTGGCCAACATAGTGAAACCCTGTCTCTACTAAAAATACAAAAAAATTAGCAGGGCGTGGTGGCGGGCGTCTGTAGTCCCAGCTACTCAGAGAGGCTGAGGCAGGAGAATGGCATGAACCCGGGAGGCGGAGCTTGCAGTGAGCCGAGATGGTGCCACTGCACTCCAGCCTGGGGGACAGAGGCAGACTCTGTCTCCAAAAAAAATAAAAAATTAGCTAGGCATGGTGGCGAGCACCTGTAATCACAGCTACTCAGGAGGCTGAGACAGGAGAATTGCCAGAATGGTGTGGGGGCGGAGGCTGCAGTGAGCCAAGATCACACCATTCCACTCCAGCCTGGGCAACAAGAGTGAAACTCCATCTCAAAAAAACAAACAAAAAAAAACTAAGCTCTCCTAAGCTTTCCATTTCAACTTGCTCTTTCAAATAACCTATTTTGAACACCTTATTGGCAATATTTAAACAAATACACCCCTAGAGGAATTCAGCACACAGGCATCATGCATTTCTCAGCTGTACCCATCTCAAATTTCATGCACTTGATAAAAGAGGCAAAATGTCCAAATTATTTATAACAATTAGTAATAATGAAGCTTGTGGGCCGGGCACGGTGGCTCACGCCTGTAATCCCTGCACTTTGGGAGGCCAAGGCGGGTGGATCACGAGGTCAGGAGATTGAGACCATCCTGGCTAATACGGTGAAACCTCGTCTGTACTAAAAATACAAAAAATTAGCCGGGTGTGGTGGTGGGCGCCTATAGTCCCAGCTATCGGGAGGCTAAGGCAGGAGAATGGTGTGAACCCGGGAAGGGGAGCCCGCAGTGAGCCAAGATGGCGCCACTGCACTCCAGCCTGGGGGACAGTGAGACTCCGTCTCACAAAAAAAAAAAAAAAATAATAATAATAATAGTAATAATAATGAAGCTTTCATTGCATCAAAATGTCTAGATCACTGCCACCCAACTGAACTTGCTGGGAGGATAAAAATACTCTATTCTGAGCTGTCCGATATGGTACCTACTAGCTATATATGATGGCTGAATATCTAAAATGTGCCTAGTGTAACAGAAGGACTGAATTTTTAATTTTATTTAATTTTAATTAATTTTAATTTCAATAGTTACATGTAGCTAGTGGCTACACTATTGGACAGCACAGCTCTAGATAACTACAAGGAAAATCTAAACTAAAATTTTAAAGATTAGAATATTCAAAATAATGTTTATAACATGTACAGCTTATATATCATATAATATCAATTTTCAAACTAACTAGGTAATTCCTACGTTTTAAGCCTTGACTTAAAGGATGATTTCTTTCTCTCTCTCTTTTTTTTTTTTTTTTGAGATGGCGTTTCAGTCTTGTTGCCCAGGCTGGAGTGCAATGGCACGATCTTGGCTCACCGCAACCTCTGCCTCCAGGGTTCAAGCGATTCTCCTGTCTCAGCCTCCCGAGTAGCTGGAACTACTCCCAGCTAATTTTTGTATGTTTAGTAGAGACGGGGTTTCACCATGTTGTCCAGGGTGGGCTCAATCTCTTGACCTCATGATCTGCCTGCTTCCGCCTCCCAAAGTGCTGGAATTACAGGGGTGAGCCACTGCACCCGGCCTTAAAGGATCATTTCATATAGGACTTCCTGGTTTCTTTAACTCCCAACCCTCCACCACAGGAAGGATCGAGTAACTCCACTACTCTAAGCATCTCAGGACTCTCTGCACTGTCATCAGTAGCATTTTCACGCCTGTAATCCCAGCACTTTGGGAGGCTGAGGAGGGCAGATCACCTGACGTCGGGTCAGGACCAGCCTGATCAGCCTGGCTAACACAGTGAAACCCTGTCTCTACTAAAAAATAAAAAAAAAAATTAGCCGCGCGTGGTGGCACATGCTTACAATCCCAACTTCTCAGGAAGCTGACGAAGGAGCATCACTTGAACCTGGAAGGCAGAAACTGCAGTGAGCCGAGATTGCACCAATGCACTCCAGCCTGGGCAACAGAGTGAGACTCCATCTCAAAAAACAGAAAATAAAAAGTAGAATATTGAAACCCTCATACGTTAATCATGGAGTATAAAATGGTTAAGCTACTGTGAAAAACAATTTAATGGTTCCTCAAAAAGTTAAGCACAGACCGGGCACAGTGGCTCACATCTGTAATCCCAGCACTATGAGAGGCCGAGGCAGGCAGATCACCTGAGGTCGGGAGTTCAAGACCAGCCTGGCCAACATGTTTCTCCAACTCTATTAAAAATACAAAAATTAGCCAGGTGTGGTGGCATGCACATGTAACCCAGCTACTCAGGAGGCTGAGGCAGGAGAATCGCTTGAACCTAGGAGGCAGAGGTTGCAGTGAGCCGAGATCATACCACTGTCACCCCAGCCTGGGCAACAGAGCAAGAGCCTGTCTCAAAACAAAAGAAAAAAAAAAGTGAAGCACAGAATTACTCCATAACCCAGCAATTCCACTGATAGATATATACCCCTAAAAGGATGAAAACAGATAAATACCTGTACATGAATGTACATAACAGCACGGTTCACAATAATCAAAAGGTAACAACAAGCTAAATGCCCATCAACAAATGAATGAGCCAGGTGTAGTGGCTCACGCCTACAAGCTCAGCATTTTTGGAGGCTGAGGCAGGAGGAGTGCTTGAGGTTAGGAGTTCAAGACCAGCCTGGCCAACATAAACAAATCCCGTCTCTCCACAAAAAAAAATTTTTAAATTAGACCAGGCACCTGTAATCCCAGCACTTTGGGAGGCCGAGGCAGGTGTATCACCTGAGGTCGGGAGTTCGAGACCAGCCTGGCCAAAATGGTGAAACCCCATTTCTACTAAAAGTACAAATATCAGCCAGGCATGGTGGTGCGCACCTATAATCCCAGCTACTTGGGAGGCTGAGGCAGGAGAATCACTTGAATGAGGGAGGCAGAAGTTGCAATGAGCTGAGATCACGCCACTGCCCTTCAGCCTGGGCGACAGAGCGAGACTCTGTCTCAAAAAACAAAAACAAGACAAAACAAAAAAAACAACAAAATAAATGCAATGAAGCACAGAAAGTACCAATACTGACTCAAGCTTCAACATGAATGAACCTTGAAAACATTACACTAAATGATAGAAGCCAGACATGAAGGTCACATATCCACTTATATGAAAGTTCCAGAATAAGTAATCCAGAAACAAAAAGCAGGTTAGTGGTTGCCTGGTACTGAGAATGGGGAATAAGAAGTAACTCATTCTTCATTCTCATGCATATGAGATTTTCTTTTTAGGGTGATGAAAATGTTTCAGAACTAGACAAGGGTAGTGGCTCCACAACAATGCGAGTGCACTGAATGCCACTGAATTGTTCGTTGTAAAACGGTTAATTTTGTTTTGTTTTGTTTTTGAGACGGAGTCTCTGTTTCGCCCAGGCTTGAGTGCAATAGCGCCATCTTGGCTGATGGCAACCTCCGCCTCCCCAGTTCGACCAATTCTCCTGCCTCAGCCTCCCAAGTAGCTGGGATTACAGGCGTGCACCGCCACACCTGGCTAATTTTTTGTACTTTGTGGTTTTTGTTGAGACAGAGTCTCGCTCTGTTGCCCAGGCTGGTGTGCAGTGGCACGATCTCAGCTCACTGCAGCCTCCACCTCCCAGGTTCAAGCAATTCTCCTGTCTCAGCCTTCCGAGTAGCTGGGATTAAAGGCACGTGCCATCACACCTGGCTAATTTTTATACTTTTAGTAGAGATGGGGTTTTACCACGTTGGCCAGGCTGGTCTCAAACTCCTGACCTCGTGATCTGCCCACCTCGGCCTCTCAAAGTGCTGGGATTACAGGAATGAGCAACCACGCCTGGCTAGTTTTTTTCTATTTTTAGTAGAGACAGGTTTTCACCATATTGGCCTGGCTGGTCT
Organism: Hylobates moloch; assembly: GCF_009828535.3. Lineage (NCBI taxonomy): Eukaryota > Metazoa > Chordata > Mammalia > Primates > Hylobatidae > Hylobates > Hylobates moloch. Next base: position 2,980,343 of record NW_026652291.1, read on the forward strand.
CAAACTTCTGACCTCAGGTGATCCACCTGCCTCAGCTTCCCAAAGCATTGGGTTTACAGGCATGAGCCACCACACCTGGCCAAAAAATAGTCAATTTTGTGATGTGACTTGCACCACTTTATATAAAAAAAAGACAACACATCTATGCAAGATGTGCATCTCTAATTTATACAAATTCATTTTAAGGAAAGCAGAGACAATAGGGATAATCAGCTTTTAACTGCAATTTAAAAGACAATTTTTCCCTGGATTTCCATTTGTTATACAGTTGCACTTGGTCCTTATCAAATGTCCATTAAAAAATGCCTATTCCGCCGGGCGCGGTGGCTCACGCCTATAATCCCAGCACTCTGGGAGGCTGAGGCAGGCGGATCACCCAAGGTCAGAAGTTCGAGACCAGCCTGACCAACATGGAGAAACCCCATCTCTACTAAAAATACAAAATCAGCCAGGTGTGCTGGAGCATGCCTATAATCCCAGCTACTGGGGGAGCTGAGGCAGTAGAACCACTTGAACCTGGGAGGCAGAGGCTGTAGTGAGCTAAGATCACACCACTGCACTCCAGCCTGGGCAACAGAGCGAGACTTTCTCTCAAAAAAAAAAAAAAAAAAAAACCCCAAAAAATAAAAAAAAAACAAAAACAAAAGCCTATTCAAGAAAAGACGCCAAACCAAGCAAATCTTCTTAGAAAATTCAGCCCCTATTTAGCTCTGACAAGTTTATACCAGATAATACTTAACAGCCAGGTGCAGTACCTCACACCTGTAATCAGCTACCCAGGAGGCTGAGGCAGGAGGATCACTGGTGCCCAAGAAGTCAAGGCTGCAGTGAGCCATATTCCCGCCACTGCACTCCAGCCTGGGGGACAGGGTGAGACCCTGTCTCCCCCACCAAAAAAAAAAAACAAAAAAAAAACTTAAAACCTGATTTGGTGGTTCAAAAAACTATGCTACCACCCTCAAAGAAATCAGACATACATGATACCACTAGCTCCCAGAAGACTCTCTGGTACTGAGTAAGATCAAAACCAGTTAAGCACCTACTCTTCTCTTCCTCCCCGCTGAACTCCCTATATCCATGCTAAGTTTGAAAGCAGAACACCAAGCCCAGCAGCTTCTATGCCAGTAAAAGTAAAGCAGGGCAGGAACTACAACCTTCAGTGAGAGTATGGGTGTAAGTCAAGTCAGTTGCAGTGGCTCACACCTGTAATTCCAGCACTGTGGGAGGCCAAGACAGGCAAATCACCTGAGGTCAGCAGTTCAAGACCAGCCTGGCCAACAAGGCAAAACACCGTCTCTACTAAAAATATAAAAATTAGGCCGGGCACGGTGGCTCATGCCTGTAATCCCAGCACTTTGGGAGGCCAAAGCAGGCAGATCACTTGAGGTCAGGAGTTCAAGGCCAGCCTGCCCAACATGATGAACCCCTATTTCTACTAAAAATACAAAAATTAGCCAGACATGGTGGCGCGCATCTGTAATCCCAGCTATTCACAAGGCTGAGGCAGGAAATCACTTGAAGCAGGGAAGCAGAGGTTGCAGTGAGCCGAGATCATGCCACTGGACTCCGGCCTGTGCAACAGAGCGAGACTCCATTTCAAAAACAAACGAAAAAAACCACAAAGACACACACATTGGCCTAGCCTACAGTCAGGATCATCAATATCACCATCTTCCGACTCCATACCTTGTCCCACTGGAAGGTCTTCAGAGGCAGTAAGACCCATGGAGGTGTCATATTCTAGAATAACAATGCCTTCCTTCTGGAATACCTCCTGAAGGACCTGCCTGAGGCTGTTTTACAGCCAACTTATAATTTTTATAAGTAGGAATACACTCTAAAATAACCATACATAGTATAGTAAATCCACAAACCAGTAATACAGTTATTGTCATTAGCAAGTACTATGTACTATACATAACTCCATGTGCTAGATTTTATAAGACTGGCAGTGCAGTGTTTGTTTACACCAACACCACACAAACACCTAAGTAATGCTACACGCTGTTGCACTATAGACAAGGTGAAGTTACTAGGCGACAGGAATTTTTTAGTTCCATTATAATCTTATGGGACCACTGTCCTTGACCAAAATGACATTTGTTTTGCAATACATGACTGTATGTATAGCCTTCAGTCACACCATCAAAAGAAATGGCTCTTCTAAAAAAACTCCAACTATATTCTAAGTTGTGAAGATGACTATTTCAACATACATGCAGGAATAAAGCAACTCAGTCCAATTTGTCCCCAGGCAACCAAGCTAACTACCTCCCGTTTCACCTGTGTTCTCACTGCCAGGAAGAAGAGGAATGTAACTGGACTACAAGTTGGCTCTGGCAACCCTAAACATAAAATTCCCCAACACCTGGGGCCACATGGAAACAACTAATCTAATGGATCCAATAAAGCCTTGCTCCTAAGTGTTTTTTCTTTTTTTCTTTTTTTTTTTTTTTTTTTTTTGAGATGGAGTATTGCTCTGTCACCCAGGCTGGAGTGCAATGGCACGATCTCGGCTCACTATAACCTCCACCTCCCAGGTTCAGGCAATTCTCGCGCCTCAGCCTCCCAAAGTGCTGGGATTACAGCCTAGCTAATTTTTTTGTATTTTTAGTAGAGACAGAGTTTCACCATTTTGGCCAGGCTGATCTCGAATTCCTGACCTCGGGTGATCCACCTGCCTCAACCTCCCGAAGTGCTGGGATTACAGGAGTGAGCCACTGCACCCGGCCTAAGTGTTTTCTCTTAAAGAGGATTCTGGCTGACCCTCTCTAAAATACACTAAATTGAATTCTGATTATACTTACAAATCAGAATTCTTATAATACTTAAAATTAACAGTCTATCTTGTTGATCCTTTTCCTTTCTTATTGAAACACAAAATAATGGTGCATCTAACAGCTGAGGGCCTCTCGGACTGGATTACCACGGCAAGTTATTAGGTTGAACCATAAGACTAAGCCTCTCAATGCCTCTGTTTCCTCATCTGGAAAATGGAGATAGTAACTTTGCATCATATGACTGCTGTGAGGGTCAAATGATTTGATGTGTGTTAAAACTAGCCTGGCACAGAGTAAGCAACCTGGATAGATCATTCCTTCGCGGGTTTTCTGTTAGTGATGACAAGTTGTACCTCCCTATCCACACACTACCCATTGCCTTATTAAGGAGAGGCAAATCCCTAAGACAGCTGTTAGTTTTAGTCTATAGCTTTTTTTTTTTTTTTTTTGAGACGGAGTCTCGCTCTGTCACCCAGGCTGGAGTGCGGTGGCGCGATCTCGGCTCACTGCAAGCTCCGCCTCCCGGGTTCACGCCATTCTCCTGCCTCAGCCTCTCCGAGTAGCTGGGACTACAGGCGCCCGCCACCACGCCCGGCTAATTTTTTGTATTTTTAGTAGAGACGGGGTTTCACCGTGGTCTCGATCTCCTGACCTCGTGATCCACCCGCCTCGGCCTCCCAAAGTGCTGGGATTACAAGCGTGAGCCACCGCGCCCGGCCTTAGTCTATAGCATTTTAACCTTTCGTGGGAAACTAACTGACCATTATAGGATCAAAGCTGTAACCTTTAACCTATATGCTACTGTAACTATATACTAGGCAGAAATTAAATCAGAGCTTTTCAAGTCATCCAGCACTGTGATTTGGGTCAACTAGTTAATAGCAGGCCAAAATGAGATGAATAACTTAGTTGAAACAGAACAACAACAAAAAAAAATTGTCAATTCTCAGTAACATTCATCTTAGAAATCAGGGGTATACACCAAGACCAGTCTGTGAGTACAGTCTCCAATCAGGAATGTATTTTTATCCCTTCCTAGTCAAATAAACTCAATCCTCCTCCCCCCAACACACATAATATTAAAGAAAAAACAAAAAACATATGTGCAATTCTAACAAACAATATCCAAATACATAAAAAAAAAAACCTCACACAAATCCATACAAAAAAACCAACACCCTATAGAAAAACAGCAAAACAGCCTAGGCAACATGGTGAAACCCTATCTCTACAAAAAAAACACAAAAATTAGCCAGGCGTGGTGGCACATTCCTGCAGTCCCAGCTACCTCGGAAGCTGAGGTGGGAGGATTGCCTGAGCCCAGGAGATGAAGGTTGCAGTGAGCTGAGATTAAGCCACTGCACTCCAGCCTGGGCAACAGAGCGAGAACTTGTCTAAGGGAAAAAAAAAAAATAAAGAAAAGAAAAATAGCAAAAGAAACATATATTCACAGGAGGAAACTGAGTGGCAAAAAAAAAAAAAAAAAAAATTTACAAAGACACTCCTGGGCCAGGGGTAAGACTAACAAAACCTGAAACCCCATCTCTACAAAAAATACAAATATTAGCTGGGCATAGCAGCAAGAGCCTACAAACCCAGCTACTCCGGAGGCCAAGGTGGGAAGATTACTTGAGCCTGAGAGGCTGAAGATGCAGGGAGCCAAAATTACACAACTGCACTCCAGCCTGGATGACAAAGCCAGACCCTGTCTCAAAAAGTACATAAAAACAAATAAAAAATAAATAAAAAGACACTCTTTTCTTTTTGATACTTAGCTAAAAGACACTTAGTACTTTTTGTCACATTCTTTGCTGGGTGTGGTGGTGAACAAATGTAGTCCAAACTACTCCGGAAACTGATATATGAAGATCACTTGAGCCCTAGAAGTTCAAGGCTACAGTACGCTATGATCACGCCACTGCACTCCAGCCTGGGCAACAACACTGAGAACTCATCTCAAAAAAGGGGAAAAAAAAGTTCTTAAAAAATTTAAAAATTAAAAACATAAGACACTTAACTTCATCATTAATTGGAAAACTTAATTACAGGCACAGTGACTCATATCTGTAATCCCAACACTTTGGTAGGACACAGCAGAAGGACTAGTTGAGCCCAGGAGTTGGAGACCAGTCTGGGCAACTTGGCAAAACCCGGTTCTACAAAAAGAATCAGTCAGGCATACTGGCTCATGCCTGTAGTCCCAGCTTCTCAGGAAACTGAGACAGGAGGATCACTTGAGCCCCGGGGGCTGAGGCTGCAGTGTGCTGTGATCATGCCATTGCACTCCAGCCTAAGAGGCAGAACGATACCTTACCAAGTCTACAAAAAAAGGAGGCCAGGCACAGTGGATCACACATGTAATCCTAGGACTTTGAGAGGCCGACGCAGGAGATCACTTGAGGTCAGGAGTTCAAAACCAGCCTGGCCAGCATGGTGAAACCCCTTCTCTACTAAAAATATTTTTTAAAATTAGCCAGCCATGGTAGCACATGCCTGTAATCCTAGCTACACGGGAGGCTGAGGCAGGATAATCACTTGAACCCGCGAGGCGGAGGTTACAGTGAAAGGAGACTGCAACACTGCATTCTAGCCTGGGCTACAAGAGCAAAACTCCATCTCCAGAAAAAAAAAAAAAAGAAAAAAATGCTATTATAAGCCATTAAAGGATAGCATTTCAAAAAAAATTAATAACCTAACTAACACCACGATGAAGATAAGGTGAAAACAAAGTTGTTTACCTTGCTAGTGGACATGTACTTGTTTGGAAACCATAAAAGTACATGAATAGCATAGATTATTCCATTTACAAAAACACTAACAATAACAAGAAAACATTATCACTTTTTTTTTTTTTTTTGAGACAGAGTCTCGCTCTGTCGTCCAGTCTGGAGTGCAGTGGCACCATCTCGGCTCACTGCAACCTCCGCCTCCCAGGCTCAAGCAATTCTCCTGCCTCAGCCTCCCAAGTAGCTGGGATTACAGGTACCCGCGACCACACCCAGCTAATTTTTATATTTTTAGTAGAGACAGGGATCGCCATGTTGGCCAGGCTGGTCTCGAACTCCTGATCTCAAGTGATCCACCCGCCTCACCCTCCCAAAGTGCTGGAATTACACACATGTATTAAAGTATAAAAACACGTATGGGAATTCTGAGAGCCTTGAGAGTGTGCCACTCAGATTTCCCTTTCAGAGAAAATGTTGCAAGGAGCGTAGTTAACTGACAGCCCCAGCTGCCAGGAATCTACTACAGCACCCATACCAAGGCTAGGCTACTCTAGGCTGCTCCCAGCCAATGACTGAACACAGCAGACGTTCACAGGGAAGGACCATTCCTGCCCAACAGACTCTTCTAACAATCTACTCTGGCTGAGATTTTCTCTGAACTGCAAGCTGCACTGCAGTTTGAGGTTCCTCTATCAATCATTAATCATCATTCCTTCCCTCTCTTCTTTCACAGGTGTCACACATGCTTCCAGTGTAAAGGCTCTTGCCACCTACACCTCCTTCCTCTCTTTATCCTTCACAAGCATACCCTAATGAACCTCTTGCACATCTAATTCTGTCTTGCCATCTGCTTCTCAGAAGATGCAAACTATCACAGAAATAATATAAATCAACTGTGAATTAATGAAGAAAGAAGGCGGGAATGAGGCTTTAGCTGTACCTGAAGCAAGTATTGCCTAGTATTAAATCAGTGTTTGGCCGGGCACGGTGGCTCAAGCCTGTAATCCCAGCACTTTGGGAGGCCAAGGCGGGTCAATCACCAGAGATCGAGTTCGAAACCAGCCTGGCCACCATGGCGAAACCCTGTCTCTCTTTTTTTTTTTGAGACAGAGTCTCACTTTGTCACCCAGGCTGGAGTGCAGTGGTGCCATCTACGCTCACTGCAACCTTTGCAGCCCGGGTTCAAGCAATTCTCCTGCCTCAGCCTTCTGAGTAGCTGGGATTACAGGCATGCACTACCACGCCCAGCTAATTGTTGTGTTTTTAGTAGAGACGCGGTTTCATCATGTTGGCCAGGTTGGTCTTGAACTCCCGACCTCAAGTGATCCGCCTGCCTCGGCCTCCCAAAGTGCTGGGATTCCAGGTGTGAGCCACCATGCCCAGCCAGCGAAATATCATCTCTACTAAGAATACAAAAATTAGCTGGGCGTGGTGGCGCGCACCTGTAGTCCTAGCTACTCGGGAGGCTGAGGCAGGAGAAGCACTTGAACCTAGGAGGCAGAGGTTGTAGTGAGCCAAGGTCGCACCATTGCTCTCCAGCCTGGGTGACAAGAGCAAAACTCTGTCTCAAAAAAACAATAAAAATAAAACTAAAATAAATAAATAAATAAATAAATCACAAAGCATTGCCAGGCACATGCCTGTGATCCCAGCACTTTGGGAGGCCAAGGCAGGAAGACTGCTTGAGCACAAGAGTTCGAGACCAGCCTGGGCTCAAGGGTGGTGATGCACACATGTATTCCCAGCCACTGATGAGGCTGAGGAGGGAGGATCACTTGAGTCTGGGAGGCAGAGGTTGAAGTGAGCCAAGATCAGGCCACTGCACTCTAGCCTGTGTGACAGAGCAAGACCTTGTTTCAAAAACAAAAACAAAACCACAAAGCATTCACCATAATTTTAATATATCTATTTTTTTACAATGATCTAAAGCATAAAAAAAGCAGAACCTAGAATCACCAGTGAAAACAAATGAAAGGCGTTATCAAGACACCCTGTTCAGTAAAATTACCTATTCCACATGAAAACATAACACAGTTTTCTGACAGAAGTCAACTCTGAAGTGACAGTTAAGCCAATGACAACCACAAATTTTCAGATCTGATTAAATATATTGGATTAAACATTCAAAATAAAGGTTGCTTTTTTAAAGGGCCACTATCTCAAAAATATTCACCCTTAACAATGTACGCCTCTGAAGCACCAAGGACGTGTATAAAGAGAATAAAAATTAAAAATTAAAATCAAAAATAGTAATAATAATGGCTGAACACGGTGGCTCACACCTGTAAGCCTAGCACTTTGGGAGGCCAAGGCAGGCAGATGGCTTGAGCCCAGGAGTTCGAGACCAGCCTGGACTACATGACAAAACCCTGTCTCTACAAAAACTACAAAAACACTAGTCAGGCATGGTAGTGGACATCTGTAGTCCCAGCTACTTGGGAGGCAAAGGTGGGAGAATGGCGTGTGCCCAGGAGGTTCAAGTTCACTGCCGCCATGATCACACCACTATACTGGTGACAGAGTGTGACCCTATCTCAAAAAAAAAAAAAAAAGGAAAGAAAAACATTATTCATTTCAAAATAAGTGATGCTTTGCTAATATAGGAAAGAACTAACCAGAGGTAGGATAGATAAGCATCCTCCCTCTTACCCTATTATTCTGTAACTACTGAATATTAAAAGAAACCAATGACAACTCAGCATAGTCTACAGCAGACAGCATGGAAAGGCAGTCTGGACAACACATGTAAGAACAAAGCCTAAGTTAAAAGTGTAGGGCTGCACTTAGATTTTTAACTTTTTTTTTAACTCTTTAAAAGTTGGTAAAACTCTTTATTTCAGTGTAAACACAAATGGTATTCTAACTACCAAGCAATGCCACACTGCACCGATCTAGTCCAGGTATTAATTATTTTATAAGAACTGAATCAGGGCCGGGTGCGGTGGCTCACGCCTGTAATCCCAGCACTTCGGGAGGCCAAGGCGGGCAGATCACGAGGTCAGGAGATTGAGACCATCCTGGCTAACATGGTGAAACCTCATCTCTACTTAAAATACAAAAAAATTAGCCAGACGTGGTGGCGGGTGCCTGTAGTCCCAGCTACTCTGGAGGCTGAGGCAGGAGAATGGCATGAACCCAGGATGCGGAGCTTGCAGTGAGCCAAGATCACGCCACTGCACTCCAGCCTGGACAACAGAGCGAGACTCCGACTCAAAAAAAAAAACAAAGAACTGAATCAGGATTTTAGGACTAATGTGCTCTATCCACCTCATTCACTCTTTGTAAGGGATGACAGAATTAAATCTTCCTTTGAACCGTATAGGAAATATCAGATAGTCTTAGCTCCAACCATTTGCTTTCAAACCTAAATAGGGTCAAGCTGGCATACTGCAAATAAGTCAAATCTGACAAAAAAATCAGGCCGGGCACAGTGGCTCACACCTGTAATCCCAATACTTCGGGAGGCCGAGGTGAGTGGATCACCTGAGGTCAGGAGTTCGAGACCAGCCTGGCCAACATGGTGAAACCCATCTCTACCAAAAATACCAAAATTAGGGCCGCGCAGTGGCTCACGCCTGTAATCCCAGCACTTTGAGAGGCCAAGGCAGGCAAATCACCTGAGGTCAGGAGTTCACGACCAGCCTGACCAACATGGAGAAACCCCATCCCTATTAAAAATACAAAATTAGCCGGGCATGGTGATGGCCCATGCCTGTAATCCCAGCTACTCGGGAGGCTGAGGCAGGAGAATCGCTTGAACCCGGAGATGGAGGTTGGGGTGAGCCGAGATCGTGCCATTGCACCCCAGCCTGAGCAACAAGAGAAAAATCTCCATCTCAAAAAAAAAAAAAAATTGCAAAAATACCAAAATTAGCCAGACATAGTGGCACATGCCTGTAATCCCAGCTACTTAGGAGGCTGAGGCAGGAGAACTGCTTGAACCCGGGAGGCGGAGGCTGTGTGAGCTGACTGTGCCACTGCACTCCAGCCTGTGCAACAGAGAAAGACTCCATCTCAAAAAAAAAAAAAAAAAAAAAAGGCCGGGCGCAGTGGCTCACGCCAGAAATCCCAGAACTTTGGGAGGCCAAGGTGGGTGGATCACCTGAGGTCAGGAGTTCAAGACCAGCCTGGCCAACATGGAGAAACCCCCGTCTCTACTAAAAACACAAAAATTAGCCAGGCATGGTGGCATGCACCTGTAGTTCCAGCTACTTGGGAGGCTGAGGCAGGAGAATCGTTTGAACCTGGGAGATGGAGGTTGCAGTGAGTCAAGATTGTGCCATTGTACTCCAGCCTGGACACCAGATCAAGACTCGTCTCAAAAAAAAAAAAAAAAAGGTGGGGGGAGGGGCAGGTGCAGTGGGTCACGCCTGTAATCCCAGCACTTTGAAAGGACAAGGCAGGGAGATCACCTGAGGCAAAGAGTTTGAGACCAGCCTGGCCAACATGGTGAAACCGCATCTCTACTAAAAACACAAAAATTAGTTGGGCGTGGTGGTGGGCACCTGTGATCCCAGCTACTCGGGAGGCCGAGGCAGGAGAATCACTTGAACCTCAGAGGTGGAGGTTGCAGTGAGCCAAGATCGTGCCACTGCACTCCAGCCGGGGCGACAGAGTGAGACTTGGTCTCAAAAAAAAAAAAAAAAAAAGAAAAAGAAAACAAGTAGGAGAAGGAAATAAAAACTAGTAAGGATCAAACTCTCAATTCTTAATTTATTACTCAATTCACTACTCTTAAGTTGCAGTCATGGAAAGAACCTGTCTTAAGTCTTAAAGAGCTAAGAAAGAATTTTGCCATAAAACAAACATGTTGGCTGGGCACGGTGGCTCACCCCTGTAATCCCAGTACTTTGGAAGGCTGAGGTGGGTGGATCACCTGAGTTCAGGAGTTCCAGACCAGCTTGACCAACATAGAGAAACCCTGTCTCTACTAAAAATACAAAAAATTAGCCAGGCATGGTGGCGCATGCCTGTAATCCCAGCTACTTAGGAGGGTGAGGCAGGAGAATTGCTTGAACCCAGGAGGCAGAGATGCAGTGAGCCCTGATCACGCCATTGCACTCCACCCTGGGCAACAAGAGTGAAACTCCATCTCAAAAAAAAAAAAAAAAAAAATGTTGTATCATTTCTATTCTAAAATAGAAGTCTTCCTTCCCCTTAAGCTTTTGAGTTAAATGAGAAGACACATAAAAAACCACTAGGAAATAGTAAAGTCTCAATTTTCTGCCATATCTAGGACTGTGTCCCCTTGCTCAGGTTGGCAAAACAAGGTTTGAAATTACTACACCAGTTAGATTCCTTTCCAGATTAAAACAAACACAAAATGAAGAAATTTGGGGCCGGGCACGGTGGCTCACGCCTGTAATCCCAGCACTATGGGAGGCCGAGACAGGTGGATCACTAGGTCAGGAGATCAAGACCATCCTGGCTAACAAGGTGAAACCCCGTCTCTACTAAAAATACAAAAAATTAGCCAGGCGTGTTGGTGGGCGCCTGTAATCCCAGCTACTCGGGAGGCTGAGGGAGGAGAATGGTGTGAACCCGGCAGGCGGAGCTTGCAGTGAGCCAAGATCACGCCACTGCACTCCAGCCTGAGGGACAGAGCGAGACTCCGTCTCAAAAAAAAAAAAATTTGGAAATTTTAATATCAAGACTCAACCAATTGGCAGCAAGACTATGCAGCAGAACAGTTAGATGTTTTCCTTTTTGTTTTTGAGACAGGGTCTCACTCTGTCACCCAGGCTGGAGTGCAATGCCCAGATCACTGCTCACTGCAGCCTTGACCTCCCAGAGATCCTCCAGCCTCAGCCCCCCAAGTAGCTGAAACTACAGGCACATGCCACCATGCCCAGCTAATTTTTTTATTTGTTGTAGAGACGGAGTCTGACTACGTTGCCCAGGCTGGTCTCCAACTCCTGAGCTCCAGAGATCCTTCAGCCTTGGCCTCCCCAAGTGTTGGGACTACAGGTGTGAGCTACTGCAATCTGATAAATGTTTTCCATTTTAGAATAGCTGGTCGCTAGCAAGTTTATGCTCATATCTATTCCAACAAAAAGCCCAAAGACAGTTCAAAATATTATATTTGCTGTTTCAAAGAAAAGTACAACTTCAAAGAAAAGTACAACTCCAAAGAAGTCAAACTCGTTACTAACAATGTAGAGCTGACATCAATATTTCGATGAATGTCAGAAATCTAATTCCCGTTGCTGACAAATATGCTTTTCCTTAGTCACATCCAACTCATCTACATAAAGTTTTCAAAATTTATGTTAACAAAAATGTATCAAAAAGCCTACCAACTTACTCAGAGATTTGTGGAAGTCGATTTTTAAAAATAATACATTAGGAAAATTTGGTGACAAGCTTAATGTTCCGTGTTTTAAAGCAAAGATAGACTTGACCTACAAAATGAAGACAGGGTCAACTGTAACCAAGAAACAGTATGCTTCCCCTGGTGGCCAACCAAGGAACGGAGGAGCCAAGCATACAAGAGAAATAGCCTGGCCACCTAGTTCTATCCTGTCACTCATAAATGAGAAGTGACTACCAAAAAAAAAAAAAAAAAATTGGGGAGAAGAGGAAACTATCAAAAACACTAACATGAATGCGAGTACTAGACAAATAAATTTAACAGATTTACGTCAACAAATCGAAATTTAGAAGGCCAATTTAGGAAGTCATTTATTTCCAGAGTGTCCGAGAGCTCACCTAGGACCTCTATGTATTTTCACTTCAAAGTGCAGTTTAGTACCTTAATAACAGCTTGAGAGCAATCACCTTTCTCAAGGACTAGATCATTGCAATTTTCTGGAGTCTTGTTTCCAAGGAAAAAACATGTATGCATTTATCTTTTCAAATAAACTAGTGGTATAACCTACATAAAGAACCCCAGCTCTAAAGCCTTCCAACCAGGGAGGATTGTTAACTCCAGCTTTACAAGATGCTCTTTTGAATTTTATTCCTGAAATAAATCCTACGTTCTTTCAAACATTTTCCACATCAACAACCTTTAAAGACAGTCTCATACAGACACTGGCTAGAATCTCATGCATTAAAATCTGACGAATTCCTTTGTCTGATTGGATTTTTTTTCTTGTACCACTTTAAATTTGCTTCTACACAGAACAGCAGCCAGGGAAGTAAGTGTTCCATTCTAGGGTGCAAGGCTTTCTTGTAGGTGAAAAGCATTTGTTAGGCTAAAGCTTCTGATGGTTCTCAATTTCATAATCTCTTCCTCCAAAAAAAAAAAGGAAATACACACATTTACAAATAGGTCCTAAAATCAAACTGCCACACGCGCGACTCTCTTCCCCAGGCAGGCGCCCTCTGGAAAACACACTTCTTTTATTGACTGATTTTGGGGGGTCGTTCTTCTACTCGCCTTCTGGATGGGAGTCAGGAGCCTGCAAGAGCCCAGAGGCTGGGAGGAGGAGCAAAGGCGTGGGGAGCAGCCTTTGGGAAGGGGTCCGAGAAAGAGGTCTCTGGGGACCTCCTAAGTCCGGGGCGCTCGCAGGACGCTAACTCTCCAGCACTGCCACCCTTACCCCTGGCCGAGGCGCAGCTCACCTGGACGCAGGGACCCCCAGGGCCCCCAGGCCAGGTGTGGCCGCCTCCGACGCCACCCGCAGTCCTCGGAGGCGCAAGGGGGCAGCGGCGCCGGCCCTGCTAGGGGCGACCTGGCCTCCCCCGGGTGCAGAGGCACCTTTGCAGAACACTCGTGTGCGTGTGCGCCTCCTCGTCCTCGCCCTGCTGTTCTCCCCACGGACAGCAGGGCGAACGCACACACAAAAAGAAAGTTGTCGGCGGGCTCCCGCCCCCTCGGGCTCGCCGGGGACCCGGGGCTCCCGCTCATCCCCGCCGCCAGCCGGCCAAAGCCGCTACTCACCGGGGTCGAAGTCGGGCACCACCGCCTGGTACTGGGGTCCGACCCTCATGCCACCGCCACCTGCGGGAGAAGCAGAACACGGCGGTCAGCGCGGCGCGGGGCGCGGGGCGCGGGGCCCGGGGCCGCGGGGGCGGCTGCCACCTACCGTGCTCCTCGTCGCTGGACGAGCCCGAGCTGCCTTCCTCCCAGGAGTTGCTGCTGCTGTTGCCATTGGGCGCCGCCGCCGCCAAACTTTTATTCTGGCCATTATTGGGGGCGGCGGCGGCCGAGGCTGAGGAGGCGGCGGCGCCCGAGGCGGCAGTGGCGGCTGGCGAGGCGCAGGCGGCCGAGGCGGCGGAGGCGGCGGCGGAGGCGGAGGCGGCCGCGTTGTTCCTCCCTCTCCGCTTCCCTGAGACCTCGGGGCCCTTCTCCACCATGGCCGGCATCGGCGGGGGCCGGGGCCGTGCGAAAGTGGCGGGGACCCGCGGCTCCTGAGGAGGGGGCGCCGAGACGGGGGAGGGGGCGCGGGGCCGGCGCGGGCCCGGGCGGGCGCTACGGGAGCCCACGGGCGCGAGTCCGAGTCGGGGGAGGCCCAAAGAGGCAGAGCGCAGAGCCGCTTCAAGCCCCCAGCGACGAGCCGAGCGCAACTTTCGCTCTCATCGCCGCCCTCACTTCACTGGCACCAACTACTCCGGGAGCACCGAGCGGAGAGGGGAGGAGGCAGGGGCGGGGCCTGCAGGGGCGCCGGGGGAGGGGGGCTCGCAGCCCAACTGACGCGAATGGCTCCGCCCCCCTCGCGCTCCCATTGGCTCTGGTGGGATTTGGACAGCGAGCGGCAGCCGGGTTGGCTCCGCGCGCCCGTCCGTCCGGGGCGGCGGGGCGGGGGAGCGGGGAGGGGCGGCTCCGGGCTTCCGTTGGCGAGGTTCGGTTGACGCGTATCGCCCGCCGTACGTGGTTTGAGGTTTGCCATCTCCCTACGCCCCATGATCCATCTCTCCTGGCAGCGGCGAGGAGTTCGCGGTCCTCCCCGCCCCCTCCCCTTGGCCGCGGCCCCCGCCCCTGCTGCCCGCGCACGCCTCCCGCGGCCTCTGGCCCCCCTCCGAGGGACCCTGCTGAGAGTCCCGTCGACTTCTCAAAGTAAAATGTGACTGGCGCTGGAAAGCCGCGGAGCGCCGGGCCGGGACTACTTTCCGCTGCGCGGAGGGGTACGGGCGCGCTAAGACTCCATACAAAGAGGAAACTAATTGGGGGAAACTCGCTGCGCCCCCGCCTTTCCCAGGGGACGCGGGGCTGGCGGGGGCGGGGGCCGCGGCGCGGGGGACGGGCTTCCCAGGCTGCCGCCTCCCTTGGCGCGAGCCGCGTGGGGACTCGGGTCCGCGATGCTGCCCGCTAATTGGGTGGGGGAGGCTTGGGTCCCCGGGGTGGCCTGGGTGCGGGGCGCGCCGCCGCGGCAAAGGCCCAAGGGAGGGTCCCCGTGGGCCCCCGGGGCACAGAGTCCCGGCGTGGGGACGCCCAAGCCTCCGGGGTGGCCGCTGAAAGATGAATGAAGGGGCCCAGTCGTTCTGGGGCGGGGGTCCAGGAAGGGTAAAGAGGAAGAAGCTATTTTCATCCCAAGCTCTCGGCACGGGAGGAGGGTCAACTTCCTCCGGGGCGAGGGCAGCCACTTTTCCGGATCTGCCGCCCGCACCGCCTCCCCACTGCCCCCGGCACCCCCCTGAGGGAGAACACGGGGTGCGGGCGGGTGGGGTCGGCTGAGGCTAGCCTGAGAGCTGCTGCCCTGGAGGGGTACCACCGGGCATCCGTACAGCTGTTGGGAGGCTGAGGGGTGTAACTGCCTTGGAGGTCCCGGTGCCCTACACCCAGCCAACCCCGAAACTACGCGTCCTTCGGAATTAGACCAGTGGAGGTCTATACGGGAAATCTTTTTAAAGCAGGGATGGCTATTTTTCTTTTAAGTTACTTCAAACCTGAGCTTAATATGGGGACTAGCTCTGGATATAAATAGCTACAGGGAGAATTTGAGAGTTTTATGGTTTTAAAGCCTGAATAAATAAGCAGGGTTTTCTCTTGAACATTTTCTGCAGCATGAACCATTATTAACTTTATTGAAGAGACCACGTTCACTTCTGCTTAAATGGCCTTTAAGAAACAGGGCTGGGAGCCCTCCTGGTATAGAAGCCCTTCCCCCACCAAGTTCAGGGTCGCAGTTCTTAGACTGTCCTCTAAAGGACGTCCCTCTCGTTGGAGAGCCCTGGATGCTGCAGGTGTGTGCCCCGATACACCCTGTCAGCTGGCCTGGGCAGGGTACAGAACCAGGGTGGCATTCCCGGGGCTGGGCCACTGGCTAAGGCCTCTGACTCATCCCGAGGTGAGCCTTGTGTGAGGAATGAGGTCCAGAACACGCTGCCCCGCTCGCTTGGTGTCTACAAAGTTCAGCCACCGGACTAGAAGGATCAACCTACAAGGGCACAAAGGTGATACTGGGTCATTAAGGCAACAGGGATAGCAGAGCACACAAGGCCACCCTCTCCACTCGCCAGCCCCCAAGGCTGAGGCCAGGCTGGGCTACCAGTAGGGGCGCAGCAGTGGACTTTACAAGCATTCTTTTTTTTTTTTTTTTTCTTTTTCCAACGAATATTAACACTTAACATGTGCCAGGCCCTGTTCTATTTTGTCTGACCCTAATGCTACACGGATACTGTATTGGCCTGAAGCTCTCAGGTTTACCAACCGTAAAATACAGAAAACAGTTCCTACCTCCTGGTCTGATGGACTGTAATAGAGTCCATCCTTCCAGCATAGGGAACCCCAACCTTAAGGACACTCGCCTTCCCATCGCTTGGGGAGAGGGCTCCACACACAGCCCTGGGATTGGGAATTTGTGATCCCACACTTCTAACACATCCACAAAGCCGGCAGCCCTACCATGTTTTTCGGTGAGACTCCCACTCTGAAAGTGAGACCTCATGCGTGCTCCCCTCTCCTTACACCTCCCACAGCCCCTTCTGCCTGGGCTCCTAGCCCGTGGCCTTACCTCATTCTTCAGAGAAAAACGAAAGCCTTCAGGATCTTTCTCCTCTCCCAGTCCCCAGACAGACAGACTTCCCTGTCGGGTACTCACGTCCTCCTCAGGCCTAGGACCCCCTCCCGCTGCCCTCCCCTCGAGGCTTTTCTGTGCCATCAGCCTCACTCTGGACCGACTCCTGCCCCCAAACCCTGTCCTGCCTCTGGCCATTTCTCCCTCCCCTCAGACATTTCCGTAGACTTCCCTACACTCGCCTCCTCCACCCCTTCCCGTCCCAGCCTCTCATCACCCCACCCAGCAGGGCTGCGTCCCCACCCCTTAACTGCTGCTAAGGTAACCTACAACTTCTCCGCTGCCCAATCCGGGGGTCACTTCTTGGTCTCGCTGAGCTTCTCAGCAGCAGCTGAGTCGACCACTCCTCCTCCTGGAAACCCTCACTTATCTGGAGCTGGGGATTCCAGTTCACCTGGTCCTGCTACCTCAGGTCACTCCCCATCAGTCTCCTCTGCAGCTTTCAACCTGTCATCGTTGGGATTCCTCCTTGCCTTTTTCCTTTTATTAATTTTTTTTGAGACGGAGTCTCACTGTGTTGCCCAGGCTGGAGTCCAGTGGCACGATCTCGGCTCACTGCAACCTCTGCCTCAGCCTCCCGAGTAGCTAGGATTACAGGCACCCGCCACTACACCCGGCTCATTTTTGTATTTTTAGTAGAGATGGGGTTTCACCATATTGGCCAGGCTGGTCTTGAACTCCTGGCCTTGTGATCCTCCCGCCTCGGACTCCCAAAGTGCTGGGATTACAGGCTTGAGCCATGGCGCCCACTGACATAGCGAGATCTCGTCTGTATAAAACAAAAACAAAAACTATGACACTATGACCATCTCGTCCCCCACCCTAAAAACAAACAAAAAACTATGACCATCTCATCCCCCACCCTTATAGATGAGAAAGCTGAGGCACCCAGAGGTGAAATATCTTCCTAGAGTCAGGGATGATGTGAGGGGAGGAGCCGGGGCACAGCTAAGCCAGGATCTACGGAGCCTCTTAACCAAGGCCAGAGTGGCCCCAGGGATTCTGGGGTGGCCAGGGGCAAGGGTGTCCACACGATGCTTGGTCTGATGCTAAACATACAGTGTTTATAATTTTGTTTTAATTTTCACTATCGATGTTTATTTATTCATTGTATTTTCCCAGGAAAAGGAGAAGGGAAGGGAAAAGAGTCAGCATGTGTTATAAAATGATTAGAAAATGAGAAAGGAAGTACCTGGTACAGCAAAATCAACCATCAGATGAACATACCCCAGTGATGGAGTCACCAAAGCCCAAAGGGGCTCAGTCTCCTTCAGTTCAGGAATGAAGGGAAGGGATCAGGAAAAGGAGAGACAGGTACAGGCTTTCCTACCCCAGTGTTTATAGCTCTTCCTGCTGCTAATTATTATTATTACCGTATTTGGGCTTGTTAGAAAATTCTGCTTGGCAAGGAATTCCTTCCCCAAGAATGGAGCCAGGCAGAGGGCAGGGTATGGGCCAGGGCTGGGAAGTGTCAGGAAAACACCCTAAAGCCATTCCTGGGAGGTTTCAAGCCCCCAAAGGACTATTGGAAAACTGAGACTTCAGGCAGGAATTTTAGCCATCCTAAGAGTTCTGAACCTGGAATCCATGGATAGAATTCTGGAGACCATGAACCAGAGCTGGTAATTACATCTTTATTTAAATTAACCTTTAACACCAGGTGGGGTGGCACTCGCTTATAATCCCAGGTACTTTGAAGCCTCTCCAGCAAGACCCCTGTCTCAAAAAAAAAATCAACCTTTAACTGAAATCCAGCATTTTCTTCAGTTATGAATGTAGATGACATTCCATCTCAACACATTATAGTCACTGGAAATATCTCAAAATAACATTTATTTATTTATTTATTTTATTTCTATTTTATTTTATTTTATTTTTTGAGACAGAGTCTTGTTCTGTTGCCCAGGCTGGAGTGCAGTGGCATGATCTCCGCTCAGTGCAACCTCCCGGGTTCCAACTATTCTCCCTCAGGCTCTGAGTAGCTGGGATTACAGGCACGCACCACCACGCCCAGCTAATTTTTGTATTTTTAGTAGAGACGGGGTTTCACCATGTTGGCCAGACTGGTCTCGAACTCCTGACCTCGTGATCCGCCCACCTTGGCCTCCCAAAGTGCTGGGATTACATGCATGAGCCACCGCGCCCGGCCTCAAAATAGCACTTATACTCATCTCCAAAATCACAGAAGTTATTAGACCCACCACTAGAACTTGTTAATATGTTAATAACTAAGCAAATAAATCATAGACCTAATTGTAAGACCTAAAACTATAAAACTGTCAGATGAAAACCTAAATCTCTGTGACCATGAGGTAGGCAAAGTCTTCTTAATTACAATGCCAAAAGGATAAGGAACAAAAGAAAAAGAAAAATTGGAATTCATAAAAATCAAAACTTGTCTGGGTGGGCATGGTGGCTCACGCCTGTAATCCCAGCACTTTGGGAGGCTGAAGCGGGTGGATCATGTGAGGTCAGGAGTTCAAGACCAGCCTAACCAACATGGTGAAACCCCGTCTCTACTAAATACAAAAAATTAAAACTTGTCCTGCAAATTATACCATTTAAAAATTGCAAAGACAATCCACATAATGAGACAGGATATTTGCAAATCATATGTCTGATAAGAGACATTAAACCTGGCAAATGTGGTGGCTCACGCCTGTAATCCCAGCACTTTAGGAGGCCAAGGCAGGCAGATCATGAGGTCAAGAGATTGAGACCATCCTGGCCAACATGGTGAAACTCTGTCTCTACTAAAAGTACAAAAAAATTAGCTGGGCATGGTGGCAGGCGCCTGTAATCCCAGCTACTCGGGAGGCTGAGGCAGGAGAATCGCTTGAACCCAGAAGGTGGAGGTTGCAGTGAACCAAGATCATGCCACTGCACTCCAGCCTGGCGAAAGAGCAAGACTCCATCTCAAAAAAAAAAAAAAAATGGAGGTTGGATGTGGTGACTCACCTGTAATCCCAGCACTTTGGGAGGCTAAGGTGGGAGGATCACTTGAGGCCAAGCATTGGAAACTGCAGTGAGCTATGATGGCACCTATGCACCCCAGCCTGGCCAACAGAGTGAGACTCCATCTCAAAGCAATAATAAAAAGATAAATAACCCGATTTTTAAAGGGGTAAAATGTCTGAATAGACATTTCTTCAAAGAAAAGATACACATGGCCAAGAAGGATCAGGCACGGTGGCTCACACCTGTAATTTCAGCACTTTGGGAGGCTGAGGCGAGGGGGATCACTTGAGGTCAGGAGTTGCAGATGAGCCTGACTAACATGGTGAAACCTCGTCTCTACTGAAAATACAAAGGCCGGGTGCGGTGGCTCATGCCTATAATCCCAACACTTTGGGAGGCCAAGGCAGGCGGATCACCTGAGGTCGGGAGTTCGAGACCAGCCTGAACAACACGGAGAAACCCCGTCTCTACTACAAATACAAATTTTGCTGGGCATGGTGGTGGGTGCCTGTAATCCCGGCTACTCGGGAGGCTGAGGCAGGAGAATCGCATGAATACAGGAGGCAGAGGTTGCAGTGAGCAGAGATCACGCCATTGTACTCCAGCCTGGGTGACGAGCAAAAACTCCATCTCAAAAAAACAAACAAAAAAAATTAGCTGTGGCCAGATGCAGTGGCTTACGCCTGTAATCCCAGCACTTTGGGAGGCCAAAGCGGGCAGATCACGAGGTCAGAAGATCAAGGCCATCCTGGCCAACATGGTGAACCCCATCTCTACTAAAAATACAAAAATTAGCTGGGTGTGGTGGTGCGTTCCTGTAATCCCAGCTGTGGGGTGACTGAGGCAGGATAATCGCTTGAACCAGGTGGTCAGAGGTTGCAGTGAGCAGAGATCACGCCACGGCACTCTAGCCTGGCAACAGAGTGAGACTCTGTCTCAAAAAAAAAAAAAAAAAGATTAGCCGGGCGCAGTGGCAGGTGCCTGTTATCCCAGCTACCTGGAGGCTGAGTCAGGAGCATCGCTTGAACCTGGGAGGCAGAGGTTGCAGTGAGCCAATATCGCCCCATTGCAGCCTGGGCAACAGAGCGAGACTCCGTCTCAAAAAAAAAAAAAAAAAAAAAAAAAAAAATGGCCAAGAAACACATGCAAAGATGCTCAATGTTAGCTGTCAGGGAAATGAAAAAACTACAAAGAGATGCCACTTCTTGCCCACCAGGATAGCACTCATCAGAAAGATACAATAACAAGTGCTGGAAGCCACTGCTGGTGGAATGTAAAATGGTGCAGCTGCTTTGGAAAATAGTCTGGCAGTTTCTCAAGAAGTTAAACATAGAGTTGCCATTTGACCCAGAAATCCCACTCAGAGATATATACCCAAAAGAACTGAAAACATATGTCCACACAAAAACTTGTGGGCAAATGTTCATAGCAGTATTATTCATACTTAATGTCCCTCATCTGATGAATGTTTAAACAAAGTGTGGTCTATCCACACTGGAATATGGGTCAGCCGTAAAAAGGATGCTACAACATGGATGAATCCTGAACAGGTTAAATGAAGAAGCTAGTCACAGAAAACCACATAGTGTGTGATTCCATTTCTATGAAATGTCCACAACAGGCAGAAAGTAGATTGTTGGTTGCTGAGGGAGAGGGGAATGTGGAGTGACTGCAAATGGGTACAGGGTTTCTTTCTGAGGTAATGAGATGTTCGTTTTTTGTTGTTTTTTGTTTTTTGTTTGTATGAGACAGAGTCTCACTCTGTCGCCAGGCTGGAGTACAGTGGTGCGATCTCGGCACAATCTCGACTCACTGCAACCTCCACTTCCTGGGTTCAAGCGATCCTCCTGCCTCAGTCTCCTGAGTAGCTGGGAATACAGGCGCGCACCACCATGCCCAGCTAATTTTCTGTATTTTTTTTTTTTTTTTTGAGACGGAGTCTCGCTCTGTCGCCCAGGCTGGAGTGCAGTGGCGCAATCTCGGCTCACTGCAAGCTCTGCCTCCCGGGTTCACGCCATTCTCCTGCCTCAGCCTCTCCAAGTAGCTGGGACTACAGGCACCCGCCACCACGCCCGGCTAAGTTTTTGTATTTTTCAGTAGAGACGGGGTTTCACCGTGGTCTCGATCTCCTGACCTCGTGATCCACCCGCCTCGGCCTCCCAAAGTGCTGGGATTACAGGCGTGAGCCACCGCTCCCGGCCTAATTTTCCATATTTTTAATAAAGGCAGGGTTTCACCATGTTGGCCAGGATGGTCTCAATCTCTTGACCTGACCTCGTGATCCACCTGCCTCAGCTTCCCAAAGTGATGGGATTACAAGCGTGAGCCACTTCACCTGGTGAGATGTTCTAACATTGATTGTGGTGATGGTTGCATGACTCTGGATATACTAAAACTGCTGTATCGGACACTTCCCATGGGTAAATTGTATGGCATGTACTATGAATTATATCTCAAGGAAGCTGTTTGGAAAATAGAGATAATTAAATAACAGAAAGAATGAGGGGGAAGAAGACCCAGAAGAACACATCATTCAGGGTCTCTGCGTTTCTATAGATTTCGTTTCCTTTGCATCCTTCATTTGCCAGGGTGTTGGGGGAGATGGCCTCCCTGCCAGGCCTTGAGACTTCAGGCCTGGCTTTCCACACCCACACCTTTGCTAGGGTGCCAAGGCCAGCATGGGTGCCCCACCCCGTTCCCACAAGAAGGCCACCCCAAGGAGTCCTCATCCCCATGCTCCTGGTGGGTCACATCCACACTTTATGGTTATGTCAATCCTAACTCCAGCCTTGCAGCCAGGGCACCCTCCCGGTCCAGATGAACAAATGGAGGCCAAGCAGGGAGCTTGTCATCGCGATAAGATTTGGGAGGGGAAGTGTGGGCCAGGCCCTTTCCTGCCCAGCTGCCCCGCCCTTTCTTTACACTGTCTCAGGAATGCTTTTCATTCTGTCTAAGAAGCTTCCCGTGAGGCACCGGGGGACAGCAGCAGCAGGCCTGGAACCAGTGTGAGGCCTCCCTCAAGGGGCCGCAGGCCTGTGGGAAGACCAGCTCGGGCAGAGCTCAGACCTAGGCTGAAGCAGGTCTCCAGGTCTCCACGCAGGAGAGGAGAGGGCCTCCTGCCTAAGCCGGCCTCAAGTTCCCCACTTTTGGGACCTCCCTTCCCAGGATTGCCCAGGGGTGAGGCTCCCACCAGGCCACGTGACCCAGATCATGCCCACTTGGCCTTCACAGCTCAGCTCGCAGGCCCCCTTCTCCAGGGAGCCCTTCTGAACCTCCTAACCGCCTCAGCCCCCTGTCCCAGGCCCTGGTGTCCCCACTCCTGGCACTGATCATAGTTGTCATGAGCCATGCTTAGGGCTACTTGTGTTTCCCTCCTCCCTGCCCCCAGCCCGAATTTTAAGCTCTGCAAGATAGGGTCTCAATCCTGTGTGTCTGGAATCCCGTGCCCAGCACAGAGCCTGCCACGCAGCAGGGGCTGCTTCAGTCACTACTGCTGACTTTGTCTTGGGGTCAGGCTGGGACATTTAAACCAGACCCCAGTAAGAGTGTAGTTATATTGGCAGGGATATAGATACTGAGCAGAGCACTAGCTTCCCAGCAGCCTCTCAGCAGACAGATACCAGCTACACCAACATTTAGACCCTCAGACAGTAGGGTGTTCTTTTCTCTGTCTAGAAACTGCCTTCCAAGAGTGGTTTCCTGGGCTGGGCACAGTGGCTCACACCTGTAATCCTAGCATTTTGGGAGGCCGAGTCGGGTGGATCACTTGAGGTCAGGAGTTCGGGATCAGTCTGGCCAACATGGTAAAGCCCCGTCTCTACTAAAAATACAAAAATTAGCCAGGCATGATGGTGGGCGCCTGTCTTCCCAGCTACTCAGGAGGCTGAGGCAGGAGAATTGCTTGAACCCGAGGGGGAGGTTGCAATGAGCCTGGATCATGCCACTGTACTCCAGCCTGGCGGACAGAGCAAGACTCCATCTCAAAAAAAAAGAAAAAGGTTTCCTGGCTGAGGACCTACCTCTTGTCCACAAGAGTGACAACTAGCCCTCCCCTCCCCCAGGATCTTTCAGTAAAAGACAAAGTGGGGAACTCTCCCTGGGACAGACAGACAGAGACGGATGGCCCTAGTGGGCAGGGGTGGGACGTGGAAAGGCTTGCTGGCATTCAGTCCTGTGGACGGTCAGGCCTGGCCCAGCTAGATGGGCCTCCATTCACCTCTCGTTCACAGATGACAGACACATGGGGCTTTTCCCCAGGACATTGCAAGTACTGGGCCAGTCAAGAGTGACACGAGGGTGCCCTAGGAGGTGGGATAACTGGGCTGTACTCTTTCCTCTACCAGCTTAGATACCACGACACCTTTCCAACTGCCATCCCCTAACCACTTGACAGCCAGAGATCATCTTTGAAACAAAGGCTGGATCCCTTCCTTCCTGGCTTACAACCCCCGCCACCCTCCCCACCCCCAGTCCTTACTGGGATTTCCTGTGGGCCAAGGATGAAATTCCAAGCACTCCACAGCTGGCCCCAGGCACATGAGGCATGGCCCTGCCTCCATCCTCCACTGGACTGCTGGCCTCATGTCTCCCCTCCCCCTCATACCCTGCACCCGCCTCAGGGCCTTTGCACAAGAGTGACAACTAGCCCTCCCCTCCTCCAGGATCTTTCAGTAAAAGACAAACCGGGGAACTCTCCCTGGAACAGACAGACAGAGAGACGGATGGCCCTAGTAGGCAGGGGTGTGACACGGAGAGGCCTGCTGGCGTTCAGCTGTTCCTAGGCCGGGAACACCTTTCCCTGAATCTTCCCAGGCTTCCTCTGCCTTACCCAACCTACATGTGTCACCTCCTCCAGGAGCCTTCTGTCCATCCCATCCATGGCAGGTCCCCACCCCCGCCCCCTCCAGGGCTGTGCCTCATTACCAGCCCTGTCTCAGCTGCAGCCCTGGGACTCTTGGTTCTTGTATCTCTCTCCCTCACCAGACCTCACCCCGCCCAGGGCCTCTTGGTCTCGCTGTCCTGCTTGCACTGCTCCAGTGCTCAGCAGTGCCTGGTCTAGAGGAGAAAGTGTCTCAGAGTCTCCTCTGCTGCGCGCACATCTTGGGGCTCCTGGGAGTGACGCAGGGGATGGCCAAAGACCCTCCTCTCCTCCAGCCATCTCCCTCGACTTCCCCTAGCATCTGCCTTGCTGGCAGCCCCATATCATGTCTCTCCCCGCACTGGCCTAGCACAGGGAGGGGAGAAGGGAGTGCCTGCTTCATGGACATGGGTTTCCTGCTGGAACTTCACCGTGGAGACATTGTGAAATTGTGCGACATCATGAATGTACTGTATGTCCCTGAATTGTACATTTGAAAATGATTTAAATGGCCAGGCATGATGGCTCACACAGCTTTGGGAGGCTGAGGCAAGAGGATTGCTTGAGCCCAGGAGTTCCGGGCTGTAGTGAGCTAGGCCGAGAGGGTGTCCGCACTAACTTTGGCATTAATATGGTGACCTCCCAGGAGCAGGGAACCACCACGTTGCTTAAGGAGGGGTGAACCAGCCCAGGTCAGAAATGGAGCAGGTCAAAACTCCCAGGCTGATCAGTAGCGGAATTGTGCCTGTGAATAGCCACTGCACTCCAGCCTGGACAATACAGCAAGACCCTGTCTCTCGCTTTTTTTTTTTTTTTTTTTTGAGACGGAGTCTCACTGTCACCCAGGCTGGAGTGCAGTGGTGCAATCTCGGCTCACTGCAACCTCGGCCCCCTGGGTTAAAGCAATTCTCCTGCCTCAGCCTCCCGAGTAGTTGGGATTACAGGGGTCTGCCACCTCACCCACCTAATTATTGTATTTTTAGTAGAGTTGGGGTTTCACCATCTTGACCAGGCTGGTCTTGAACTCCTGACCTCGTGATCCACCCGCCTCGGCCTCCCAAAGTGCTGGGATTACAGGCATGAGCCACCGCGCCTGACAACCCTGTCTCTTAAAAAAAAAAAAAAAGTATATATATATATATATACGTATATATATATATATGGTTGAGGCAGGGAGGACCAAAAAAAAACAAATTGTTGTTGTTGTTGTTGTTGTTGTTGTTGAGACGGAGTCTCGCTGTGTCGCCCAGGCTGGAGTGCAGTGGTGCAATCTCTGCTCACTGCAAGCTCTGCTTCCCGGGTTCACACATTTCTCCTGCCTCAGCCTCCCGAGTAGCTGGGTCTACAGGCGCCTGCCACCACGCCCGGCTAATCTTGTATTTTGTATGTTTAGTAGAGACAGGGTTTCTCCATGTTAGCCAGGATGGTCTCGATCTCCTGACCCCGTGGTCCACCCGCCTCAGCCTCCCAAAGTGGTGGGATTACAGGCATGAGCCACCGTGCCCGGCCAACAAATTATTTTTTACAATTCCACACCCAATGTCAACTCTGCCTCCAGACACATCTGGAGTCCAGTCCTCTCTTGTTCCCCCACTGTCCCCACCATGGGGCAGGCCTTGTCATATCTCACCTGGCCTCTTCGCTTCTACCTTTGAAGCATGGGGCACAGAAGAATACAGCTAATACAGAAACCATATCACGTCTGGTCCTGCTCTAGACCATCACTCAGAACAAAAACATAGGCTTGGCCGGGTGCAGTGGCTCACTTTGGGAGGCTGAGGCGGGCGGATTGCCTGAGCTCAGGAGTTGAAGACCAGCCTGGGCAACAACGATGAAACCCTGTCTCTACTAAGATACAAAAAATTAGCCCGGCATGGCAGCATGCGCCTGTAATCCCAGCTACTCTGGAGGCAGAGACAGGAGAATCGCTTGATCCTGGGAGGCGGAGGTTGCAGTGAGCCAAGATATTGCGCCACTGCACTCCAGTCCAGGCGACAGAGCAAGACTCCATCTCAAAAACAAAACAACAACAACAAAAGACATAGGTTTGGCTGGGTGTCATGGCTCACACCTGTAAGTCCAGTACTTTGGGAGGCTGAGGCAGACAAATCACTTGAGGCTATGAGTTCAACACCTGTCTGGACAACATAGGGAGACTCCATTTCTGCAAAAATAAAAAATAAAAAATAGTTAATTAATTTAAAAATTAAGGCCAGGTGCGGCTCACGCCTGTAATCCCAGCACTTTGGGAGGTGGGCGGATCACCTGAGGTCAGAGGTTCAGGACTAGCCTGGCCAACAAAGCCCAATCCTGTCTTTACTAAAAATACAAAAAAAATTACCCGTGCAGGTGGCAGGCAGCTTTAATCCCAGCTACTCAGGAGGCTGAGGCAGGAGAATCGCTTGAACCCAGGAGGCAGAGGTTGCAGTGAGCAGAGATCGCAGCACTGCACTCCAGCCTGGGTGACAGAGCATGGTGGCACACACTTGAGCCCAGGAGTCTGAAGTAACAGTGAGCTCCAGCCACTGCACTCCAGCCTGGGAGACAGAGGGAGACCCTGTCAACAAAAAAAAAAAGAAAGAAAGAAAAGAAAGGCTTTCCAGCAGTTTACAAAGCCCTCCACAAGCAGCAAGCAGGCCTCCAGTGGCCTCTTGTGACCCAGTCTTGTCATCTTGCCGCCCTGAGTCACCACCTGCTCTAGCCCACCTGGCCTCCCTGATGCTCCTGGAACAACCCAGTCCTGCCCCGAGTGCAGGGCCTTTGTGCCTGCCGCTCCCTGTGCTGGAGGGCTCTTCCCCTGACACCCCTTGGGCTCCCTCCTGCCCCCTTCAAATTCTCACTCGCATGTCACCTTCTCAGCAAGGCCATCCCTGACAGCCCTACCCCTGGGTTCTCCCTTCTATGTGTCACCCCTGGCGTATCTGATTTGATTTCTATGGTATGGCCCCCCTGGGGATGGCAGCCTGTGGGAGCAGAGATTTTTGTCTGTTTTGTTTCCCAGAGCCTACAGCAGTACGTGGCACATAGCAACTTCATGCACACCTGAGAAATGAATGAGCCATTTTCCAGGGGAGGACACTGAGGCCCAGGGGGCCAGAGCCCTGTCTCGCCGTCACACAGCTGTGACAGGCAGCGCGCGGGACTCCTCCGGCATCTCTCCCGGCTCCCATGTCCTTCCCGCTCAAGCTGCTTGTGATTTTTGTTAGTATCCACCCCGTGGAAGACTGAGAGTCCTCACAGCTTTCTCATCTTCTTGCTGAGAAGGCAAATATTCAAAAATACTCTGACAATGACATTTTCCAGTTCCCGAGGCTGTGTGCGATGCCAAAAATGATGTGACTAATTAGCAGACCATGGGGCCCAGCAGCCCAAGAAGGGCACCAATCCACACATCCTGGCATCTGTGCTCCCGGGGAAGAGGGCCTGGGGCAGGTCAGGTGCTGCCTCTGGCTGCCTGAGAGCCCCTGGACCTCTCAGAGCCTCAGTTTCCCTTTTTTTTTTTTTTTGAGACAGTGTTTCACTCTTGTTGCCCAGGCTGGAGTGCAATGACGCCGGCTCACCACAACCTCCGCCTCCCAGGTTCAAGCGATTCTCCTGCCTCAGCCTCCGAGTAGCTGGGATTACAAGCATGCGCCACCATGCCCTGCTGATTTTGTATTTTTAGTAGAGACAGGGTTTCTCCGTGTTGGTCAGGCTGGTCTTGAACTCCCGACCTCAGGTGATCCACCCGCCTCGGCCTCCCAAAGTGCTGGGATTACAGGCATGAGCCACTGTGCCCAGCCTGTTTTTATTTTTTATTTTTATTTTTTATTTTTGGATCAATGTGAAGTCATGTTTCCCCTTTTTTTTTTTTTTTTTTTTTTTTTTTTGAGACGGAGTCTCGCTCTGTAGCCCAGGCTGGAGTGCAGTGGCGCAATTTCGGCTCACTGCAAGCTCCGCCTCCCGAGTTCACACCATTCTCCTGCCTCAGCCTCTCCGAGTAGCTGGGACTACAGGCGCCCGCCACCACGCCCGGCTAATTTTTTTTTTTTTTGTATTTTTAGTAGAGATGGGGTTTCACCGTGGTCTCGATCTCCTGACCTCGTGATCCGCCTGCCTCGGCCTCCCAAAGTGCTGGGATTACAAGCATGAGCCACCGCGCCCGGCCCATGTTTCCCCATTTATAAATGAGGGGGCTTTTGGCTCAGATCCAGACCCAAATTTTGTCTGCTGCAGGAAGCTTCAGTGGCCAGTCCCTAGAGGACGATGCGACAACTCAGGCCAGGGTTTGGTGTTAATGTCATTCTTCCCGACAGTCTGGGAGCTCCCAGACACCTGAGGTTCATCTAGGTTCCTCGAGTCATCTCCAATACCCTGAGTCTTATTTTGCCCCAGGTGCTGGGGACGCAGCAACAGGATTTTGTGTCACCACGCCGCATCCCCCTCTCAGCAGGGCCTGGGCCTTCTGCTCCTGGTCACTTCTAATGGTGCCTAGCACAGGATCAGTGCCCCAAAACGAAATTCTAGTGGTGTCAGCCATTATCCTCCAAGGTCAGCTCTCTGCTGGTCACGGTTCCTTTGGGGCCAGCCTTATTCCATCCTCAGAACAACCTCAGGAGGCATCCAGGGCAAGAGACATTGCTCCCATCTGAAAGACATGGAGACTGAGGTCCCAAGAGAGGAAGTAACTTTTTCATTTTATTTTTTATTTTTATTTTTGAGAAGGGTTCTCATTTTGTCATCCAGGCTGGAGTGCAGTGGCGTGATCATGGCTCCTGGCAACCTCGACCTCCCAGGCTGAAGCAATCCTTCCGGGCTCAAGCAATCCTCCCTCCTCAGCTTCCCGAGTAGCTGAGACTACAGGTGCACGTCATCACCCCCAGCTAATTTTTTTATTTTTAGTAAAGATCCTGTCTCACTATGTTGCCCAAGATGGTCTCGAACTCCTGGACTCAAGTGATCCTCCCAGACTTGGCCTCCCAAAATGCTATCACAGGCATGAGCCACCACACCCAGCCAGAAGTGACTTTTGCAACACCCCGTGGGAACTAGTGTGTTATATGCTGATGTAACTGAATACTTGATATGGGTAACTTACAAAGAACAGAAATTTATTTCTCACTGCTCTGGAGGCTGAAAGTCCAAAATAGAGGGGCCTGCGTCTGGTAAGACTTTGCACTTCGTGAAAGGTGGAAAGAAGAGAAAGAGAGAAAGAAGGGGACTGAATGCGCCCTTATATCATGAACTCACTCCCACAATAAAAAACCCACTCAATAACGGCATTAAACTATTCCCGAGGGCAAAGGCCTGTTGATCCGAACACTTCCCATTAGTCCCCACGTCCTAACACTGCTGCACTGGGGATCAAGTTTCTATACATGTGTTTTGGGGAATGTATTCAAACTCTAGCATTCCATCCCTGGAATTCATGCTCCAAATTCATGTCTTTTTCACATTCAAAATACATTCCATCCCAATAGCCCCAAAGTCATACCTTGCTCCAGCACCAATTCAAAAGTTGAGACTTCAGAGCCTCACCTAAATCAGAGATGGGTGAGACACAGGCACCGTTCATCCTGAGGTCAATTTTCTCCAACCACAAGCCTGTGAAATCAAAGAAGTTAAATACTTCCAAAATAAGGCATAGGCTAGACATTCCCATTCCAAAAGGGAGAAACGGGAAAGAAAGAAGAAGTAACTGGTCCTAAGTAAATCCAAAGCCGAGTAGGCAGACAACATTAAATCTTTTTTTTTTTTTTTTGAGGCAGGGTTTCACTCCCATTGCCCAGGCTGGAGTGCAATGGCATGATCACGGCTCACTGCAGCCTCTGCCTCCCAGGCTCAAGGAATCCTCCCACCTCAGCCTCCTGAGTAGCTGGGATTACAGGTGCCTGCCACCATGCCCAGCTAATTTTTTGTATTTTTTGTGGAGACTGGGTTTTGCCATGTTGCCCAGGCTGGTCTCAAACTCGTGAGCTCACACCATCGGCCCGCCTCTTCTGCCCAAAGTGTTGGGATTACAGGGGTGAGCCACTCTGCCAGGAGTCATTAAATTTTTTTGTTTTTTTTAGAGGCAGAATCTTGCTCTGTTGCCCAGGCTGGAGTGCAGTGGCGCGATCTTGGCTCACTGCAAGCTCCGCCTCCTGGTTTCATGCCATTCTCCTGCCTCAGCCTCCCAAGTCGCTGGGACCACAGGTGCCCACCACCATGCCCAGCTAATTTTTTTTTTTTGTATTTTTAGTAGAGACGGGATTTCACCCTGTTAGCCAGGATAGTCTTGATCTCCTGACCTCGTGATCTGCCCGCCTCGGCCTCCCAAAGTGCTGGGATTACAGGCGTGAGCCACCGCGTCCGGCCGAGTCATTAAATCTTAAGACTCCAGAATAATCTTTGAGTCCATGTGCTGCCTTCTGGGCACACTGGTGTGGAGGTTGGGCCCCCAAGGCCTCAGACAGCCTTGCCCTGAGGGCTTTGCTGCTGCTTTTAGGCTAGACAGCTCTTTTTTTTTTTTTTTTTTTTTTTGAGATGGAGTCTCTCACCCTGTCACCCAGGCTGGAGTGCAATGGCACAATCTCAGCTCACTGCAACCTCGGCCTCCCGGGTTCAAGCGATTCTCCTGCCTCAGCCTCCCAAGTAGCTGGGATTACAGGCACCTGCCACCACCCCTAGCTATTTTTTGTATTTTTAGTAGAGACGGGGTTTCACCATGTTGGCCAGGCTGGTCTCAAACTCCTGACCTCATGATCCGCCTGCCTCGGCCTTCCAAAGTGCTGGGATTGCAGGCATGAGCCACCGGGCCCAGCCTACAGTTCTTGTCTTGGGGACAGCCTCACTGTCCTCCATCTCCACAAGGCATTGCCCTAGTAGGGGTTCTCTGCAGTGGCTCCACCTCTACAAAAAGTCTCTGCCTGGGCCCCCAGGCTGTAGGTAACATCCTTTGAAATCTAGGTGGAGGAAGCCATGGCCCCACAGCTCTTGCAATCTGCACCTGCAGAATTAGCACCACATGGATACCACCAAGGTTTACAGGTTGTACTTTCCAGAGCAGTGAGTCAAGCGGCACCCAGGCCAGCCCGGGAGGCCAAGACAACCAGATCACGAGGTCAAGAGATGGAGACCAGGCCGGGCGCGGTGGCTCACGCCTGTAATCCCAGCACTTTGGGAGGCCGAGGCAGGCGGATCACGAGGTCAGAAGATCGAGACCATCCTGGCTAACACGGTGAAACCCCATCTCTACTAAAAATACAAAAAATTAGCCGGGCGTGGTGGTGGGCGCCTGTAGTCCCAGCTACGCAGGAGGCTGAGGCAGGAGAATGAAAAATACAAAAAACTAGCCGGGCGTGGTGGTGGGCGCCTGTAGTCCCAGCTACGCAGGAGGTTGAGGCAGGAGAATGGCGTGAACCCCGGGGGGCGGAGCCTGCAGTGAGCCGAGATCGCGCCACTGCACTCCAGCCTGGGTGAAAGAGCGAGACTCCGTCTCAAAAAAAAAAAAAAAAAAAGAGATGGAGACCATCCTGGCCAACACAGTGAAACCCCGTCTCTACTAAAAATACAAAAAGTTAGCCAGGCATGGTGGCATGCTTCTATAGTCCCAGATACTCGGGAGGCTGAGGCAGGAGAATTGCTTGAACCCAAGAGGTGGAGGTTGCAGGGCCCGAGAATACGCCACTGTACTCCAGCCTGGGCGACAGAGTGAGACTCTATCTCAAAAAAAAAAAACAAAAAACGAAAGTGGCGGCTTGGCCACAGCCTTGATTTCCTCTCCTAAACATGCCTTTCATGCTTTATATGGCCAGGCTGCAAATTTTCCAGATCTCCCCATTTGGCTTCCCTGTTCATTATAATTTCATCTTTAAATCATTTTTCAGCTGGGCAGGGTGGCTCACGCCTGTAATCCCAGCACATTGGGAGGCCGATGCAGGTGGATCACCTGAGGTCCGGAGTTCAAGACCAGCCTGACCAACATGGAGAAACACCATCTATACTAAAAATACAAAAAATTAGCCTGGCGTGGTGGCACATGCCTGTAATCCCAGCTACTCAGGAGGCTGAGGCAGGAGAATCACTTGAACCCAAGAGGCAGAGGTTGCAGTGTGCCAAGATCACACCACTGTACTCCAGCGTGGGCGACAAGAGCAAAACTCTGTCTAAAAAAAAAAAAAAAAATCGGGCTGGGCGCAGTGGCTCACGCCTGTAATCCCAGCACTTTGGGAGGCCGAGGCAGGCGGATCACCTGAGGTCGGGAGTTCAAGACCAGTCTGACCAACGTGGAGAAACCCCGTCTCTACTAAAAATACAAAATTAGCCGGGCATGGTGGCACCTGTAATCCCAGCTACTCGGGAGGCTGAGGCTGGGAATTGCTTGAACCCGGGAGGCAGAGGTTGCCGTGAGCCCAGATCGTGCCATCGCACTCCAGCTTGGGCAACAAAAGCAAAACTGTCTCCAAAAAAAAAAAAAAAATCCTTTCTCTCCTCTCTAATTTTGCTGTCCACAGTTAAAAGAAGCCAAGCGTCTCTTTCAGTGCTTTGCTGCTTAGAGATTTCAGTTCAAGGCTCTTCAGTTCTGCCTTCCGGGTGGGCTTGGTGACTCATGCTTGTAATCCCAGCACCTTGGGAGGCTTAGGTGGGAGGATTGTTTGAGCCCAGGAGTTTGAGACCAGTCTGGGCAACATAGTGAGACCCCCATCTCTAAAGCAATACAAAAGTTAGCTGGACATGGTGGTACATACCTGTAGTCCCAGCTACTCAGAAGGCTGAGGTGGGAGGATCACCTGAACCAGGGAGGTCGAGGCTGCAGTGAGCCATGATCGCACCACTGCACTCCAGCCTGGGCAATGGAGCGAGACCCTATCTCAAAAAAAAAAAAAAAAAAAGGAAAAATAATTCTGCCTTTCATAAAATCATCAGGTATAGAAACAATATGGCCAAGTTTGTTGCCACTTCATATAATAACAAGGATGACCCCTCCTCTAATATCTAATACCTTGTTTCTCATTTTCATCTGAGACCTGTCAGAAGACTC
Source organism: Hylobates moloch (assembly GCF_009828535.3). Classification (NCBI taxonomy): domain Eukaryota; kingdom Metazoa; phylum Chordata; class Mammalia; order Primates; family Hylobatidae; genus Hylobates; species Hylobates moloch. Next base: position 3,013,627 of record NW_026652291.1, read on the forward strand.
CACTGTCCACATTCCCGCCAGCATTCTGGTCATTATCACTTAAGCAATCTCTAAGTTTTCCACTCTCCCTGTAGCTGTTCTCTTCTGAGCCCTCACCAGAATCCTCCGAATGCTCCCTTTATGGCAATGTCGGTGGTTTCTAGCCTGCTTCTCCGAATTCTTCCAGGCTTAACCCATCACCCAGTTCCAAAGCCCTTCCACATATTCAGGTGTTTGTGGCAGCAGCAGCCCCAGTTCTCCATACCAATTTTCTGTCTGAGTCAATGGTGTGTTGCTGTAACAGAATACCTGAGATGGGTAATTAATAAAGAACGGAAATAATTTATTTTATTTAATTTTTAAATTTTTTTTCGAGGTGGAGTTTCGCTTTTGTTACCCAGGCTGGAGTGCAGTGCGCGATCTTGGCTCACTGCAACCTCCGCCTCCCGGTTTCAAGCGATTCTCCTGCCTCAGCCTCCAGAGTAACTGGGATTACAGGCACCCGCCACCACGCCCAGCTAATTTTTTTTCATGAGGGCAGAGCCCTCACAGCCTAACCACCTCTCAACAGGCCCCGTGACCCAACACTGTTCCACTGGAAATTCAGTTTCCAACTTGTGCTTTTTTGGGGAAACATTCCAACGATAGCAGGCCTGAGGGATCAGAACTCAGGAGGCCAAAGTCCCCACCCTCCAGAAGCTCATGGTGTGGCTGGGGAAGCAAACACATCTACAGGGCTCCAGAACACAGCACGGGGGCGGGGGTGCCGACTCTGCAGCGCCAGGAAGTGAGGGAGCCACCAGCGGCAGAAGCTCTGGATTCCTCCCAGATCAAGGGAGGCCCCACTATTCCCAAGCAAAGCTGGGGACAGAAGAGCTGGAAGGACATTCCAGAAGGGGGAACAGACTGGGAAAAGGCCCTGAGAGTGAAAGAGTGTGATTTGATCCTAGAAAAACATCTGCCATGGCCATGCTTGAGCTCTGTGCAGAGACGTGGTAGACGATGGAACTGGGGAAGGTGACGGGGCCTGAATGCCAGGCAAAGGTGCTGGGTCTCTGTCCTCTAGGGCAAGGTGAGCAACCCACAAATCTAGCCCACCACTTGTTTCTGTGCAGCCCATGAGCTAAGAACGGTTTTTCACATTTATAAATGGTTGGAAAAAAATCAAAAGAAAAATAATATTTTGTGACACAGAAAAATTGTATGAAATTCAAATTTTAGTGTCTATAAATAAAATGTTATTGGAACACAGGCACACCCATTCATTTACATATTACATACGGCGGCTCTTGCACTACAACAGCAGAATCTAGTAATTGGTCCATATGGTCTGAAAAACCTAAAATATTTACTTACTGGCCCTTTCCAAAAAGTTTGCCAACCCCTCCTTTAGGAAGTAGCCACCAGGCCGGGTACGGTGGCTCACGCCTATAATCCTAGCACTTTGGGAGGCCGAGACCGGTGGATCACCTGAGGTCAGGAGTTCAAGACCAGCCTGGCCAACATGGTGAAACCCTGTCTCTACTAAAAATACAAAAATTAGCCGGGCGTGGTGGCACACCCCTGTAATCCCACCTACTCGGGAGGCTGAGGCAGGAGAATTGCTTGAGCCCAGGAGGCAGAGGTTGCAGTGAGTCGAGATCGTGCCACTGCACTCCAGCCTGGCTGACAGAGCGAGACTCTGTCTCAAAAAAAAAAAAAAAAAAAAAGGCTGGGTGTGGTGGCTCACGCCTGTAATCCCAGCACTTTGGGAGGCCAAGGCAGGTGGATAACCTGAGGTCAGGACCTCATGAGGTTTGACCAACATGGTGAAACCCCCATCTCTACTAAAAATACAAAAAATTAGCCGGGCGTGGTGGCACGGGCCTGTAATCCCAGCTACTCAGGAGGCTGAGGCAGGAGAATCGCTTGAACCCAGAAGGCAGAGGTTGCAGTGAGCCGAGATCGCGCCACTGTACTCCAGCCTGGGTGACAGAGCGATACTCCATCTCAAAAAAAAAGAAAGAAAAAAAAGAGAAGGGTTCCCCAGTCAAGTATGTCGGTGCTACTCCACCTGCCGCCTGCCAGGTGGCCCAGGAGAGGCAATGACAAGTCCTGCACGAAAGAACCTTACTTAACTCCCGTGAGTCTTTAGGGGTGTCCACATATATTCAGACCCTCTCCTTCCAGGTTCACGGGAGAATTTCACACCCCCTTAAATTAGGAATTGCTGAATGACTTGCTTTGCGACTGAAATGTGAGTAGAGGTGATCTGTTATCTCTGGCTGAAGGCTTAAAGAGTCAGTGGGGAACCTGCCCCTTCCTCTTTCTCTTCCCCATGCCACAGAAGAGAAACTTCATCAGCATGTGTCCTGGAGTGAGGACCTTTGGAGCAGGAGCACTCACTGCCACCTGTGATGGACATGAAGCTAGAATCCATGACGAGAGTTTTGTGCTGTTGCACCATTACAAAATGAGCACAGGAGGGTGGACGGGAGCTCTCTGTACCTTCCACTCAATTTTGCTGTGAACCTAAAACTGCTCTAAAAATAAAGTCTATTAAAAAAAAAAAAAAGAGCAGAGGATCCAAATTGACATTTCTCCAAAGAAGATATACAAATGGCTAATAAACACATCAAAAGATATTCACCATTATTAGTCATCACAGAAATGCAAATAAAACCACAAAGAGATACCACTTTGCACCCACTAGGATGGCTGTTAGCAAAAAGACAGACAATAAGAAATATTGGGTCAGCCGGGCCCAGTGGCTCATGCCTGTAATCCCAGCACTTTGAGAGTCCGAGGCGGGTGGATCACGAGGTCAGGAGATTGAGACCATCCTGGCTAACATGGTGAAACCCTGTCTCTACTAAAAATACAAAAAAATTAGCCGGGCGTGATGGCGGGCACCTGTAGTCCCAGCTACTTTGGAGGCTGAGGCAGGAGAATGGCGTGAACCTGGGAGGCGGGGCTTGCAGTGAGCCAAGATCGCGCCACTGCACTCCAGCCTGGGTGACAGAGCGAGACTCTGTCTCATAAATAAATAAATAAATAAATAAATAAATAAATAAATAAATAAATAATAAAACATATGCCCAGCCAGCTGTGGTGGCTCACACATGTAATCCTAGCACTTTGGGAGGCCAAGATGGGAGGTTATCTTGAGCTCAGGAGTTCAAGACCAGCCTAGGTGACATGGCAAGACCCCCATCTCTACAAAAAATACAAAAGTTACCTGGGCATGGTTGCTGTGCCTGTAGTCCAGCTATTCAGATGGCCGAGGTGGGAGGAATGCTTGAGCCTGGGAGGCAGGGCTGCAGTGAGCCGTGATCGTGCCACTGCACTACAGCGTGGGTGACAGAGTGAGACTGTGTCTCAAAAAAAAAAAAAAAGTCTGGGCACAGTGGTTCACTCCTCTCCTGTAATCCTAGCACTTTGGGATGTTGAGGTGAGACCACTTGAGCCCAGGAGTCCCAGACCAGCAGGAGGCTGAGGTGGGAGGATTGCCTGAACCAAGAAAGCTGAGGCTATAGCTTGCCATGATCACACCACTGCACTCCAGCCTCGGTGACAGTGAGACCTTGTCTCAAAAAAAAAACTGGCCAGGCGCAGTGGCTCACCCCTGTAATCCCAGCACTTTGGGAGACCGAGGGGCGGATCATGAAGTCAGGAGATCGAGACCATCCTGGCTAACATGGTGAAACCCCGTCTCTACTAAAAATACAAAAAACAAGGCCGAGAACAGTGGCTCACGCCTGTAATCCCAGCACTTTGGGAGGCTGAGGCGGGCAGATCACGAGGTCAGGAGTTCGAGACCAGCCTGGCCAATGTGGTGAAACCCCGTCTCTACTAAAAAATACAAAAATTATCCGGGCATGGTGGTGGGTGCCTATAATCCCAGGTACTCGGGAGGCTGAGGCAGGAGAATCACTTGAAACCAGAAGGCGGAGGTTGCAGTGAGCCGAGATCGCGCCACTGCACTGTAACCTGGGAGCAAAAGTGAAACTCTGTCTCAAAAAAAAAAAAAAAAAAAAAAAACATTAGCCGGGCATGGTGGCACATGCCTGTAGTCCCAGCTACTTGGGAGACTGAGGAGGGGGAATCACTTGAACCCGGGAGGTGGAGGTTGCAATGAGTTGAGATCATGCCACTGCACTCCAGTCTGGGTGGCAGAGCGAGACCCCATCTCAAAAAAAAAAACGAAAACAAGAAAACACATGCCTACAATTCACACAAAAATATATACACAAATGTTCATAGCTGCATTCATAACAACCAAAAAGTAGAAACAACTTATGATCCATCAGCTGATGAATGATTAAACAAAATGTGGTATATGGATACAATTGGAACACTATTCAGCGATGAAAAGTAATGAAGGGCAATATGGATAAATCTTGAAAACATTATGCTAAGAAATATAATTGCTAAGCTGGCCTCCATTAAAAATAACCCCCACAAATAAATAAATCCATCGATAAAAACTGCTCTGCAAAAGATAATGTCAAGATGGCAGAGAAGGAAACATCAGGAAATGGTCTTCCTGCCTAAACAATTACACTGGCATAATTTGCCTGATGTGACTATTTTGAAACTCTGGAGTCTACTGAAGGCTTGTAACTTCCAGGGGAAGGCTTGGATGGTAAAGTGCAGTTAATTTTGCTCAATTTCAGCTCTTAGCAGTTTGGCAGCTACCCATTTCCCACCCCAGCCTGCAAAGCAGGCAGCAGTTGCAGGTGGTCCTGGACCGGCCTGCACACAGCTTGCAGGAGCCAGAGTGGGCAAATGCAGCCTGTCCTCCAGATAACAGCCATCTGTGCTGTGATAACTGACTGCTGCCTGCGGGGTTAGGATATATATTTGTGCACAGATCCTGGTTGATAACTCCCAAAGACCTTGTTATAGTCTCTTTTCAAATTTTTTTGAGACAGGGTCTGGCTCTGTCCAACAGGCTGGAGTGCAGCCGCAGAATGGGTCACTGCAATCTCTGCCTCCCAGGCTCAAGTGATTGATCCTGCCACCTCAGCCTCCTGAGTAGCTGAAACTACAGGTACATGCCACCACACCTGGCTACTGTTTGTATTTTTTGTAGCTACAGGGTCTCACTTTATTGCCCAGGCTGGTCTCGAACTCCGAGATTCCGGGATTCAAGTGATCCGCCAGACTCGCTGTCTCAAAGCGTTGGGATTACAGGCCGTAAGGCACTGAGCCCGGCCTTTTATTTATTTATTTATTTTAAATTTGAAATGAGATCTCCCTATCTTGCCTAGGCTGGCCTCGAACTGCCGGGCTGAGGGATTCTCCTGCCTCAGCCTCCCGAAGTGCTGGGATTACAGGCATGAGACACGGCAAAGTCCAGTCTTTTGATACAATGTCGGGAGTGTTCAGCCACAAGGACAGGCCTCTGACCTTCTCCTTCCCTCCTTTCATCTGCCCCAAGGCAGGACTTTAATCCTCCCCACCCTTCTGATTGTGGGGCTTTGGACCCTCCCCAGAGAGGGTCACGCCCTACACCCCGGGGGAAGGAATGCAGAACTCATGAAGCTTCCATATGGTAACACTTTGGGAGGCCAGGCTGGGCAGATCACTTGAGGCCAGGAGCCTGGTTAACACACCAAAACCTTGTCTCTACGAAAAATACAAAAATAAGGTGGGGCATGGTGGCTCACGCCTGTAATCCCAGCACTTTGGGAGGCCAAGGTGGGCAGATCACGAGGTCAAGAGATCGAAACCATCCTGGCCAAAATGGTGAAACCCCGTCTCTACTAAAAATACAAAAATTAGCTGGGCATGGTGGTGTGCGCCTATAGTCCCAGTTACTCGGGAGGCTGAGGCTGGAGAATCTCTTTTTTTTTTTTTTTTGAGACGGAGTCTCGCTCTGTCGCCCAGGCTGGAGTGCAGTGGCGCAATCTCGGCTCACTGCAAGCTCCGCCTCCCGGGTTCACGCCATTCTCCTGCCTCAGCCTCTCCGAGTAGCTGGGACTACAGGCGCCCGCCACCACGCCCGGCTAATTTTTTTTAATTTTTAGTAGAAACGGGGTTTCACCGTGGTCTCGATCTCCTGACCTCGTGATCCGCCTGCCTCAGCCTCCCAAAGTGCTGGGATTACAAGCGTGAGCCACCGCGCCCGGCTGAGAATCTCTTGAACCCGGAAAGTGGAGGTTGCAGGGAGCCAAGATCGCGACATTGCGCTCCAGCCTGGGTGACAGAGCGAGACTCCGTCTCAAAAATAATAATAAATAAATAAGAGGGGCGTGGTGGTGCGCACCTATAATCCCAGCTACTCAGGTGGCTAAGGCAGGAGAATCGCTTGAGCCTGGGAGGCTGAGGTTGCAGTGAGCCGAGATCGCGCCAGTTATCCACTATGGGTGACAGAGCCAGACCCTGTCTCAAAAAACAAAAAAACGGCCAGGCGCGATGGCTCATGCCTGTAATCCCAGCACTTTGGGAGGCAGAGGTGGGCGGATCACCAGGTCAGGAGTTCGAGACCAGCCTGGCCAACATGGTGAAACCCCGTCTCTACTAAAAATACAAAAAAAATTAGCTGGGCATAGTGGTGCACGCCTATAGTGCCAGCTTCTCAGGAGGCTGAGGCAGGAGAATCGCTTGAACCAGGGAGGCAGAGGTTGCAGTGAGCCAAGATCACACCATTGCACTCCAGCCTGGGCAACAGAGCGAGAGTCCATCTCAAAAAAAATAAAAATTAAAATTAAAAAAACCCTAAGGACAAGGTTCACAGAACTTCAATCCCTGGGGTAGGGCATGGAAGCACCATACGCATTCCCTATAGCTGTATTTATAGTTCTATAGCTATAGCTCTCTTTATCTGTATCCTCCTTTGTAATATCTATGAGGCTTGACTCTGAGACCTAACACACTCAACAGTCTTTTTTTTTTTTTTTTTTCCCAGACAGTCTCACTCTGCCGCCCAGGCTGGAGTCCAATGGCCTGATCTTGGCTCACTGCAACCGCTGCCTCCCGGGTTCAAGTGATTCTTCTGCCTCAGCCTCCCCAGTAGCTGGGATTACAGGCACACGCCACCATGCCTGGCTAATTTTGTGTTTTTAGTAGAGATGGGGTTTCACCATGTTGGCCAGGCTGCTCTTGAACTCCTGACCTTAGGTGATCTGCCTGCCTCGGCCTCCCAAAGTGCTGGGAGTACAGGCGTGAGCCACCACGCCTGGCCCATTCTTTTATTTTTGAGACAGGGTCTGGCTGTATTGCCCAGGCTGGAGTGTAGTGGCTCAATCTCAGCTCACTGAAGCCTCCACCTTCCAGACTCAAGTGATCCTCCAGCCTCAGCCTCCCAAGTAGCTGGGATTAGAGGAGTGCACCACCACGCCATGCCAGTTTTTGTGTTTTTTGTAGAGACCGTGTTTCTCCAAGTTGCCCAGGCTGTCTCGAACTCCTGAGGTCAAGCAATCCACTAGCCTAGGATTCCCAAAGTGTTGGAATTACAGGCATGAGCCACTGCGCCTGCCACACCCAACATTCTAACCAAAGACTGTAACAAGGGCTATGGGAACTAAGAGCCAGGAACCAAGGATGAAACCCAAAATATATATATATATAACACCACAGATGTCTTCAGCGGTATCCATTACAATTAACCAGTAAATGTAAGGAAGTGTTTCTTCGTGTTCTGTGAGCTGCCCCAGCAAATTAACAGAACCCAAAGAGGGGGATGTGGGAACCCCAACGTGAAGCTTGTAGGTCACAAGTTCCAGGGGCCCCGACGTGGGACTGGTGTGTGGGGCTGTGACGGGGGAGGCTTGGGGAGTGCGCCCTCACTCCATGGGATCTGATGCTATCTCCAGTTAGCCTCAGAACTGGACTAGGGGACACCCAGCTGGTTCTTCTGCTTGGTGTGTGGGGAAAACTCCACAAATTTGGCCATAGAAGCTTTCTTCTGTGTTGATGATTGTGGTGGCGGTATGAGAGGAGAGGACAAACAGGGTTTGAGAGACCTTCCGGAAACACTGCTTCAGATCCTGGAGGTGCAGAGGAAGAGGCAAGAAGCCACGGAGGTTGTGCTCCTCCCCCACTGGGGTAGGCTCCTCCCCTTCCAACTCAAGCCACCACCAGGTGATTTAAAGGGCCAGTGCCATGCCCCCACTATTTTCTTTTTTTCCCTTTTGGGAGCTAGACATTAAAGATTAGAACATTCAGGCCGGGCGCGGTGGCTCACGCTTGTAATCCCAGCACTTTGGGAGGCCGAGGCGGGCGGATCACGCGGTCAGGAGATCGAGACCACGGTGAAACCCCGTCTCTACTAAAAATACAAAAAATTAGCCGGGCATGGTGGCGGGTGCCTGTAGTCCCAGCTACTCGGAGAGGCTGAGGCAGGAGAATGGCGTGAACCCGGGAGGCGGAGCTTGCAGTGAGCCGAGACTACGCCACTGCACTCCAGCCTGGGCAACAGAGCGAGACTCCGTCTCAAAAAAAAAAAAAAAAAAAAGATTAGAACATTCAGCCAGGCACGATGGCTCATGCCTATAATACCAGCACTTTGAGAGGCCAAGGGAGGTGGATCATCTGAGATCAGGAGTTCAACAGCCTCCTGGCCAACATGGTGAAACCCCATCTCTACTAAAAATACAAAACTTAGCCAGGAGTGGTGGCAGGTGCCTGTAATCCCAGTTACTAGAGAGGGTGAGGCAGGAGAATTGCTGGAACCTGGGAGGCGGAGGTTGCAGTGAACCGAGATTATGCCACTGCACTCCAGCCTGGGCAACAAGAGTGAAACTCCATCTCAAAGAAACAAAAAACAAAAAAACAAAAACAAAAACCATGGAGAAAGAGAAGAATCGGCCGGGTGCAGTGGCTCATGCCTGTAATCCCAGCACTTTGGGAGGCCGAAGCAGGCAGATCACGAGCTCAGGAGTTCGAGACCAGCCTGACCAACATGGCGAAACCCCATCTCTACTAAAAATACAAAAATTAGCTGAGCATGGTGGTGCAGGCCTGTAATCCCAGCTACTCAGGAGGCTGGGGCAGGAGAATCGCTTGAACCCAGGAGGCGGAGTTGCAGTGAGCCGAGATTGTGCCATTGCACTCCAGCCTGGGCAATAGGGCAAAATTCTGTCTAAAAAATAATAATAAAATAAAAATTAGAAAATAAATAAATATATTTTTTGTTTTCCTTTTCAATTTATTTATTTATTTATTTAGTTTTGCACCTATGGCCTCATGAACAACCTTTTTTTTTTTTTTTTTTTTTCCTAAGACAGGGTCTGGTTTTGTTACCTAAGCTGGAGTGCAATGTAGCTATCAAAGCTCTCTGTAGGCCGGGCACCTTGGCTCACACCTGTAATCCCAGGATTTTGGGAGGTCGAGCCCAGGAGTTCAAGACTGCCGGGTGTGGTGGCTCATGCCTGTAATCCCAGAACTTTGGGAGGCCAAGGCGGGTGGATCACTTGAGGCCAGGAATTTGAGACCAGTCTGGCTAACATGGTGAAACCCCGTCTCTATTAAAAATATAAAAATTAGCTGGGTGTGGTGATGGGCGCCTATAATCCCAGCTACTCAAGAGGCTGTGGCAGGAGAATCACTTGAACCTGGGAGGCGGGGTTTGCAGTGAGCTGAGATCTCACGCACCCAGCCATCCAGCCACTCTTGAAGACAGTTTGGCAGTTTCTTACAGAACTAAACATACTCTTGCTGGGTGCGGTGGCTCCTGCTGTAATCCCAGCACTTTGGGAGGCCAAGGCAGGCAGATCATGAGGTCAGGAGTTTGAGATCAGCCTGACCAACATGGTGAAACCATATCTCTACTAAAAATACAAAAATTAGCCAGGCCTAGTGGCGGGCGCCTGTAATCCCAGCTACTCAGGAGGCTGAGGCAGGAGAATTGCTTGAACCTGGGAGGCGGAGGTTGCAGTGAGCCAAGATCACGCCACTGCACTCCAGCCAGGGTGACAGAGCAAGACTCCATCACAAACAAACAAACAAACAAAAAACTAAACATACTCTTACCATGTAGTCTAGCAACGGCGCTCCTTGGTATTCACCCAAAGGAGTGAAATATTTATGTTCACACAACCAAAGCACGTCTATTCATAACTGCCAAAACCTGGAAGCAACCAAGATGTCCTTTAGTAGTCAAATGGATAAATAACTCTAGGCCAGGTGCCGTGGCTCACGCCTGTAATCCCAGCACTTTGGGAGGCCGAGACAGGTGAATCACTTGAGCTCAGGAGTTTGAGACCAGCCTGGCCAACATGGCGAAACCTCGTCTCTGCTAAAAATACAAAAATTAGCTAGATGTGGGGGCGCACCCCTGTAGTCCCAGCTACTCAGGAGGCTGAGGCAGGAGGATCGCTTGAACCCAGGAGGTAGAGGTTGCAGTGAGCCATGATTGTGACACTGCACTCCAGCCTGGGCGACAGAGCAAGACTGTCTCAAAAACAAAACAAAACAAAACAAAAACTATTCTACATAAAACCCTAATGGTGGAGACAAGTCATTATACATTTGCCCGAACGCATGAAGCATCCGGCAGGAAGAGAGAACCCTCATGCAAACCCTGGCCTTCGGGTGATGATGTGGCCGTGTAGGTTCATCCGTTGTAACAAATGCGCGGCTCTGGCAGGGGGTGCTGATTGTGAGGGAGGCTGTGCATATGTGGGGGCAGAGGTACATGGGAACTCTCTGTAGCTTCTGCTTAATTTGGCTGTGCACCTCAGGCCGCTCTGAAAAATAAAAGCTTTCTTTTTTTTTTTTGAGACGGAGTCTCGCTCTGTCCCCAGGCTGGTGCGATCTCGGCTCACTACAAGCTCCACCTCCCGGGTTCACACCATTCTCCTGCCTCAGTCTCCCGAGTAGCTGGGACTACAGGCGCCCGCCACCACGCCCAACTACTTTTTTTGTATTTTTAGTAGAGACGGAGTTTCACCGTGTTAGCCAGGATGGTCTTGATCTCCTGACCTCATGATCCACCCGCCTTGGCCTCCCAAAGTGCTGGGATTACAGGCGTGTGAACTACCGCGCCAAGCCAGCTTTTTTTTTTTTTTTTTGAGACGGAGTCTTGCTCTGTCTCCAGGCTGGAGTACAGTGGTGGGATCTCGGCTCACTGCAACCTCCGACTCCCTGGTTCAAGCAATTCTCCTTCCTCAGCCTCCCGAGTAGCTGGGATTACAGGCACGCGCCACCACGCCCAGATAATTTTTGTACTTTTAGTAGAGATAGGGTTTCATCATGTTGGCCAGGATGTTCTGGATCTCCTGACCTCGTGATCTGCCTGCCTCGGCCTCCCAAAGTGCTGGGATTACAGGCATAAATAACTGCACCCGGCCAATAAAAGCTATTTTTAAAAAGTTTGCTAAGTGAAAGAAGTCAGTCACAAAAGGCCACATCACATGGTTTCATTTATATGAAATGTCCAGAACACACAAACCCATAGAGACGGAAAGTGTGTGAGTGGTTGCCAGGGGCTGGGCAGAGCAGGTAAATAGAGAGTGGTTACTAATGGGTACACGGTGTGTTTCGGGGGTGATGAAAATTTTTTTTTTTTTTTTTTTTTTGAGACAGAGCCTTGCTCTGTTGCCCAGGCTGGAGTGCAATGGTGCGATCTCGGCTCACGCAACCTCCACCTCCCAGGTTCAAGCAATTCTCCTGCCTCAGCCTCCAGAGTAGCTGGGATTACAGGCACCTGCCACCATGCCCGGCTAATTTTTGTATTTTTTTTAGGCAAAGTCTCGCTCTGTCGCCCAGGCTGGAGTGCAGTGGCGAGATCTCGGCTCACTGCAAGCTCCGCCTCCCGGGTTCACGCCATTCTCCTGCCTCAGCCTCCCAAGTAGCTGGGACTATAGGCGCCCGCCACCATGCCCGGCTAATTTTTTGTATTTTCAGTAGAGACGGGGTTTCACCGTGTTAGCCAGGATGGTCTCGATCTCCTGACCTAGTGATCCGCCCGCCTCGGCCTCCCAAAGTGCTGGGATTACAGGCGTGAGCCACCGCGCCCGGCCTAATTTTTGTATTTTTAGTAGAGAGGGGGTTTCACCATGTTGCCCAGACTGATTTCGAACTCCTGATCTCAGGTGATCTTCCCGCCTCGGCCTCTCAAAGTGCTGGGATTACAGGCGTGAGCCACCGTGCCCGGCCTTGAAAATGTTCTAAAATTGATTGTGGTGATGGTTGCACAACTCTGTGAATATACCATCCACCCCAGAGCTGCACACTTTAAAATGAATTCTGTGATATGTGAATTAGATCTCAATATAGCTGTTTTATCTCAAAAAATCTACAGGTTGGCGGCCGGGCACGGTGGCTCACGCTTGTAATCCCAGCACTTTGGGAGGCTGAGGCGGGCGGATCACGAGGTCAGCAGATCGAGACCACGGTGAAACCCCGTCTCTACTAAAAATGCAAAAAATTAGCCAGGCGTGGTGGCGGGCGCCTGTAGTCCCAGCTACCCGGAGAGGCTGAGGCAGGAGAATGGCGTGAACCCGGGAGGCGGAGCTTGCAGTGAGCCGAGATTGCGCCACTGCACTCCAGCCTGGGCGACAGAGCAAGACCCCGTCTCAAAAAAAAAAAAAAAAAAATCTACAGGTTGGCCGGGCGCGGTGGCTCACGCCTGTAATCCCAACACTTTGGGAGGCCAAGGCGGTGGGATCCCTTGAGGTTAGGAGTTTGAGACCAGCCTGGCCAACATGATGAAACTCCGTCTCTACTAAACGTACAAAAATTAGCCAGGTTTGGTGGTGCACACCTGTAATCCCAGCTGCTCGGGAGGCTGAGGCAAGAGAATAGCTTGAACCTGGGAGGTGGAGGTTGCAGTGAGCTGCGATAGCGCCACTGCGCTCCAGCCTCAGCAATTGAGCGATACCCTGGTCTCAACAACAACAAAAAGTCTGTAGGAAATTATAAAAAAAGAGACTGGAGCTCTTTGTTACCACCACATATCCTAGCCCATCCTGCCTCACCTCACTCAGGGAAGAGGAAGAGACTTGCCCAGACCACATGACCAGTGGGCAGCAAGGCTGGGTGTCCACCCCGGCCGCAGTGCCCCTGCTGTGGGGTGGGGACACTGGCCCTGGTGGGCCTGGGTCTGGGGTGCCTCCTTGGCTCACTGCAGCCTCGACCTCGCGCTTAAGTGATCCTTCCACCTCAGGCTCCCTGGTAGCAGGGACCACAGGCTAATTTGTTTGTTTATTTTATTTTTATTTTTTGTAGAGACAGGGTTTCACTCTGTTGCCCAGGCTGGTCTAGAACTCCTGGACTCAAGTGAGCCTTCTGTCTTGGCCTCCCAAAGTGCTGGGATTTCAGGTGTGAGCCACCACGGCTGACCACAGCTATGTTTGATGCCTGATTACTAATCATTAATGTCCTAGAACTGGGTAAATGCATATCCCCCACTAATCTTTTTTTTTTTTTTTTTTTTTTTTTTTTGAGACGGAGTCTCGCTCTGTCGCCCAGGCTGGAGTGCAGTGGCACAATCTCGGCTCACTGCAAGCTCCGCCTCCCAGGTTCAAGGGATTCTCCTGCCTCAGCCTCCTGAGTAGCTGGGACTACAGGCGCCCGCCACCACGCCCAGCTAATTTTTTTGTATTTTTAGTAGAGACGGGGTTTCACCGTGGTCTCGATCTCCTGACCTCGTGATCCGCCCACCTCGGCCTCCCAAAGTGCTGGGATTACAAGCGTGAGCCACTGCGCCCGGCCTCCCCCACTAATCTTGGTTGTTCAAAATTATCTATGTCTATTCTTACATATTGATTGTTTCTGACTTTCTGTAGACTGCATCTTTCTGGCAGACTGAGAGGTATGAATCACAAATTATACACAAGGCGAACCCAGCATATTCCTGTGACCTGTGTGAACAGGTCTCGGGCCTGTTTATTATGGCCGGGCAAGAGACCCCGCCACGCCCTTCTGTGCTCCTGCTGTCTAGAGGCTGAGCCCGACAGCCCAGGTCCTGACTGCACTCAATGCAGCCTCCCTTTCAGGCGGGCCCATCTTCCCACAGCTGCCAACGGTCAGGGCCCCTTTGCCCAGGCTGTGTCCCTGCCTGAATGCCCTTCTACCCCTTCCAGTCTAGCTCGGTCTGGGCTGCAGGCTCAGCTGGAGGGACTCTCCAATCACAAACCCCAGGTGACCAGGGTGCTCCCTCCATCCCCGTGTGAATGGGGTGGTCAGGCCATATTGTGGGCATTTCCTGAGCTTCCGCAGAAGCAATGCCAAGGTTTGGTCTTCCACTTCAAAGCTGGGCCCCGCACACATGATGTGAGTCTAGCGGTTCACAGAGAGGCTGGCCCTAGGTGAGAGTGGGGCTGGGGGCCCTAGGGCTACCCCTGATGGGGAGGGGAACTCCCATCCCTGGGAGAGTGGCCTGAGGATCTCTGAACATGGAGGACCACACACATCTCCCATTGTGTGGCCCTCCCTGCCTCCGTGCACCCACACCCGTGAGCTGGGTGATCCCTGCGTTTGTTGACTGGCTGACTGATCCTTGGCAGGGCTGACACTGATGCCCCCCAGGGCTGGGCAGGGGATGCTGGGACCAGTAGAGGTCCCCATGGTGTCACAGGCAGCTCCTTAGACACTCCAAGCAAGTTCAGGTGCCAAGGTACCAAGGAAAAAGGAGACAGCAGGCCGAGAGACCAGAATCTGGGGGGTCTGAGGGCTGCCAGGGAGAGGTGAGGCTTCAGGGCAGGAGGACGCCCACTATCTGACAGGTTTTATCCACACCATGTCCCAGCTGCAGCGGACAAGGTCCTGTCTCCCGGCAAGAGAAGGCAGGCTCAGAGTGGCAGGCTGTACCTCAGGACACCGCAGGGAGGGTACTACTCCTGGGGCCAGTCCTAGCACCCTCAGTGAACCCATCAAGTCAACCAGTCTGTACCCTGAGGTGGGGGCTGGACCAGTGGAGCCTTCCGGACTCCCCACTCCTCTGCCTTGTTGTTGTTTTGGAGACAGTCTCGCTGTCACCTAGGCTAGAGTGCAATGGCATAATCTTGGCTCATTGCAACCTCCGCCTCCTGGGTTTGAGCGATTCTCCTGCCTCAGCCTCCCTAGTAGCTGGGATTACAGGTGCAAACCACCATGCCTGGCTAATTTTTGTATTTTTCGTAGAGATGGGGTTTTACCATGTTGGCCAGGCTGATCTCGAGCCCCTGACCTCAAGTGATCCACCTGCCTCGGCCTCCCAAAGTGCTGGGATTACAGGTGTGAGCCACCGTGCCCAGCCAAGCAATGTCCTTTCCACCTCACCCCATCTCCACTGGTCAGAACTGCAGGGAAACCCAGTCTCTGGCAGTGTGGTGGTTCTGACCAGTGGAGGTGGGGTGGTGAGGGGCGCCAGGGCCAGCAGCTGTTGAGAAGCCACTGACCCTATGCCTGTGACTGGCCTGGTGGGCCCAGTCCTGGTTCCATGGGCTCTGGGGTTCAGAGATCAGGACCAATCCACCTTGGGCCCCACTGCACCCTAGAGCAGCTGATGGCGACCAAGAAGAGGCCTTGGAGATCCTAGGCTGGGAGGGCCCAGGTTGGACCTGCCAGGTTCGCTGTCCTCAGCCAGGCCAGGTGTAGGGCTAACCACAGCATTGGAGGGGTCATGGCCCTGCCCCACTGCCCAGCCCAAGCTGGGAGCAGCCAACCTGGGCCTGGACAGGTGCGGGTCACCCACCCTCACTCTCACCTCAGCCTCAGCCTCCTCCTCCAGATGCCAGATGCTGGAGGGGGAGGCGGCCCCTCACAACTCCTCAGTCCCCTCCGGGACGCTGTGGGTTTTTTTTTCTTTCTTTCTTTCTTTCTTTTTTTTGAGATGGAGTCTCGTTCTGTCGCCCAGGCTGGAGTGCAGTGGCACGATTTCGGCTCACTGACCTTAGCCTCCTGGGTCCAAGCTATTCTCCTATCTCAGCCTACTAAGTAGCTGGGATTACAGGCGCCTGCCACCACGTCCAGCTAATTTTTGTATTTTTAGTAGAGACGGGGGTTTCACCAAATTGGTAAGGCTGGTCTCGAACTCCTGACCTCAGGTGATCCACCTGCCTCGGCCTCCCAAAGTGCTGGGATTACAGGCGGGAGCCACCGCGCCCTGCCCTGTGGGGTTTTTTATTTTGGCAGAGGGAGGAGATTTAAGGAAAGAACAACCCGGCTATAAGCCCGAGGGGCTGCTGTGTCCCCGCCCCCGTTGTCCAGATAAGGAAACTGAGGCCCCGGGAGAGCGAACCAGCACCAGGTCTTCCAGAGAAGCTTCCCTGGGGTCTCCGCGCTGGCTGGGTCTCTCCGCCGCCTTCCCCCGCCGCCGGGTCTTTGTCTCGCGGTCACTATGGCTGCGCTTCCGCGCTCTCGCGGCCGCCGGCGGGGCTTTTCCCGGGGGAGTGAGGGCAGGGCCCGGCGTGGGTGGGCGCGGAAGCAGGCGCAGCGGCCTGGACGCCAACGTCAGCGCGAGGGTCGCCCCCGGGGTCCGTAGGGCGGTACCGGCCTAGGCATCCCGCAGGCTCTGCCGTCACCTTCAGGTCGGAGCACGGGGTCCCCTCCCGGCAAATGGGCGCGGAGGAAAGCGAAACGGCCTCGGCGCTGTCCTGCTGTTCCCCACGGGGCGGGGGCCGGACCCGGAAGCCTGGCGCTCCCCGTCCCCCGAGTCTGCGGCCCCACCGGCCCCCACCGGCCGATCGTCCTGGGGGGTCCGAGCCTTTCTGCTACGGCCCCGCCGGGCACGTGGATGCGAGTCCATGCAGTTGGGGAGGTCGCTGGAAACTAGGGGCGCAGCAGGTGCTGGTTGCCTGGGAGCGACTGCAGGTGTTCTGAGCACAACGTGGCGGCCCGGGTTGAGTCGATTCATTCATCTAACGCCCAGGAGCCAGTCCGTGGCAAGCCCAGGCTGGCGCTGGCCTGGGCGGAACAAGACCCAGAGCGAGGTGGCCTCGCCCCAGCCCAGTGGCTGCCCCAGTGACTAGCCGGTCCCGGATTTAAGCAGAGCTCAGCCGGGATCTGAAGATGTAGGAGGCCACCAGGAAGGGCACTGAGCGCTGAGGGAATGTCCTGGACAAACGCCCAGAGGTCCGAAGTCTGCGGCCCTTCACCAGCAGAAAGAAAAGCTGATGGCAGGAGTTAGGGGCCAGAAGACAAGTCCCAGAGAGGGAAGGGGCTGGGGCCTGCGCGCAAGGCCTGTGCTTGGGCTGCGACCTGTGCAATCCCATAGGGTCCTGAGCCTAGAAGAGACCACACTTTGTTTAATATGCTGCTGTTGCCATCCTGAAATTCTTAATAATTTTTGAACAAGAATCTCTGTAGTTTCTTTCTCTCTCTTTCCTTCCTTCCTTTCTTCCTTTTTTTTTTTTTTTTCTTGAGACAGAGTTTCACTCTTGTGCCCCAGGCTGGAGTGCAATGGCGCGCTATGGTCTCGGCTCAACTGCAACCTCCGCCTCCTGGGTTCAAGAGATTCTCCTGCCTCAGCCTCCCAAGTAGCTGGGATTACAGGCATGCGCCACCACACCCGGCTAAATTTGTATTTTTAGTAGAGACGGGGTTTCTCCATATTGGTCAGGCTGGTCTCGAACTTCCCACCTCAGGTGATCCACCCATCTCGGCCTCCCAAAGTGCTGGGATTACAGGCATGAGCCACCGTGCCTGGCCCTGTAGTTTCATTTTACAGTGGGCCATGCAAATTTTGTAGCCTGCCCTACAAGGAGCATGGCAGAGCCAAGGGAGAGTTTGTTATGTTTATTTTTTTAAACACTGATAAAAATATATATAGTAAAATTTACCATTATAATTTTTTTTTCTTTTTTTTGAGACAGTCTCACTCTGTTGCCCAGGCTGGAACGCAGCGGCATAATCTCGGTTTACTTTGCAACCTCTGCCTCCCAGGTTCAAGCAATTCTCGTGATTCAGCCTCCTGAGTAGCTGAGATTACAGGCGTGTGCCACCATGCATGGCTAACTTTTGTATTTTTAGTAGAGACAGGGTTTCACCATGTTGGCCAGGCTGATCTTGAACTCTTGACCTAAGGTGATCCACCCACCTTGGCCTCCCAAAGTGTTGGGATTACAGGCATGAGCCACCACACCTGGCCAGCATTCGTTTTAAATAAATATACCACATTCAATTTAAAAAAAAAAAATTAGCCAGGTGTGCCCAAGGTGGGAAGATCAATTGAGCCTAAGAGGTTTAGGCTGTAGTTACCTGTGATCTCTTCACTGTATTCCAGCCTGGGCGACAGAGTGGGACTCTGTCTCAAAATTAAATAAACAAACAAAGATAACACATTAGTTTATTCCTTTACCAGTTGATGGATAATTGGGTTGTTTCTAGTTTGGGACAATTGTGCATAAAACAGCTGGCATTTAAAAAAATAAGGAAGACAGCCGGGTGTGGTGGCTCACGCCTGTAATCCCAACATTTTGGGAGGCCGAGGCAGGCAGATCACGAGGTCAGGAGTTCGAGACCGGCCTGACCAACGTGGTGAAACCCCTTCTCTACTAAAAATAGAAAAACTAGCCGGGCATGGTGGTGTGTGCCTGTAATCCCAGCTACTCAGGAGGCTGAGGCAGGAGAATCGCTTGAACCTGGACGGCAGAGGTTGCAGTGAGCCAAGATTGCACCACTGCACTCCAGCCTGGGCGATAGAGCAAGACTCCGTCTCAAAACAAAAACAAAATCAAAAAACATAAGGAAGACTAAACAAGAGCATGGTGTGTTGTAAGGGCAGGCCTGTTCGTGGAGCCTTTGTTTCAGGTGTGTGTGTTTGAGCGAGCGGTGCTGGATGGAGCACAGTCTGTCCTGTGGCCACGTGGAGAAGCCCTCTCAAGAGTGCTTGCTCCGGGAGGTCTGCAGGACCCTGTGTCCCTGGTCTGGAGCAAGTGGGAGTTCACCTTAGAACTCAGCAAGACTTGCTCTGGGCAAGGCTGGGAGTGGGGAGGTCACTTTGGGCTTAGAGAGAAAACCCCACCTGGCCCCAGACACCTGAAACCCGGTGGCTGGGACAACCAAGTGGTCTCAGAGTGGGTGTCTGTGCTGCCCCTGCTCTCAGGCCCCCACAGTCTCAGACCCCACCCTTCCTCTAGGGCCAGGGAAAGCCAGAGTGGGGCCCCAGCCTCTGCTCCAGAGCCCTCAGCTGCCCTCCCCAGCCCTGCCATCCATGTCAGAACTTCCTCCCAACTTCCTCCCATAGGCCGGGCACGGTGGCTCATGCCTGTAATCCCAGCACTTTGGGAGGCCGAGGCCGGCGGATCATGAGGTCAGGAGTTCAGCCTGGCTAACATAGTGAAACCTCGTCTCTACTAAAAAATACAAAAATTAGCCCGTGTAGTGGCATGTGCCTGTAGTCCCAGCTACTCGCAAGGCTGAGGCGGGAGAATCGCTTGAACCCAGGAGACGGAAGTTGCAGTGAGCTGAGATCGTGCCACTGCACCCCAGCCTTGGTGACAGTGAGACTTCGTCTCAAAACAAAACAAAAAACTTCCTCCCCTGCTAAGTCCCAAAAGCCAGGACTGAGGGAGACAAGGGGGCTCCAGGAAGGGACCCAGACACCCGCTAGGGCCTCAGACTGGGTACCCACTTTGGCTGTGGAAATACACCAGCGCCACCAGTGCCAAAATCAGGCTCCCTGGCAGAACAGCAAGTGGGACTTGGTCAGGCTGCTCCAGATGGAAGAGAGGTGTGGCTTGACTTGGCCCATCTCAGGACTGCAGGGGCCCCTGGGCGTGGGAGGTGGGGAGTGGTGAGTCAGGGTTATTAGACAATATGTCACTCCAAGGTTGGGGCTGCCATGCCCATTGCTGGGTCGAGGAAACTGAGGCTTGGAGGCCAGGTGCCTGGGCCCTGCCACGGGAGGGCCTGGAGTCATGGGGCAGGCAGCTCAGGCCAGAATTCTGACCCATACCCTGTCCCACTCAATTGTGAAGCCTTTCCTTCATATCCCCTCCCTGGGTTCCCCAGATAGGCTCTCTGCCCTGCCTGTTTCCTGCCTCTTCTCCTAGGAGAGGGGCTTTTGTTATCCCCATTTTTTAGAGGAGGAAACTGAGGCCCAGAGACGTAATGTAAGTTGCCCAAGGCCACCTTAAGGTATACAAAAGGGGTAAGAGGCCATATTACCAGAAAGGGGTCCCCATCCAGACCCCAAAAGAGGGAGGATTCTTGGATCTCACACAAGAAAGAATTCCAGGCGAGTCCATAGAGTAAACTGCGCAAGTTGATTAGGAAAAAAGAATGGCTACGTCACATACAGAGCAGCCCTGAGGGCTGCTGGTTGCCCTTTTTTTTTTTTGAGACGGATTTTCACTCTTGTTGCCCAGGCTGGAGTGCAATGGCGTGGTCTCGGCTCACCACAACCTCCACCTCCTGGATTCAAGCGATTCTCCTGACTCAGCCTCCCAAGTAGCTGGGATCAAACCCCGCTAATTTTTTTTTTTTTTTTTTTTTTTGAGACGGAGTCTCGCTCCGTCACCCAGGCTGGAGTGCAGTGGCGCAATCTCGGCTCACTGCAAGCTTCGCCTCCCGGGTTCACGCCATTCTCCTGCCTCAGCCTCTCCGAGTAGCTGGGACTACAGGCGCCCGCCACCACGCCCGGCTAATTTTTTGTATTTTTAGTAGAGATGGGGTTTCACCGTGGTCTCGATCTCCTGACCTTGTGATCCGCCCGCCTCGGCCTCCCAAAGTGCTGGGATTACAAGCATGAGCCACTGCGTCTGGCCGGTGCGAGACCCCCTTTCTAAAAACAAAACAAAATCTGGTCAGAGCCTTCAGAGTCTCCCCAAGCAATGTCTATGGAGATGGGAGACTCCTAGGGTTGGGGGAAACCCACTCTGGGCCCCGGGCTCCTTCTCCACCCCAAGGAGGATCCAAACTCACCCCCACCACTATCCTCTCAAATCCTCGCAGCCCCAGGAACGCCCACCTCCCCCAGGCCCCAGGCAGTTACTAGATTCTCCTGGTGCAAGCTCTGGTTACTGTAATTTCTGGTGTATGAGCCCCTGAGGGTTCCCAGGGTGTATTGTTCCTCCCCCATCTCTGCCTCTAAATGGGAGCCTGTCCCCCAGGGAACTTCACTGTTCACTCTTCAAGGATGCTTCTCCTCCCCTACCCCTTTCTCTATTAACTACGATATATTTTTATCCAAGTAATGCAATAAAGTATAGGCACATGATATGCATAGAATTTTAAAAGGCAAATAGACATAATGAAAAGCAGCAGCCCCTCCCCACCTATCCCACTCTTAATCCGCCCCAGAGACAGCCACATTCAACTTTTTTGGCTTCTTTTTCTGGATTTTATCTCCGTGTTTATAAATAACATTCTTGTGCTGCTGTTACTTGATTTAACAACCCAGCCATTATCTACTGGCTTTCCCTTACAGAAGATGAGTTTCACATTATTTACACTCTTCTGTGCAACACCCCCCCACCATACTCTCCCTGTGTCACCTCTCATTATCGATATATAGCAATTTCGGATCAAATCAATATTCAGTTTCATCATAATGATTATATAAACATTGTTTGCTACTGAGCCAACTAATGCACTGTGGTTGTGTTTCTTTTCTGGTTTAACTTTCAGTTTTTCATGAAGTTAATAATTGCCTTTCTTTTTAGTTGCTTAGTGTAGTTAGGCTCCTTCCAAAGTAACTCCCAGGCTGGAGACAGTGGCTTACGCCTATAATCTTAGCACTTTGGGAGGCTGAGGCGAGCGGATTGCCTAAGCTCAGAAGTTCGAGGTCAGCCTGGGCAACACGGTGAAATCTGTCTCTATTAAAATACAAAAAAAATTTAGCTGGGCATGGCAGCATGTGCCTGTAGTCTCAGCTATGCGAGAGACTGAGGCAGGAGAATCACTTGAACCCAGGAGGCAGAGGTTGCAGTGAGCCAAGATCACACCACCGCACTCCAGCCTGGGCGACAGAGCGAGACTCTGTCTCAAAAAAAAAAAAAAGTAGCTCCCAAAGATCCCTGCCCTCGGTGTTTGCACCGTTTTTTTTTGTTTTTTTTTTGTTTTGTTTAATTTTTTTTTTTTTTTTTTTTTGAGACGTTGTCTCACTCTTTCACCCAAGCAGGACTGCAGTGGCACTATCTCGGCTCACTGCAAGCTCCGCCTCCCGGGTTCACGCCATTCTCTCCTGCCTCAGCCTCCCGAGTAGCTGGGACTACAGGCACCCGCCACTGCGCCCGGCTAATTTTTTTTTGTATTTTTAGTAGAGATGGGGTTTCACCGTGTTAGCCAGGATGGTCTCGATCTCCTGACCTCGTGATCCACCCGCCTCGGCCTCCCAAAGTGCTGGGACTACAGGCATGAGCCACCGCACCCGGCCATTTGCACCGTTTTGTAGTCCCTCCTGTTGAGTGTGGGAATGACCTGTGACTCGCTGGAACCAACAGGACAAAGGTGATGGAATATATGTGATTACATCACATAAGACTCTCGTGCCTATCTCGCTCGAGTCTCTTCCCCTCTCATTGGCTTAGAAGAAGGAAGCTGCCGCCAGGCATGGTGGCTCACCCCTGTAATCCCAGCACTTTGGGAGGCCGAGGTGGGTGTGTCTCCGGAGGTCCGGAGTTCGAGACCAGCCTGACCATCACGGAGAAACCCCGTCTCTACTAAGAATACAAAACTAGCCAGGTTGGCCGGGCGCGGTGGCTCACGCTTGTAATCCCAGCACTTTGGGAGGCCGAGGCGGGCGGATCACGAGGTCAGGAGATCGAGACCACGGTGAAACCCCGTCTCTACTAAAAATACAAAAAATTAGCCGGGCGTGGTGGCGGGCGCCTGTAGTCCCAGCTACTCGGAGAGGCTGAGGCAGGAGAATGGCGTGAACCCGGGATGCGGAGCTTGCAGTGAGCCGAGATCGCGCCACTGCACTCCAGCCTGGGCGACAGAGCGAGACTCTGTCTCAAAAAAAAAAAAAAAAAAAAAAAAACTAGCCAGGCATGGTGGCACATGTCTGTAATCCCAGCTACTTGGGAGGCTGAGGCAGGAGAATCACTTGAACCCAGAAGGCAGAGGTTTGGGTGAGCCGAGATCTCTCCACTGCACTCCAGCCTGGGTGACAGAGTGAGACTCTGTCTCAAAAAAAAAAAAAAAAAAGAAGGAAGCTGCCATGCTGTTACATTGAGAGGCCCCCATGACAAGGAACTGCCATGTGGAGATAACAGCTTGCCTCTACGATCTAAGAACAGCCTCTAAATCCAATAGTTGGCAAAAAAATAAATAAATAAACTGAAGCCCTCAGTCCTACAGCAGCAAATAACTGAACTCCACCAGCGACTTCGGTGAGCTCAGAAGCCTATCCTTCCCCAGCCAAATTCAACTGAAATCTCAGTGGGACCCTTGACTGCAGCTTTGTGAGACCCTAAGCCAATGACCAGCTTAATCATGCCCAGACTCCTGATGCAGAGAAACTGTAAGATAAATATGTGTTCGGTTATTTATTTTTCTCCTTCCTTCCTCCCTCCCTCCCTTCCTTCCTTTCTTTTTCTCTTTCCTTCCTTCTTTTTTCCTTCCTTCCTTCCCTCCCTCCCTCTGTCCCTCCCTTCATTCCTTCCTTCCTTTCTCTCTCTTTCTTTCTTTCTTTCTTTCTTCCCAGTCTTGCTGTCTTGCCCAGGCTGGAGTGCAGTGGTGTGATCTCGGCTCACTGGCACCTCTGCCTCCCAGGCTCAAGCAATCCTCCCACCTCGACCTCCCGAGCCAGCTGGGACTACAGGTGCACACCACCATGCCTGGCTAGTTTTTGTATTTTTTTGTAGAGATTTTTTTTTTCAAGATGGAGCTCTGCTCTGTCGCCCAGGCTGGAGTGCAGTAGCGCAATCTTAGCTCACTGCAACCTCTGCACCCCAGGTTCCAGCGATTCTCCTGCCTCAGCCTCCCAAGTAGCTGGGATTACAGGCACCCACCACCACACCTGGCTAATTTTTGTATTTTTAATAAAGATGAGGTTTCACCACGTTGCCCAGGCTGCTCTTGAACTCCTGGACTCAAGCAATTCACCTGCCTCCGTCTCCCAAAGTGCTGGGATTACAGGCGTGAGCCACCATGCCCCACCCTGGTAATTTCTTTTTTTTTTTTTTTTTTGAGACAGAGTCTCACTCTGTCACCCAGGCTGGAGTGCCATGGCACGATCTCGGCTCACTGCAACCTCTGCCTCTCAGGTTCAAGCAATTCTCCTGCCTCAGCCTCCCGAGTAGCTGGGACTACAGGCGCCTGCCACCACGCCTGGCTAATTTTTGTATTTTTAGTAGAGGCAGGGTTTCACCATATTGGCCATGCTGGTTTGAAACTCCTGACCTTGTGATCTGCCTGCCTTGGCCTCCCAAAGTGTTGGGATTTACAGGTGTGAGCCACTGTGCCCGGCCAGCGTGAGGTTTAGACTCACAGTTTAACTAGACTCCCCTACTGTCCACCGGTGAAGCAGGTCCTAGTTTTCACAGGGTCTTCCCTGCCCTGTCGCCTGCCTGCGCCCCCACCATCCGCCTCCTCCACCCATACACAGAGGCCCTCGACCGTTTCCCGTCTGCACCTTAGCAGCCGCCAGCAGAGAGAGACTCTGGCAGACAGGTCGGGATGCCTTACACTTAGACTCCCATGGAGAGGGTGCTGGGCTCACTGCTGTCCCCTCTCTCGAGACCTCCTCCTCCACTGGCTCATCTCCAGCCTGGGCCACCTCCCTAGGCAGTCTTCCTTAAGCGGCCCCGGCAGAATTCGGTTCTTCGTCCTGTTCAGCTCATCCCAGCCAAGAATCTTACTGTATTCCACAAACAACTGCAAAGCAGGCCTCACACCCACCTCCCTCCTCCTCCTCCTCACCACCCGCACCAGGGTCGGGAAGCACCGTCTGGGAGTTGCAGGATGAAGCAACGATTCTTTTCTTCCCTGGCTCGCAGAGCCCTGGGAAGGCACAGAGGCCAGAGGGATCTGGTAAAATACGAATGAGCCACTCTGCACCCAGCTGTGGCTCCTCGGGCTGCTGGGCTGAGATCCAGAGGCTGCATGTGGCCCGCAGGCCTCCTTTCTGCTCCCCACCCCCACTCCGCTGTTCTTTCAAGGGAGCCCTGGAATCCTCTCTCAGGGCCAACCGCTGGGGGCACTTTCTTCCCCCAGCCCTGCCCCCTCTCTAGTCCCGTCCAAACTCACTCTGCAGGTCTCCCCGTGTCTCCTACTGGGAATCTCTGGATACCTCCTTCCCCACAGTTCTGTGGCACATGTCACCCTTGGAACTGGCTCAGGTGTGGTTCCTGGCTGTAAACGCGGGGCAGACAGTGGGGCTGTGTCACCCCCGCCAGGCACCAGGCTGTCTCACAGAGCCCTGGAAGAGTCAGGCTCCTGGTCTCCGGTTAAAGCACTGCCCCGACCCTATGTACCGTCTGTAAAATGTGTCAAGGATTCCCCCTTCCCCGCAAGGCCGGGGGCTTTAAGGGGAGACCAGGCCCAGAGGAGGCGGCGGCCGGGTTGCGGGGGTGGGTTGGGGGTGGACAAGTTTGCAAGGCTAGGCCGGGTTTGGAAAGGAATCGGATTACTCCTCCCCATCAGGGCTGGAGACGGGGTTCAGAGTCCCCACTTAATCTCCTGGGGGAGGAGAGGTGCGCACGCGCGGGGTGGGGAACCGTCCGAAAGCGACCCCCAACCCCCGCCCGGGGAGTCGGGACGCGGTGGGGAGGGGCGGGGAAGCCACTGAGGCCCGTCCGGGAGCCTTGAAGGGGCGCAGGCGGAACGGAGGCCGTCGGGTCCGGGTCCCCATCTCGGCGACACCCCGCCCCCGAGGCCTCGGGCCGCGCCTTCCTCCTGAACCTGCAGGGTGTGCGATCCCGGGGAGGAGACGGCGGGGCCGCCTCCGGGTGTTTCTGCGCCTCCGCTAGCTCTGTCCTCGACGACCGCGCCCTCCGGCAGCGGACAAGAACTCGCCGCCACGCCCAGGCCATCGCCCCATTTCACAGACTGGGAGGCGAGGCGGGGCCTCCTGGGGCTGCGCGCAGGTCCTCCAGCCCCGACCAGGCAGGCGCCCCCCTCCCCGGCCGCGCAGCAGGAGGAGCCCGGGCCTCTCGGATTTCGCCCGCCGCGGCCCCCGGCCCCCGGAGCAGATGTTCTCCCGCGGGGCCTTCCGGGCAGCGTTTCAGGGGCCCTTAGCTGGTTTTGCGGGGCGGGAATGGGCCGCCCAAGGCGCCGTCACCGCCTGGCAAGGCTTAGGGAGCCACTGGCCGGGATGGGGAGCCCCGCGGGCTGGGCGGATGCGGTGGGCCAGGCTCCCCACGGCCGCACCCTCGTCCTTCCTCCCAGTTCCCCGGCAAGGGGGGGAACTCTGCCTTCTGTTACAGCCGGAGAAACTGAGGCTCAAAGAGGTTGGATCACTTTCTCAGATTCAGCCATCCGGCTTTGAGCAGAGACCTAAAGGATGGGAAAGATCTGGACATTTGGAGAAGGGAGAGGGGCAGGTTAGGCAGGAGAAGAATGACTCGGACAAAGGCTGGAAATGCGGGTGGAGTCCTGTGGCCAGCTAGGCCTCCTTGGGTACAAACCCATGTAGACTGGAATCCCAGCCAGCTCCAGAGCTCTTATGGGCTGAGGGATTTGGGAACAAGATAGTTTTCCTCTCTCTCTCTTTTTTATTTATTTTATTTATTTATTTATTTATTTTTGAGATAGAGTCTTGCTCTGTCACCCAGGCTGGAGTGCAGTGGCGTGATCTCAGCTCACTACAACCTCCACCTCCCGGGTTCAAGGGATTCTCCTGCCTCAGTCTCCTGAGTAGCTGGGACTACAGGCAGGTGCCACCAAAGCCGACTAATTTTTTTTGTTTTGTTTTGTTTTTTTTGAGACGGAGTCTCGCTGTGTCGCCCAGGCTGGAGTGCAATGGCATGATCTTGGCTCACTGCAACCTCCTTCTCTTGGATTCAGGCAGTTTTCTGCCTCTGCCTCCTGAGTAGCTGGGATTATAGGCGCCCGCCACCTCGCCCCGCTAATTTTTGTATTTTTAGTAGAGACGGGGTTTCACCTTGTTGGCCAGGCTAGTCTCGACCTCCTGACCTCATGATCCACCCACCTCGGCCTCCCAAAGTGCTGGGATT
>NW_026652291.1:3040677-3045671 GCF_009828535.3 Hylobates moloch
TCACGCCATTCTTCTGCCTCAGCCTCCCGAGTAGCTGGGACCACAGGCGCCCGCCAACACGCCCGGCTAATTTTTTTGTATTTTTTAGTAGAGACGGGGTTTCACCGTGTTAGCCAGGATGGTCTCGATCTCCTGACCTCGTGATCCACCCGCCTCGGCCTCCCAAAGTGCTGGGATTACAGGCTTGAGCCACCGTGCCCGGCCAAGTGCTGGGATTACAGGCATGAACCACTGCGCCTGGCCACTTCTCTTCTCTTTATTATTCCATAAAGTGAGGCTCACATGCCGAGCCCAAGGTGGTAGTGAGGGTTCAACATAAAGTTCTCGGAGCAGTGCTTGGACAGAGTAAGTGTTAAGTATGACTACGATCCATTCCAAGAGAGGAGCCCTTACCAACTCCATAGGACTCCTCACGGGGCGCTCATCATACTCAGCCTCCAGGAAGGCCCCCAGCGATCCCTGCTTCCTGCTGTCTCTTCCCTTGTGTACTCCCTGAGTGTGGGTAGGACTGGGTGATTTAGGAATAGAATACAACCCACATGGCCCAGCACAGTGGCTCACACCTGTAATCCCAGCACTTTGGGAGGCTGAGATGGGCAGATCACAAGGTCAGGAGATTGAGACCAGCCTGGCCAATGTGGTGAAACCATGTCTCTACTAAAAATACAAAAATTAGCCTGGGCGTGGTGGCAGGTGCCTGGACTCCCAGCTACTCGGGGGGCTGAGGCAGGAGAATCGCTGGGATTACAGGCGTGAGCCACTGCACCCGGCCGAAAAAAGACCAACTTTTGTTTTGGGTAGTGGTGGCCCCCCTTCTTGCTCTCTTGCCCTGGGGAGAGTCAGCTCTCCCAGGCCAGAGAGGCGAAGGTGGCCAGGAGCTGAAGGCTTCCCGCTGTGGGTGGGCTCGGAAGAAATCCCTCCAAGTCACTGCTGTCCCCTCTGCAGCCTGCTGGAGACCCTGGGCCAGAGCCAGGGGCTGGGCCACTTCTGACTTTCTAACCCACCTATGTTGTGAGATGGTGTGTGGTTTTCAGTTGCTAAACTTTGAGGTAATTGACTATGCAGTAATAAATAGACACCTAATACCAAAGTTGATTGAAAAAGCCTTTTACAGTAGAAAACAGTCTACTGTAAATGGAAGGCCGAGGCGGGCGGATCACAAGGTCAGGAGTTCAAGACCATCCTGGCTAACACAGTGAAACCCCATCTCTACTAAAAATACAAAAATTAGCTGGGTATGGTGGCAGGCGCCTGGACTCCCAGTTACTCGGGAGGCTGAGGCAGGAGAATCGCTGGAACCCAGGAGGCGGAGGTTGCAGCAAGTTGAGATCACGCCACTGCACTCCAGCCTGGGTGACAGTGCTAGACTCTGTCTCAAAAAAAAAAAAAAAAGACCAGCCTGGATAACATGGCGAAACCCCATCTCTACAAAAAATTAAAAAATTAGCCAGGTGTGGTGGTGCACACCTGTAGTAGTCTCAGCTACTTGGGAGGCTGAGGTGGGAGGATCGCTTGAGCCGAGGAGGTCGAGGCTACAGTGAGCTGTGATTGTGCCACTACACTCCAGCCTGGGTGACAGAGCAAGACCATGGCTCACGCCTATAATCCCAGCACTTTGGGAGGCCGAGGCAGGCAGATCACCTGAGGTCAGGAGTTCAAGACCAGCCTGGCCAACATGGAGAAACCCCAACAGAGGCTCTGTCCACGGAGCTGTCTGGTGGATCCTTGCCACTGTACAGCGCAGCCAGCTCAGCCTCCAGGCCCGGTGCCTGGGTTAGTTATGGCCCCTCCATCACAGGCAATGGATGGCTGTACCGGGAAGCTGCTCAGGTGGAGGAATTTCACACAAGGTGACCGGGGCCAGGGCATGCTTCGGGCAGGAAGTCAGCCCTGGAGATCTCAATACTCACACATGTGTCTCAGTCACACTGTGTGTTTGTGTGTGCGGAACATAGCTGATCACCTCAAGGGTCATCCCAGCCCACAGCCCCTCACCGCACACACACCCCCACCGCACACACACCCCCACCGCACACACACAAACATGCTCCCAATGCAAAGCGTGCAGCTTCGCCCAATGCGCTCATCCCAGAGGCAGGTGTCCGCTTCGACACCGTGTGGTGACGCACATGCACGAAGGGGGCAGATCCCCAGCACCCGCCTTCTCATTGGGAGCGGCCTTTGTTTTGGATTCAGACACGAAGAGCCCCAGGAACCAAGCTGCAGGGCAAGTGCCTTCCAGCCTCCCCAGCCCAGAGCCTCCAGTCCCTCAGGAGCTCCTCAGGCCTTCAGGAGCCCCGGGAAGCACCCTCTGGCTCCCAAGCCCTTCCGGGCCTGCCAGCGGCCTGCTATAGAGTGGGGTTGGAAGCCGTTGGGAGGGAGGAGCAGAGGAGTTCTGGTCTCCCCTAGCTGGGCCTCCTGCCGGGACCCCTGCCAGCTGCTCCCCACCCCCGGCCTTGGCTCCAGGCCTGGCAGCCCCCGATTCCTCCCCTTCACACACTCAGGACTGCAAAGAAGACCGGGGGAGGCCCCACTAAAGCACAGCCTCCAAGGTACACCTGGAGACTCGGGGACCTTGGGTGCCCTCAATCCCTCTGGGCCTCAGTTTCCCCCAGAAAGACAGGCCCAGAATCAAGAGGGATCTATGACGATGGGGGTGGGATTAGGCATGTGTGTGCTTCCTGCGAATCCTGGCAGGCTGTGGGCGTTCTTGGCAGGCATCCACCAGTCCCCAGGCTCTGGAGGAGGAGGCCGGATGGGGGTGGGAGGCTGGGAGCCCCGGGGGAATGAGCTGCACCGCCCACGCCTCCATAGGAGCGGCCTCCACACACCCAGCCCAGAGAGGCTGGACCCACAGGGCAGTGGCCTCAGAGGAGCTGCGGGGCTCCTGGCTGGTGTTGGGGAGGGTTGTCTTGGGTGGTCGTCCGCCTACCCTTCGCCCAAAGGTGCTCTGGGACAGACCCCTGACCACCTCCAAAGACGGGCCTCAGTCTCCATAGAACAAGGGGTTTCTGGACCACCTGCCAGCTGCCTGGGCAGGGCTGAGCACTAGCACTTTAGGTCCATTGAACTTTGGGGGCCGCCCAGTCCACGCCACTACTTTCACCTGTGTCCTGGGTTACAAGAGGGGCTTCAAACCGCAGACCCTACAACCCAAGACCTCAAAACCCGGATCCTGGAATCCTAGACTCCAGAACCCCCAGACAGGAACCCGGACCAAGAACGTTCCCCAGAGCTGCTCAAGGGCCATGCGGGGCCTTTCCGTCCTTCTGTGACAAAGACACTTGTCACTCGCGCTCCAGGGATGGGGCATGGAGTGCCTGCCCTCAGAATCTGAAAGGCCTTCTCCAGAAACTCCAGGTCTCCACCCCGGGCCCGCCGAGGGGCGGGTGTGTCCCACCCGCTGTGGGCTGAACCTCGTCCTGGTGGCTCTTATCAGTGCCCTGAGAGGTCCCCGGGAGGGAGCCGCATCCCACCAATGGATGAGGACACAGGAACCCCATGGAGCTCACCTCCAACCCGGCCTTCCCAGAACAGAAAGATGGCGGCCCCCAGGAGGCCCTCCTGGCCCTGGCCCGGGTCTGCTGAGCACAGGGCCTGGTGACAGTTTCCGGCGTGTCCTCTGCAACAGCCTTCTCAGGCTGTCACTCTCACCCCACCCCAGAGTCTCTGTACACCCCTGCTTGGACAGCCGGGGGACACATAGAGCATGACCCCGGCCCACCAGGGCCAGGGTGGGGGCTGCACTCCAAATGCCTTTGGCCTGAGTCCTCTAGCGGTTGGGAGGAGCCACCCTGACGGGGGCATCAGGTGATGTCCTAATTGCATCCAGTTAGGACCCAATAGGCCTCCGTAGGCCCCACATAGCAGCTGGGGCCAGGCCTGGAGGAGGGGATCTGAGCCCTGGGCCGGCCGGGCAGCTACGCAGGACTGCGGGGCCAGGCGTGGCCTGGCGTTTCACAGGACCCAGTCCCATCCCCGGGCCTCAGTCTTCTGTCTGTGGAACAGGAACACCCCCTTGACAGAATCGAAACTTCATCTCAAAAAAAAAAAAAAAAAAAAAGAAAGAAAGAAACAAGCCCCTGACCTCTGCTCCCTCTCCTGTCTCCACCTCACGAGGAGGAGCAGGCAGGCTCGCGGCTTATCTGCAAGGCTGTCGTAGTCGGGCGGGTGGGGGGACACAGGTTAATCCCTCCAGCGTCCTATGGATGTCCCTGGTCACCCTCTGCAGTGATCGCACGAAGAGCTTTCACTGAGCACTCCAGCTGTCCCGAGAGCTGTCAGGGGATCTCACCTGCTCAGGACTCCTCGTTTTGCAGTGGAGGAAAGTGAGGCACAGACAAGTTATGTAATTTGTCCAGGGTAACACAGCTGGCATGCATAGGAGTCGGGATTCGAACCCAAGCCATCAGGCCCAGAACCCCTGCTCTTAACCATGAAAGTTATATGTCTTCTCGTGTTAAACAGCTGGAGCCCCCAACACGCGACAGGGAGAATGGCTGTCTTTCTTCCCTGGATCCTACAGGAAGTCCAGGCACCCCAGGGGCTTCCTCCATTCTGAAGAAAGACTAAGAAAACCTCTGTCCCAGGACACCCTTCTCTGCCGCCTGCTGCCCGGCTGCTGGGGCTGCCTCACTGAGGTAGCTGTCAAGGGCACAGGAGGGGAGGGGTGCTCCCAGGGCCTGGCTGCCAGGGAATTTACATGCCCTAGAGTCACGATGTTTCATCTGGCCAGGCGCAGTGACTCACGCCCGTAATCCCAGCACTTTGGGAGGCCGAGGCGGGTGGATCATGAGGTCAGGGGATCGAGACAATCCTGGCTAACACGATGAAAACTCGTCTCTACTAAAAATACAAAAAATTAGCCAGGTGTGGTGGTGGGAGCCTGTAGTCCCAGCTACTTGGGAGGCTGAGGCAGGAGAATGGCATGAACCTGGGAGGCAGAGCTTGCAGTGAGCTGAGATTGCGCCACGGCACTCCAGCCTGGGCAACAG
>NW_026652291.1:3046071-3058737 GCF_009828535.3 Hylobates moloch
GCTGGAGTGCAGTGGCGCGATCTCAGCTCACCACAAGCTCCGCCTCCTGGGTTCACGCCATTCTCCTGCCCCAGCCTCCCGAGTAGCTGGGACTACAGGCGCCCGCCACCACGCCGGGCTAAGTTTTTGTATTTTTGGTAGAGACGGGGTTTCACCGTGTTAGCCAAGATGGTCTCGATCTCCTTACCTTGTGATCCTCCCGCCTTGGCCTCCCAAAGTGCTGGGATTACAGGTGTAAGCTACCGCGCCTGGCAATATACATATATTTTTTGCAGAGAGGGAGTATCACCATGTTGCCCAGGCTGGTCTTGAACTCCTGTGCTCAAGGGATCCTCCCACCTCAGTCTCCCAAAGCGTTAAGAGTTGTGTGAACCAGAGCAACTTCATCTTGAGCAGGGGCTGAGTAAAATGAAGCTGAGACCTACTGGGCTGCAATCCCAGGAGATTAAGACATTCTAAGTCACAGGATGAGATACGAGGTCGGCACAAGATACAGGTCACAAAGACCTTGCTGATGAAACAGGTTGCAGTAAAGAAGGCAGCCAACACCACCCAAAATCAAGATGGCGATTAAGAGTGACCTCAGGGCGTCCTCACTGCTACACTCCCACCAGCACCATGAAAGTTTACAAATGCCATGGCAACGTCAGGAAGTTACCCTATATGGTCTAAAATGGGGAGGCATGAATAATACACCCCCTATTTAGCATATAATCAAGAAATAACCATAAAAATGGGCAAGCTTGGCCCGGTGTGGTGGCTCAGGCCTGTAATCCCAGCACTTTGGGAGGCCAAGGCAGGGAGATCATCTGAGGTCAGGAGTTCTAGACCAGCCTGGCCAACATGGGGAAACCCCGTCTCTACTAAAAATACAAAAAGTAGCCGGGCGTGGTGGCTCATGCCTGTAATCCCAGCTACTATGGAGGCTGAGGCAGGAGAATCGCTTGAATATGGAAGGCAGAGGTTGCAGTGAGCCAAGATCATGCCACTGCACTCCAGCCTGGGAAACAGAGGGAGACTCCGTCTCAGAAACAAACAAACAAACAAACAAAAAGGCAACCTAATGGTTGTTTTTTTTTTTTTTTTTTTGACATGGATCTTTCTTTGCCGTCTGACTGCAGTGGGCACATGGCCATGCAACTCTGCTCCTGCCTCAGCCTTCCGAGTAGCTGGGATTACAGGTGCCTGCCACCATGCCCGGCTAATTTTTTGTATTTTTAGTAGAGGCATGATTTCTCCATGTTGGCCAGGCTGGTCTTGAACTCCTGACCTCGTGATCTGCCTGCCTCAGCCTCCCAAATTGTTGGGATTATAGGCATGAGCCACTGAGCCTGGCCCAGAACAGGCAACATTTATTTATTTTTTTGAGACGGAGTCTCACTCTGTTGCCAGGGCTGGAGTGCAGTGGCGCAATCTTGCCTCACTGCAACCCACCTCTGCCTCCTGGGTTCAAGCGATTCTCCTGCCTCAGCCTCCCGAGTAGCTGGGATTACATGCACCTGTCATTATGCCTAGCTAATTTTTTTGTATTTTTAGCAGAGACGGGGTTTCACCGTGTTGGCCAGGCTGATCTCGAACTCCTGACCTGGAGATTCACTCGCCTCGGCCTCCCAAAGTGCTGGGATTACAGGCATGAGCCACTGCACTCGGCCAGGCAACTTTTAAACCCAAGCAGCTTCTGTTCTTGTCTTTGACCACCCTGGGCTCCCTGCTCCAGAGTCTCAAAATGTCAAGGCAGGGAGTGTCCTTGGAGATGATCTTTCTACGTCCTCATTTCAAAGACAGGCAGGAGCTCAGAGAGGTAAAGGGATTTGCCCAAGGACACACAGCTTGTCAGTGATTACATCAGATATTGCTTATGGTCTTCCACTTCCACTCCCCACCTCGACCTCCCACAGAGATCCAAGGGATTAGAAGCTGATATTTTATCAGGGCATTTGCTGCCTGGAATTAAGACATTTCCCAGCCTCCCTTACATGCAGGTGTGGCCATGTGACTAATTTCTGGCCTCAATGTAAGGAGTGTGTTTGACTTCATAAAGAGTTCTTAAAGGGAAAGGCACACTCTACTCCCTTCTCGCTTCTGGGAATGCAGATAAAATGGCAGGAGTTTCAGCAACCATTTCGAACATGAAGTGATCTCAGAAATGAAAACTATTCATGTGGCCGGGTGCAGTGGCTCATGCCTGTAATCCCAGCACTTTGGGAGGCTGAGGCAGGCGGATCACCTGAGGTCAGGAGTTCAAGACTAGCTTGGCCAACATGGCAAAACCCCATCTCTACTAAAAATACAAAAATTAGTCGGGCATGGTGGTGTGCGCCTATAATCCCAGCTACTTGGGAGGCTGAGGCAGGAGAAACCCTTGAACCTGGGAGATGGAGGTTGCAGTGAAGTGTGGGCGACAGAGTGAGACTCCGTCTTAAAAAAGAAAACTAGGCCGGGCTCACGCCGGTAATTCCAGCACTTTGGGAGGCCGAGGCAGGCGGATCACGAGGTCAGGCGATGGAGACCACCCTGGCCAGGCGCGGTGGTTCACGCCTGTAATCCCAGCACTTTGGGAGGCTGAGGCGGACGGATCACAAGGTCAGGAGTTTGAGACCAGCCTGGGAAACCGAGGGAGACCTCCCTCTACAAAAAGCACGAAAATTAGCCGGGCATGGTGGTGTGGGCCTGTAGTCCCAGCTACTTGAGAGGCTGAGGTGGGAGGATCACCTGAGCCCAGGAGAGGCTACAGTGAGTTGTGATCGTGCCACTGTTAGCGTTGGAGGGTTTCCAGGATCTTGGTGTCTTGAACGAAGAA
The DNA here is from genome assembly GCF_009828535.3 of Hylobates moloch. NCBI lineage: Eukaryota > Metazoa > Chordata > Mammalia > Primates > Hylobatidae > Hylobates > Hylobates moloch. The sequence goes on from NW_026652291.1 coordinate 3,048,872, forward strand.
TTGGACAAAACGCATAAAGAAAGAAAGGAAAGAATGAAGAAACAGGCCGGGCGCGGTGGCTCACGCTTGTAATCCCAGCACTTTGGGAGGCCGAGGCGGGCGGATCACGAGGTCAGGAGATCGAGACCACGGTGAAACCCCGTCTCTATTAAAAATACAAAAAATTAGCCGGGCATGGTGGCGGGCGCCTGTAGTCCCAGCTACTCGGAGAGGCTGAGGCAGGAGAATGGCGTGAACCCGGGAGGCGGAGCTTGCAGTGAGCCGAGATTGCGCCACTGCACTCCAACCTGGGCGACAGAGCAAGACTCCGTCTCAAAAAATTAAAAAAAAAAAAAAAGAATGAAGAAACAAAAGCAGAGTTTCATTGAAAACAAAAGTACAATCGACTGCACAGAGTGGGAGCTGCCGGAGCAGTGGCTCAAGAGCCTGTCACAGAATTTTCTGGAGTTTAAATACCCTCTAGAGGTTTCCATTGGTTATTTGGTGTGCACCCTATGTAAATGAAGAGGCTTAAAGTGAGTTACCGAAATGAAGTTACAAAGCTATTTACTGGGTGTACACCCCATGTAAATGAAGAGGATGAAGTTACAAAGTCATTTACTTGGTGAACGCCCTATGCAAATGAAGAGGATATTTCCTGTCGTAGCTGAAGTGCCTCCTCTCTCCTCTCTATTTGATTTAGTTCTGGGAAGTCCTCAGGTTCCCTTCCTCCAGGTCTTATTCTCCCGTCTCACCACTGCACTCGAGCCTGGGCCACAGAGCCGGACTCTCTCTCTAAAAAAAAGAAAAAAAGAGGCCAGGCACAGTGGCTCACACCTGTAATTCCAGCACTTTGGGAGGCTGAGGCGGGTGGATCACGTGAGGTCAGGAGTTGGAGACCAGCCTGGCCAACATGGTGAAACCCCGTCTCTACTAAAAATACAAAAAATTAGCCAGGCGTGGTGGCGTGCGCCTATAGTCCCAGCTACTCTGGAGGCTGAGGCAGGAAAATCACTTGAACCCAGGAGGCGGAGGTTGCAGTGAGCCAAGATTGCGCCACTGCACTCCAGCCTGGGCGACAGAGCAAAACTCCATCTCAAAAAACAACAATAAACAAAAAGAAAAAAAATAAAACTAGGTACGGCAGAGCCACAGGATGAAAGGAGTAAAGGCAGCCTGGGTTCCTGACACTGTGACACTCCTTGCCATACAAGCCCTGGGCCTCTCTAAACAGATGTTGGTTTTGTTTTTGTTTTTGAGACGGCGTCTTGCTTTGTTGCCCAGGCTGGAGTGCAGTGGCGCAATTCAGCTCACTGCAACCTCCTCCTCCCCGGTTCAAGCGATTCTCCTGCCTCAGCCTCCCGAGTAGCTGGGATTACAGGCGCCTGCCACCACGCCCAGCTAATTTTTTTTTGTATTTTAAGTAGAGACAGGGTTTCACCATGTTGGCTAGGCTGGTCTCCAATTCCTGACCTCAAGCGATTCGCTCCCCTTGGCCTCCCAAAGTACTGAGATTACAGGTGTGAGCCACCGCGCCCGGCCGACATCTTCACAATGAGAGAAAAATAAGCTTCCATTGAGTCTGAGCTGTCCTTTTCTGAGGTTTTCTACTGGGTCTGCTTGACTCTGAGTCTAACACTTTTCTTGCTCTTCCAGAGTTTCTTTTCTGAGGAGGTACAGTGAGGAACAGAGAGGTCTTGGTTCAGAGTAGGACCTGGGGTTTATGATTTGACATTTTATGTAGGGTGCAGGGACCCCAAATGATTCCTATCTTTATTTTATTATTTTATTTATTTATTTTTTGGGATGAGTTGTGCTCTGTCACCCAGCTTGGAGTGTTAGTGGCGCCATCTTGACTCACTGCAATCTCCGCCTCCTGGGTTCAAGCAATTCTCCTGCCTCAGTCTCCTGAGTAGCTGGGACTATAGGGGCGTGCAATCACGCCCGGCCAATTTTCGTATTTTTAGTAGAGACAAGGTTTCACCATGTTGGTCAGGTTGGTCTCGAACTCCTGACCTTGTGATCCACCTGCCTTGGGCTCCCAAAGTGTTGGGATTACAGGCGTGAGCCACAGCGCTGAGCTATTTTTTTTATTTTTATTTTTTGAGACGGAGTCTCACTCTGTCGCCCAGGCTGGAGTGCAGTGGCGCAATCTCGCCTCGCTGCAAGCTCCGCCTCCCGGGTTCACGCCATTCTCCTGCCTCAGCCTCTCCGAGTAGCTGGGACTACAGGCGCCCACCACCACGCCCGGCTAATTTTTTGTATTTTTAGTAGAGACGGGGTTTCACCATGGTCTCGATCTCCTGACCTCGTGATCCGCCTGCCTTGGCCTCCCAAAGTGCTGGGATTACAAGCGTGAGCCACTGTGCCCGGCCCCCGGCTATTTTTTTATTTTGAGATGGAGTTTCGCTTTTGTTGCCCAGGCTGGAGTGCAATGGCGTGATCTCGGCTCACCACAGCCTCTGCCTCCCAGCTTCAAGCGATTCTCCTGCCTCAGCTTCCTGAGTAGCTGGGATTACAGGCATGTGCCCCCACACCTGGCTAATTTTGTATTTTTAGTAGAGACGGGGTTTCTGCATGTTGGTCAGGCTGGTCTCGAACTCCCGACCTCAGGTGATCCGACCACCTAGGCCTCCCAAAGTGCCGGGATTACAGGCATGAGCCACTGCACCCAGCCTTTATTTTTAATTTATTATTTTTTTTCAGACAGGTGTTGCTCCATTGTCCAGGCTGGAGTGCAGTGGCGTGATCACAGCTCCCTGCAGACTTCACCTCTAGAACTCAAATGATCCTCCCACCTCAGCCTCTGGAGTAGCTGGGACTCTGCCATTGCATCTGGCCCAAAAATGATTTTTAGTAGTTAACTCCTTTTTCTTTCTTTTTTTTCTTTTTGTTTTTTTGAGACAGGGCTCGCTCCCTCACCCAGGTTGTAGTCCAATGGTGTGATCTCCATCCACTGCAGCCTCGACCTTGTGGGCTCAAGTGATCCTCCCACCTCAGCCTCCCGAGTAGCTGAGACTACAGGTGCACGCCACCACCCCCAGCTAATTTTTTTTTTTTTTGTAGAGAAGGTTTCACCATGTTGCCCAGACTGGTCTTCAACTCCTAGGTTCAAGCGATCCTCCTGCCTTGGCCTCTCAAAGTGGTAGGATTACAGGATTGAGCCACTGTGCCCAGCTGCTAAACCCCTTTTCACAGGAAATTTTACTCAGAAGCTCAACAACAACAAAATCACTTCCTGAACTGAGAATGTCCAGTTGAAGTGAGTGGGGTGGGAGCCCTACCCATGTGGCCTCCCCTCCTAGGTCCCCAGTTCCCTAAGACTCTCCCAGTTCCCTAAGCCTCTGGCACAGCTATGTATTTATGTATTTATTTATTTATGAGACAGAGTCTCGCTGTGTTTCCCAGACTGGAGTACAGTGGCACGATTTCGGCTCACTGCATCCTCCACCTCCCAGGTTCAAGCGATTCTCCTGCCTCAGCCTCTGAAGCAGCTGGGATTATAAGTGTGCACCACCACGCTCAGCTAATTTTTGTATTTTTAGTACTTTTTGTATTTAGTATTTTTTTATTTAGTAATTTAGTATTTGTTGTAGTTTTAGTGGTTTCGCCATGTTGGCCAGGTTGGTCTCAAACTCCTGACCTCAGGTGATCTGCCCACCTCGGCCTCCCAAAGTGCTGGGATTACAGGCGTGAGCCACTGTGACTGGCCAGGGCTACATTCTGGAAAGCACGTTCCTGCCCCGTGCCTTACTCCTGGGTGGCAGGACCCAGTCTCTGGGTGTCAGACAGAGAGAGTGACGGGAAGGCTACAGTGACTCAGCCTGGGAGCCACCAACAGCCATCACTCCTGGGCCTGGGGTCGGGCAGGGCTGCTCTGTCACCCTCGGGAGTCTTTGGCTCCGGGGACTCAGGACATAGCAGCACCTTCCCCAAGCCCTCCCCATCCCACAGGGCACGCGTGGGAAGCAGCAGGTCCCACCTTTCCCGAGGATACTGCCTGGCAATGCCTGGGTAGCTGGCATCCAGGTCAAACCCAGGGGAGCAGGAAGGCCCAGAGCCTCAGCGCCGCTGCCAGGCCCCTCAGGCTCCTCCTTCACCAACAAAGCAAATGAAGGCAACAAACTCAGAGTGCACCTCTCCACCCTTCACTCTGCGCCATGAGCGGCCACGCCACGCCCGGCCCTGCCCTGTCCCACCTCTTCCTCCCCACCGCTCTGTGACTCAGAGTTAAGAGATGAGACACTCTGAAATCACTCTAGGGTGAGGGGCTGAGGTGAGGGGCTGGCATTTGTGTTGCCAACCTGATGGACCCAGGAGGCACCCACAAACTACACCCTTGGTGGCTGAGGGTGCATCCTTCTGTTCAGCAAGTCATCACGAAGCATGTCACAGTGGAGTGGTGCTTTCTCCATTGGTGGCAGGCGGAACACAAGCTTCTCGAAGTTTTCCACCATTGTTTCCCTAATTGTGCAGGCCAATTGACCAGGATAATGAAGTCCTGCTGCTATTACAGAAGAAACTTGCTTCATCAAAAATCCACGTGAGGCTGGGAGCGGTGGCTCACGCCTGTAATCCCAGCAATTTGGGAGGCCAAAGGAGGCAGATCACTTTAGGTCAGGAGTTCAAGACAAGCCTGGCCAACATGGTGAAACCCCGTCTCTACTAAAAATACAAAATTAGCTGGGTCTGGTGGCGCAGGCCTGTAATCCCAGCTACTTGGGAGGCTGAGGCAGGAGAATCGCTTGAACTTGGGAGGCGGAGGTTGTAGTGAGCCGAGATCGCGCCATTGCCCTCCAGCCTGAGCAACAAGAGCGAAACTCCGTCTCAAAAAAAAAAAAGAGCAAAACTGTCTCAAAAGAGCAAAACAAAAAACAAAAAAACCCAAACCAAAAAACTCCATGCGAGTGTTAGGCTCTACCCCTGCACTATGGGAATGCTTGTGTGATGCAAAAGTTAGGTTGTATGCATTTGCTCAATTTTGCACCTCCCACTCCAAATGGCCACGGAAGGCTGGTGCTCCGGAAGCTGTTCTGTGTCTGTCCGGTGGCCTCTCCTCAACCTAGCCTGCACTCGCCAGGCTCTCATTCTTCTAGGTGAGAAGCAGTTTTAGAGAGAATATGGATTTTGCCATTGGAATTGCTGGCTTCCGGTTGTGGCTGTGTGACCTTGGGCATGTCACTCGACCTCTCTAAGCCTCCATTTCCTCTCTGCTTTTAGTCCCCACTGAGGCCAAAGTGTGTATGGAAGTGGGGGTGGGGCTGGGGGTTGGGATGGCACTTTCTTCCTTGGCAGACAGGGCCCTCCAGAGCCTTAAAGAGGGGCCGGTCACGTTGGCTCATGCCTGTAATCCCAGCACTTTGGGAAGCCAAGGCGGGCAGATCACCTGAGGTCAGGAGTTCGAGACCAGCCTGACCAACATGGTGAATCCCAGTTTCTACCAAAAATACTAAGATTAGCTGGGCATGGTGGCGCATGCCTGTAGTCCCAGCTACTCAAGAGGCTGAGGCAGAGGCAGGAGAATCGCTTGAACCCGGGAGGCAGAGGTTGCAGTGAGCTGAGATGGCGCTACTACACTCCAGGCTGGGTGACAGAGTGAGACATGGTCTCAAAAAAAAAAAAAAGAACCTTAAAGAGGACTGCTATGAGTTCTCCTTGCAGATGAAGAAAGTACCCCAATTTGACCCCTCACTCTGGCTCTGGCTGGGTAGGGCCATCCTGGCTTGGTACTTTTGCCCTAGCTCAGGCCACGGTGAGCCCCCCGGTGAGCAAATACTCCTGGTCATGCCATGCAGAGGCTGGGCCGGGCGTTCTGTGGATCCTCATGCAGGATGGGTTCTGGGGTGCACAGAGGAACTTTTTTCAAACATGGTGGTAAAATGCACATCACATAACATTTACCGTTTGAACCATGTTTAAGTGTACAGTTCATGTCCTTGCTATGGTCAGGGGGAAGAAGGAGGAAGAGAGGAATGGAAAGAAAGAAAAGAGAAAGAAAGAAGGGAGGGAGGGAACGAACAAATGAATGAAAGAGAAAGAAAAAGAAAGAGAAAGAAAAAGAAAGAAAAGAGAAAGGAAGGAGAAAGAGAAAAAGGAGGGAAAGAAAGAGAAAGAGAAAAAGAAGGAAGGAAGGAAAAGAAAGAAGGAAGGAAAGAAGAAAGAAGGAGGGAGGGAGGGAGGGAGGAAGGAAGGAAGGAAAAAAAAAGTGTATAGTTCAATCTCTCCAAGCCGAAACTCCATACCCATTAAACAATACCTCCCCATTCCCGGCTCCTCCCAGCCCCTGGCAACCACCATTCTACTTCCTGTCTCTCTGAATTTGACTACTCTGGACACAAAATACAAGTGGAATCCTACAGTATTTGTCTTTTTGTGACTAGCTTATTGCACTCCGCATAATGTCAGGGTTCACTTTTCATCCATGTTGCAGCATATGCAGAATTTCCTTCTTTCTGCGGTTAAAGAGCTCTCCACTATCCGTAGACTATTTGCTCACCCCTTCACCCGTCCGTGGACCCGTGGGCTGCTCCCACCTTTTGGCTGTTGCGAATGCTGCTACTGTGAAAGTGGGTGTGCAAATGGAGGAACATTATTTTGATGGTGTTGAATTTGGTTTAACCCATATTAGAGCAAACATAAGGAGCACAGCAAACATCACAGATATGAGATGAATGCTTAGGGTGCGGCTGCAGTGACGAAGTGATTTCAGGTCAATCACGAAAGGGTGACAGCGGACAGGGTGAGAGTCGCCAGGAGCCAGCGGGAATGAATTCGGTTTGAGAAAGTCTAAGCTGGGTCAAGCCAAGGAAGAGCCCAGGCCTCTCGCCCCGCGTCTCCCTCTCCGGGATCCCCTCCTGTCTCCGGGCTGGCCTTTCTGTCTGCGGCTAGCACACCTCCTGGGGCAGCTTTGGCCCCGGGTCCCAGGAAAGCATCTGATTGGCTGCGTTCTCACTAGGCCAGCCCTGATAGATCACTGGCCAGCCTATGGATAGGCTCCCCTCAATCAGATGCCCATGCCTGGTCCAATCAGCGGTGGGCAGCCCGGAGGGTCGGGGAAGGAGCTGTGGCTGGCGGGGCTCCCAACTCCTGCAGGGACTCCTGGCGGGTCCAAGGTGAAGCCCGGCCAGTCGCAGGCTTCACAGCGGCCCCTGGTGGTCTGGGGCGGAGACGGGGAGGAGCCCAGGCAGCCGCAGGGCGAGGTTCAGGGCAGGCGCGGAGGCTCAGATCCGTAATCTCAGCATTTTGGAAGCCAAGGGGGGAGGATCGCTTGAGATTGGGAGTTTGAGACTAGCCTGGGCAACATAGTGAGACCCCTATCTGTATTAAAAATTAAATTTAAAAAAAGGGGGGTCAAGGTCTGAGGATGGCTGACTCCACTCTGGACTCCATACCTCAGGGTAACCAAGGGAAGGGTGTTGGGGAGCGGTCCTGCCTGGGGCTGACCCCCCAGAACCTGCCCAGCTCCCCTTTTATCTGGGGCTGGGGAAGTTGGTTAGTGCGGGGTTAGAACCCCCCAAAGCTGCTCTTCTTTCCCGGGCAGCCTCTGCCCTCTCCCAGCCCCCCTTTCATCACTCAGGGAGCCCTGAAAGTGAGGACCTCAGGTACTGTGGGTTTCCTAACCTCGCCTCAATCCTGGGTATCCTGTTTGGACCCTGGGGCCCTCTGCGCGGCTCTCAGCGAATCTCTCAGCACAGGGGTGCGTGGGTACCCCGCCCTTTGGTCCCCAGGCTCAAGTCAGTGGCACCGTGTCCCCGCCAGGCCAGAGAGAGGAGTCTGCTCCCAGCGGTTCGTGGGCGGCTGGGGCTGGCGCACACCCTCTCTGCCTTTCCCTCCGGAAGCGCTGCCATGGGCCAGGCCCCACCCGAACGGGGAGCGTCCCTAATTGCCCTGCACTAATTGCAGCTTCACCTGCGCAGCTGGGCTGGCCTCCCCTGAGCCTGGAGCTTGTTATTGGAAATAAGCCGATTTCCCCAGTTTGGGAGAATTCAGACTTGAGGGTTGAACTACTTGTGATTTGGGGCATTTATCATTGAAAATAGGCCTCGTTCCCTCACGGAGACTTTTCTGTAAACAACTCGGCGCCACACATCCAGGCTCGCGTATCAGTGTGGGGTTTCCAACCTCGGAAACACGAGGCGGCACCCCAGGGCCCTGGGACCACACACAGGCCCCAAGGGTTTGGGGGCTGAAACCGGGAAGGTTCAGGGCTGCCTCCAGCATTGACCGGGTCTCAGCTGAGCCACAGCCCATCTGAAGGCTTAGCGCAAGCTCTGGCTCTTTTTTTCTCTCTCCCTCCCTCCCTCCCTTCCTTCCTTCCTTCCTCCCTCCCTTCTTTTTTCTTTCTCCTTTCCTTCCTTCCTTCCAGCCACAGCCCATCTGAAGGCTTAGCCCAAGCTCTGGCTCTTTTTTTTTTTTTTTCCTTCCTTCCTTCCTTCCTTCTCCCTTCCCCTCCCTTTTCCTTTCTTTTTGACAGTTTCACTCTTTCACCCAGGCTGGAGTGAAGTGACTCACTGCAACCTCTGCGAACCCTTTCTTTCTTTTCTTTTCTTTCTTTTTTTTTTTTTTTTTTTTTGAGACGTAGTCTTGCTCTGTCGCCCAGGCTGGAGTGCAGTGGCGCGATCTCAGCTCACTGCAAGCTCCGCCTCCCGGGTTCACGCCATTCTCCTGCCTCAGCCTCTCCGAGTAGCTGGGACTACAGGCGCCCGCCACCACGCCCAGCTAATTTTTTTTTTTTTGTATTTTTTAGTAGAGACGGGGTTTCACCGTGGTCTCGATCTCCTGACCTCGTGATCCGCCCGCCTTGGCCTCCCAAAGTGCTGGGATTACAAGCGTGAGCCACCGCGCCCAGCCCAGAGTGTCACTCTTTCACCAAGGCTGGAGGGAATGGCTCACTGCCTCCTGGGCTCAGGCAATTCTGCCTCAGCCTCTCGAGTAGTTGGGATTACAGGCACCCACCACCACACCCAGCTAATTTTTTTGTATTTTTTAATAGAGATGGGGTTTCACCACGTTGGCCAGGCTGGTCTCGAACTCCTGACCTCAAGTGATCCACCAGCCTCGGCCTCCCAAAGTGCTAGGATTACAGGCGTGAGTCACAACGCCTGGCCCTTTTTTTCTGTTTTTGAGATACAGTCTCCCTCTGTCACCCAGGCTGGAGTGCAGTGATCACAGCTCACTGCAGCCTCAAACTCCTGGGCTCAAGCAATCCTCCCACCTCAGCCTTCCGAGTAGCTGGGGCCACAGGCACATGCCACTATGCCTGGCTAATTTTTAAAATTTTTGTAGAGAAGAGGTTTTGCCATGTTTCTCAGGCTGGCCTGGAACTCTTGGGCTCAAGTGATCCTCCTGTCTTAACCTCCCAAAGTGCTGGGATTACAGGTGTGAGCCACCCACACCTGGCCACAAGTGATTTTTGATGGTTGTGGTTCAATGTTAAGAGTAGGTGGCCACCATGTAGTCTAGGCAGGGAGTCTTGACTCACAACCATGGCAGCAATCGTGCGAGAGAAGAAATACGGTGTCTCTGTATTAGAAGGCAGTGTCTCTGATACCAGCAGGAGAAAAGTACTGGCAGGGGGCAACTGCTAGGATCTAGCTTCTTTCTTTTATAGGTCACCAGGGAAAAAGTCTATAAAGGAGGCCACTACCACCAAAAAATGTCCCCCAGGAAGCTAAATAAGTGCTTTCAGCTTTGTTGATTGGGGCCGTTTGCTTTAGAACCCTGCTCCTCACAGGGTGATCTGCAGAGCACAGCATCAGCAGCACCTGGGAGCCTATTAGAAATTCAGGCTCTCTGCTGGGCGCGGTGGCTCACACCTATAATCCCAGCACTCTGGGAGGCAGAGGATCACCTGAGGTCAGGAGTTCAAGATCAGCCTGGCCAACATG
>NW_026652291.1:3058837-3071499 GCF_009828535.3 Hylobates moloch
TTTTGAGACGGAGTCTTTCTCTGTCCCCCAGGCTGGAGTGCAGTGGCGCGATCTCGGCTCACCGCAACCTCCACCTCCTGGGTTCACGCCATTCTCCTGCCTCAGCCTCCCGAGTAGCTGGGAATACAGGCGCCCGCCAACACGCCCGGCTAATTTTTTGTGTTTTTAGTAGAGACGGGGTTTCACCGTGTTAGCCAGGATGGTCTCGATCTCCTGACCTCGTGATCCGCCCGCCTCAGCCTCCCAAAGTGCTGGGATTACAGGCTTGAGCCACCCACACCTGGCCTTCTCGAAGAGTTTTATTGATATAGGCCAGGAGTGGTGGCTCACACCTGTAATCCCAGCAGTTTGGGAGGCTGAGGCGGGTGGATCACTTGAGACCAGCCTGGGCAGATGGTGAGAATAATTATTGCTGAATAATTTCCATTGTATGGAAATCTCACATTTTATACATCTATTCACCAGTTAATGGATATGCCTTTCCATTTTGGGGGTATTATGAATAATGCTGCTATGGACTGTTGACTAAAGAAATAAAATGCAGCTGGGCATGGTGGCTCACGCCTGTAATCCCAGCACTTTGGGAGGCCGAGGTGGGCGAATCACGAGGTCAGGAGTTTGAGTCCAGCCTGGCCAATATGGTGAAACCCTGTCTCCATTTAAAAAAAAAAAAAAAAAAAGGGCTGGGTGCAGTGGCTCACGCCTGTAATCCCAGCACTTTGAGAGGCTGAGGTGGGTGGATCATGAGGTCAGGAGATCAAGACCATCCTGGCTAACACGGTGAAACCCTGTCGCTACTAAAAATACAAAAAATTAGCTGGGCATGGTGGCGGACACCTGAGGCTGAGGCAGGAGAATGGCGGGAACCTGGGAGGCGGAGCTTGCAGTGAACCGAGATCATGCCACTGCACTCCAACCTGGGCGACAGAGACTCTGTCTCAAAAAACAAAAACAAACAAAAAAAGCTAGGTGTGGTGGCACACACCTGTAGTACCAGCTACTTGGGAGGCTGAGGCAGAAGAATGGCTTGAACCTGGGAGTCGGAGCTTGCGGTGAGCCAAGATCACACCACTGAACTCTAGCCTGGGTGACAGAGCGAGACTCCGTCTCAAAAAAAAAAAAAAAAAAAGGCTGAGTGCGGTGGCTCATGCCTGTAATCCCAGCACTTTGGGAGGCTTAGGCGGGTGGATCACCTGAGGTCAGGGGTTCGAGATCAGCCTGGCCAACATGGTGAAACCACAGCTTTACTAAAAATAAAAAAATTAGCCAGACGCAGTGGTGAATGCCTGTAATCCCAGCTAGTCAGGAGGCTGAGCCTGGAGAATAGCTTGAACCTGGGAGGCGGAGGTTGCAGTGAGCCGAGATTGCACCACTGCACTCCAGACCAGGTGACAGAGCAAGACTCCATCTCCAAAAAAAATAAAATAAAATAAAATACATAAAGAAAAAAAGAAATAAAGCTTTTAAAGATATGAGTTTGGGGCAGGCGTGGTAGCTCACGCCTGTAATCCCAGTACTTTGGGAGGCTGAGGCGGGCGGATCACGAGGTCAGGAGATTGAGACCATCCTGGCTAACATGGTGAAACCCCGTCTCTACTAAAAATACAGAAATTAGCCGGGCGTGGTGGCGGATGCCTGTAGTCCCAGCTACTCAGGAGGCTGAGGCAGGAGAATGGCGTGAACCCAGGAGGCGGAGCTTGCAGTGAGCCAAGATAGTGCCACTGCACTCCAGCCTGGGCGACAGAGCAAGATTCAGTCTCAAAAAAAAAAGAGATATGAGTTTGATGGCTGGGCACCAAGGCTCACGCCTGTAATCCCAGCACTTTGGAAGGCCGAGGTGGACGGATCACCTGCGGTTGGGAGTTCAAGACCAGCCTGACCAATATGGAGAAACCCCATCTCTACTAAAAATACAAAAATCAGCTGGGCGTGGTTTCGCATGCCTGTAATCACAACTACTCAAGAGGCTGAGGCAGGAGAATCGCTTGAACCCGGGAGGCGGAGGTTGTAGTGAGTCGAGATCGTGCCATTGTACTCCAGCCTGGGCAACAAGAGTGAAACTCCGTCTCAAAAAACAAAAAAGAGTGAGTTTGATTCAGGAGCCTCCTGAGGACATTACACAGAGGCTGATGGCCCAGAACATCTCCTTGGAGAGGTTTTCTTAGATTGCTCCAAAATAGTTTCAGCTCACAGTTATACATGAGTTGTGGGAGTTCAATACGTGCAAAATCACATCAGACTTGCTCAGAAGTTACACTGAGGCAGAGTCACATCAAGGTTTGGGTAAGAATACATCTGGTTATAGATCACAGAAGCATCATCACTAACCAGATTTTTTTTTTTTTTTTTGAGACGGAGTCGCACTGTTGACCAGGCTGGAGTGCAGTGGCGCGATCTCGGCTCACTGCAAGCTCCGCCTCCCACGTTCACGCCATTCTCCTGCCTCAGCCTCTTGAGTAGCTGGGACTACAGGCGCCCGCCACCACGTCCGGCTAATTTTTTTGTATTTTTAGTAGAGACGGGGTTTCACCGTGTTAGCCAGGATGGTCTCGATCTCCTGACCTCGTGATCCGCCTGCCTCGGCCTCCCAAAGTGCTGGGATTACAGGTGTGAGCCACCGCGCCTGGCCCTAACCAGATGTTATGAGGGGGAAAAGGCAAGGCTAGGGTCATGGATGTTTTAGAGAATGTAGCAACTCAAGCCAGAGGTGTGGGTATGGGGACTGTGTGCTCTGTCGCGTTTTGTCTTCAAAGCAACTTTCTGGAGAGCTGCAGGTGGTCACAGAGGTAGGGCTTTGTGAAACTGTGCTGCAAACAGAAATGAGCATGTGTGGCTTCCTCACTGTGCTACTTTATCTCACAGAACGTTCACATACAGATCTTTGTGTTAGAGATGTTTTCAGGCCAGGCATGGTGGCTCACGCTTGTAATCCCAGCATTTGGGGAGGCTGAGGCGGGAGGATTGCTTGAACCCAGTTCGAGCCAGCCTGGGCAACATAGTGAGACCCTGTTTCTACAAAAAAAAAATAAAAAAATCAGCCAGGTGTTGTGTGGCTCCCTGTAGTCCCAGCTACTTGAGAGGCTGAGGTGGAAGGATCACTTGAGCCTGGGAGGTTGAGGCTGCAGTGAGCTGTGATCATGCCACTGCACTCTAGCCTGGGTGACAGAGGGAGATCCTATCTCTAAGAATAGAAAAGAAAAAAAAGAATATTGTTTTCATTTCTTGGGCAGGTACCTAGGAGTGGAATTTTTGATTCCTGTGATGAGTTTAGGAAACGGCCAAGCTTTTCCAAGTTGTTACATCATTTTGCATTCCCACTGGGGAAGTGTATGAGAGTTCCAGTTGCTCCATGTTCTTGTCAACAGTCGGTATGTTTGGATTTTTTTCTTTTCTTTTTTTTGTGAGACAGGGTCTTGCTCTGTCACTCAGGCTGGAGTGCAGTGGCATGATCACCACTCACTGCAACCTTGACCTCCCAGGCTCAGGTGATCCATCCACCTCAGCCTTCTGAGTATCTGGGACCACAGGCCTGCGCCATCATGCCCAGCTAATTTATTTTATTTATTCTATTTATTCTATTCTATTTTATTTTATTTTATTTCATTTCATTTCATTTTATTTTTGAGATGGAGTTTCGCTCTGTCACCCAGGCTGGAGTGCAATGGCACGATCTCAGCTCACTGCAACCTCTGCCTCCCAGGTTCAAGCAATTCTCCTGCCCCAGCCTCCCAAGTAGCTGAGATTACAGGCACCTGCTATCAAGCCCAGCTAATTTTTTTTTTGTATTTTTTGCAGAGATGGGGTTTCGCCACATTGGCCAGGCTGGTCTCAAACTCCTAACCTCAGGTGATCTGCCTGTCTTGGGCTTCCAAAGTGCTGGGATTACAGGCGTGAGCCACCGTGCCCGGCCATGCCCGGCTAACTTTTTTATTTTTATTGTTTGTAGAGATGAGGTCTCACTATATTTCCCAGGCTGGTCTCAAACTCCTGAACTCAGGTGATCCGCTTTGAGTTCAGGAGTTTGAGCCTTGAGCGTTTGTATCTTGAGTTAGTGGTTGGTGCTCCTCCAACCTCCCCAGGACTCTGAGGATTTGGAGCTTCAGGGAGAAGGAAGAGAGTTCCCAGCCCCTCCTTAGCCAGTCCCATCCTCCTCCAGGAGCCTTCCCTGCTTGTTCTGGCCCGGGGAGGTCTGCTGTCTACGATCTGTCCCCACTGCTTCCCCATCATTGTGCTAAGCTGTGATGCCCATAATAATAAATCAGGCTTCCTGGGATTCATGCCTTTGTGAGTCTCATGCCACGTGGACTCTGGGCTTGTCTTGGAGAATGAGGTATTAGAAAGCATGATGGAAGCAGAGGTTCAATGAGCTCTTGCACATTGGGGCTTGTCCTGCCATGCTGTGAGCAAGACCAAGTTAGCCACGTGGAGAAGCCGAGCAAAGGAGCACAGAAGCAGGGGGGCAGCCCATGCTGGAGGCAGCCGAGCTCCCACTGGCAGCCAGCACCGACTGCAGCCATGTGGATGAATCACTCGGAGATTCCACTCCAGTTGGGCCTCCAGATACCTACAGCTGTAGAGTGATCCCAGCGGACACCACATGAAGCAAAAGAGCCATCCAGTCAATCCAGAGAACCGCGAACAACGCTACATCATTGCTGTTTAAAGCCACCCTGGCAGGGTTGTTTGTTGCACAGCAGAAGAGAAATGATACACTGTGGAAATCTCCTTGTCTCTCAGGGGTCACCGGCATAACCTGCAGCTCCTCCACCCTCCACCTTTCCCCTTCCTGTCCTTCACTTTTCAAGGGTGGGCAGTTTAGCCAATCACTGCCCTCTTGGGGCCAGGAAGCCCCTTCCAGTTCAGCCCTCTGCTCCCTTCACAATGGGCATCGAGGAAAGCATCTCCTGGCAGGGCCTCCGCACCCCTCCAGGCCCTCAGCTCCTTGCTGGACATACGGACATAGGGTGGCAGAGTGAGGGGTGGCTCCTGGGAATCCTGATGCCACCACCTGGACAGCACTGGACCCTCAGTGGGCTCTGCTGACCGTGTCCTGGGGGTTCCTGGATGGGGACAGATGACAGGCCGAGGGGGTGGCGCAGGAGGGATGGGAGCTGCAATGGAAGGCTAGGCCGAGTCCCTCCGCACACTGCCCGCACGCTCTCCCCTGCATCCAGCTCCTCAGCCGCTCTGGCCTCAGCATCTGCACCTGCGAAGTGGGCCTGGAGTATGTGGAAGGCCCAGCCAGGCAGACACACAGGAGCCCGGTAGACGTGCGGCTGGGGAAGGCAAGGGAAATGGCAGTTGGGACGCGCGAGCAGGCCGGGCTGCGTGGACGGCCACCAGGTGGAGGGTACAGGAGCGCGGGGGTCCGTTCTCTAAGGGAGATGGGGCTCGGACCGGGGGACCCTGTCACCCGCAGTCCGCGGGCCGCGGGCGGGCAGAGGCAGAGCCTGGGACTTTGAGGGCGTCTCACGACTGGGCGGGGGGTCGGCGCTCGTCCCCGCTGGAAAGGCCGGGAAGCGGAGGCGCGCACAGCCCCCTCCCTGCGCCCAGCGCGGTCCGCGGACTCCGGCTGGGGGAGGGGAACCCGGAAGGGGCCCGCCGGACCACCCACCCCGCCCGCCCCGCCGGGACCTCCGATCGGCCCAGCCGGGGGCAGGCGCAGCGGCCGCGGCGCGGATGGCGGGACTGTAGGCATTTCACCCGGGGGAAGGTGGAGACCCTGGTGGGCGGGGGCCCGCCGAGGCCGCGGGGCGAGGGGAGAGCGGGGTGGGCACTCAGCCCGTGAACCCCGTCCCCGGGGCCAGGGCGCTCGGACGTCCCCGCCCCCGCAGCCTGGTGCGCCCGAGTCGGGGGTCCCTCGCCCGGCTCCAGCGGAGGCTGCGGGTCGCAGTGACGTCCGCGGCCGCCAGGGGCGGTGTCGGGCGGCGCTGGGGTCGGGCTCCAGGCTGCCGCCCGCTTTCCCCGGAGCGGATGGGGATACTGAGGCCCGGACCCCGCCGTCACGGGCCAGGGCCTCGCCTCTCCCCGAAGGCGTTCGGCAGGGTCCGACCAGGGAACACCCCCGCCCCTGCAAACTCTCTCCGACCATGGGGCAGTTCAGCGGCGCTCCGTCCCCCACCCATGTCCTGGCCCCCTCCCCGCCTCGGGCCCGGAAAGTGATCTTGCGGACGCAGGGACCCGGAGGGGCGGGGCATGTGGGTAGAGGGCGCGCTGGCGCACGAGCCTCTGTCACCCTTGGGACTGCCCTGCCCTGTGCGACCTGGGTCGGGCCAGGCCCTCCGGTCTCCGTTGCCCCTTCTAACTCACTGTTCTGCAAGCTGCAGCAAAGTCACAGCAGGCTTCTCCATGACCATGTCAGCCATACCCCTTCTGATGGTCACCTAGGTAGCTTCCAGCTTTTCCTTATTAAAGATGCAGCAGTGACTCTACCTCCCTAGTACTTGGTATGCACTTGTATTCTCTTCAAAGCTTTAATAATGAAATAGTTAGAAATGAAATATACAATTCAGCTAAATTTTTTTTTTTTTTTGAGACGGAGTCTCGTTCTGTCACCCAGGCTGGAGTGCAGTGGCGCCATCTCGGCTCACTGCAACCTCTGCCTTCCGGGTGCAAGTGATTCTCCTGCTTCAGCCTCCCGAGTAGCTGGGATTACAGGCGCCCACCACCATGTCTGGCTAATTTTTTTTTTGTATTTTTAGTAAAGACGGGGTCTCACCATGTTGGCCAGGCTGGCCTCGAACTTGTGACCTCAGGTGACCTGCCTGTCTCGACCTACCCAAGTGCTGGGATTCCAGGTGTGAGCCACTGCCCCCGGCTGCTAAATTATTTTATGAAACATTGAAGAATTAGGTCAGTCGAGGTGGCTCACGCCTGTAATTCCAGCACTTTGGGAGGTTGAGGCAGGAGGATCAACTGAGCTCAGGAGTTCAAGACCAGCCTGAGCAACATAGCAAGACCTGGTGTCATGTCTACGAAAATAAAAATTAAAAAAATTATTTTTTGTGTGTGTGGTGGCATGTGCCTATAGTCCCACCTACCCGGGAGGCTGAGGTGAGAGGATCACTTGAGCCCAGGAGATTGAGGCTGCAATGAGCTATGATTGCACCACGGCACTCCAGCCTGGGCAACAGAGCAAGACCCTGTCTCAAAAAAAAAAAAAAAAAAAAAAGCAAGAGAACAAAATCCACAGCAGTGAGCATTGTATTGTACATGTAACTTGGTACACAGGCAGGTATTTACCTGTGATAAGATACCTACAAAAGGATCTGCCGGGCCCACAAGCATGCGAGTTTTCCCTGCTGGTGGGGCAAGTGCCTGAGTCCTAACCCGGCCAGCACAGGCTGTTCCCAGGCTACTCAGTTTTCTCCAGGAGCCTGTACACGTGCTGATTCCTGGCGAAGCTGAATGTCTATCTCCACATGTCTGTTGGCCAGCATGTGGATAACCTATGGTACCCTCGCCCATCTTCCCCCGGGCCGATCTTCCAGCTATGTTGAGGGCTCCCTGCACACTCGAGACGCCACTCCTTGGCTATACGTGCTGGACCCTCTGGCTCCCAGGATGTCCCTTGTGTTCACTGGTTTTTTTCTGTCTTTGGTCTGTACTGGCATCCCAAAGCTGAGCCTTGAGAGACCGGCTGATGGGGCTGCAGATGCGGTGGGGCAGAGCCCAGCTTGCCACTGTAGGAGGGAGCAGTAGTGGCTCCTGGTGCAGGTGCCAGTCTTAAAGGCCAGGTGAGCTTTGGTCTGGTCTGGCCAGGCAGTGGAAGGACAGAACCTGCATGAGGTGGGGCAAGTGGTGGGACACCCCCAGGCTCTCACCTGGTCCTAGCCACTCCGCATGCTGGCTGTGCCAGTCTTGCCACATGAAACACCTTCCTTCTGACACCCAAAATCCACCTGACCTATGTCACAGATAAGTGACTGGTGCTCAGCTCTGTCCCACCGCTGGTGAGTGGCTGATTAGGGGGGATCCAGCGTGTCTGGTGCCAGCCCCTCCCTGAGGAAGCTGTCTGCCCTCCTGCCTGCACCTGTGGGCCTTCCTGGCCACGGCCATCTGTCCCATCCCACTTGCCCAGATGGCAGGCTCCGCAGGCCTGGCTGGGCGGCAGGGGCTCAGGTCAGAGAGGATCTCAGTGCAGTCTGCAGATGAAGCCCTCTCCTCCAGCCCCCTCCCCACCCGCCACCCCTTCCTATTCTCAGCAGATGGCCTTGAAAATAGAAGACACCAGAGCAGATGTCTCCGAGCACTCTTACCTGTGGCCTCCTCTGTGTCTGTGCCCAACATGCTGCCCCCCCAAGAAGAACTGCCCATGCCGCCAGCCCAGGGTACCCCTCACATGTGGCAGGCCCCACTCCAGCCGGCCTCCTCCAGGTTATCAGCCGGCCTGCATCGTCAGCGTTTTTGCCCATCAGTGCACTGCACACATAATGGACACACAGGACACACAAGTGAAGGCTGCAGCATGCTGCCCACACGCACGCGTGCACACACAGCGTGCCGCCCATGATGCACAGACGCATGTGTGGGCCTGCCCACGTGTCTGAGTGCACATACATGCATGTGCACGTGTGTTATCTCCACCGTTTCATTCCTTAAGCCTGCCCCTTCCTCTCCCGTCCTCACAGCTCTATCCCGCTCCCCGCTTGCTCCTGAACTCTCTCCAAACAGGCTTCTCCCCTAACCCCATGACATTCTGTAAAGGGCACTGTGACCTATGTGTTGCCACATCCGAATCTGTTCCAGCCGACCGCTCCCTTATTTTTGGGACACCTTGGCTTTGGGGAGCCCTGTGCCTTCTTGGCCCCAAGACCCTCACCCACCTCCTTTCCTGGAAGCCCCGGCTGGGGCCTCCCATCCCTGGTGCCTCACACTCCAAGCACCCTCTTTATACCCATGCCCCCCATCTCCAGGGCCATGGACACCTCTTGGCTCTGCCATCTTCCAGGTGCTCAGTTTTCCCCTAACACCTGGGAGGCCTCCTAGATTCTCCTCCTCTGCTCACACCCTCACACGCCTCACCCGGTCAGGGGCCCAGCAGGAGGCGGCACTTCTCTCCAGGGACCCCCGGTGCCCTCCGCCTGCTCCAGCACAGTTGGCTTCAGTGGCTGCGGCCTCTCCGTCTCCCTGCAGTGCATTCTCAACTAGAGTTGCCGAGAAAACCTAAGCCGGCCATACCACCCCTCCGAGGGCCCTTCCCACTCCCCAGCGTCCTCACACGCTTTCCGGGGTCTCTGTGCTTGCAGCCCCAGCCTCCCCCCACTGCCTGTTGCTCCCTGCCTGGGCACACACAGACCCCTGCCCTGGTGGGACAAACCCTCCCAGAGGAAGAGGAGTGTGCCTGGGTCAGGTCCCAGCAGGAGCATAATTGGGTCAAAGGTCAACTCCCATCCCAAGATGGCAAGACCCCCCCCCGCCCTCCACCTGGGGCTTCCTAGGCGTTTGGAAGTCATGCTCTGCCCATTCCCCTGCCCCAGCCACCCTCCCCGCAGCTCATCCTCCCTCGCTGAGGAACCTGCCCCTTCACAGCTGGTCACACATCCCTGGGCAGCCTCTAGTGCAGCAGCGATGCCATGAAACCACCGTGGAGGGCACCATCAACCTCAGCACTGCTGCCTTAGGAGGTGCAGCATGTCCACACTCGTGCCCACAGGGGACAGTTTTCATCAGAAGACACTGCAGCAGAGATGGCGGCTGCAATCCAAAGCAGGGTGTTCCCCTGGGGCTGGATCTAAAAGTGACCTCAGGAGAAAAAGACAAGAGGCTGAGGTGAGGCAGTGCTGTGGAGCCCCATGGCAGGGAGTGTTACAATGTCTGCTGCCACTTGCACTTATAGTGGGAAAGACACACGCGGACTCCCACTGGGGCTGGCTGGGGAGGGAGGGGACAGGCACGCAGGGCTTCTGATCTGCCGTGTGTTGCTCCTTCAACTGGGTCCTGGGCTCCCAGGCATCATAATGCTCTTTGTATGTGTGTCTAAAATAATTCACTAGTGGCTGGGCGCGGTGGCTCACGCTTGTAATCCCAGCACTTTGGGAGGCCGAGGCGGGCGCCACCATGGAAGGCTGAGGCAGGAGAAGGCTGAAACCGAAGCGGACTTGCAAGACGAGATTGCCCACTGCACTCACCAGGCGAAGACGAGACCCCAAAAAAAAAAAAAAAAAAAAAAAATTCACTAGTGAAACCACTTCCCAACCCCTCCACTTGGGCCTCAGGGGAAAATCCAGGATCCTTGCTGGGCATTCCAGGCCCCATGGGACCTGGCCAGTCAGGTGGCCTCTGCAGCCTTTGTGTCACACTCCAGAACTTTGCCCCTGCTTTGCCCTCTGCCAGAAATGCCTCTTTCTGCCCATCTGGACTTTGTGGCTATGTCCATGTCCACAGGAAGCTTCTAGGCAGCAGAGAAACAGGGTCAGACTTGGCTTTTAGAAAAAGGTCTCTGGGGCAGGCAGATCACTTGAGGCCAAGAGTTTGAGACCGTTCGAGACCAGCCTGGCCAACATGGCAAAACCCCGTCTCTACTAAAAATACAAAAACTAGCTGTGCGTGATGGTGCATGCCTGTAATCGCAGCTGCTTGGGAGGCTGTGGCATGACAATTGCTTGAACCTGGGAAGTGGAGGTTGCAGTGAGCTGAGATTGCACCACTGCACTCCAGTCTGGGTGACAGAATGAGACTTTGTCTTGGGAAAAAAAAAAAGGCCTCTGGGATCCCCAGTGAGGAGGGCAGGTCAGGGCATGGGGGCAGGGAAGACATCAAGGGGTGGAGAGAGACCCGCCCTGAGGCCCAGTGCACAGCCTGTCATCCACAGGTGCCCTTTCACCTTTGTTCCACCAGTAGCTATGGAGACAGCTGTATCTCAACTCCAGCCCTCGAAGAGGGCAAGAGAGCAGGGGAGCCTTGAGCCACAGATAGCCCACCTGGGCACCATCTCCCCAAGATGTCCCCCAGGGTCTGGGGCTCCCAAAGGCCGATTGTTGACTCCAGGACCTCCACTCACTTTGCTCTCCCCGCCATCGTACTCAGAGGCATCCAAAACCGGCAGATGGGAGAAGCCCTAGGGAGACAGGCCTAGATACAGGAGGAGACGTGTGGAGCTGAGGCAAAGGCGGGTGCGGATGCCAGGTCTAGTGCCCTCTGTACCCCTACTCCTGCGGACAACCTGGTTGCTGTAAGCTTGGCAGTTGCCATGGACTCCCTGGGAGAGATGGCGTGGCCTGGAAGGTCCCCCCCTGCTGACGTGGGGCAGGGCTGGTGGGGTCTGGTCATCCCCCTGGTGGGTCCATGCATGGCAGTCTGGGCAAGATGCACGTGAGTGCCTACCTGCGCTGGGGTGGCCTGACCCTCTCTGGGCCTCACAGCCTTGCCTGCCTCGTGGTACTGTCCACTTGGCCTCTCAGGACTGCTCTGTGGAGTGTGTGCCTAAGGGATTGAGCTCGTTGGGCTGGGGACAGGGGCCTGCCTAGGTCTGTTGAGAGGGCCCAGGTAAGACTTCCACCCAGACTGACTGGCTGGGGCACACAGAGAAGCCAGGACAGGGCTGAGTGTGTGTGCAGGGGCGTGCCCTCTAGACCAGGCCCCTCCCACCGGGGCGAGGCAGAGGCCTTGCTTGGTTGGAGCGGAGTGGGGGAGTGGGGGGTCTCCCTGGTGAGAGTACTGGAAGGGCAGGGACAGCATTCTAGGGAAGGAACCAGAAAGACCCCTGCATGGAATGTGAGGATTTCACCATGAGACCCCAGCTGCCTGGCCTCTGAGAACGTGTGTGGGGGGATTCCAGGTGGAAGGTCGTGTCTGGGAGGATGGGTGGGGGGCTGAGCAGTCATTGCCCCTCTCCAGATCTGCGTCCACATCTGTAAAATGGGCCTAGAATTCCCAGCCGCTGGGGGCGAGTGAGGCCATAAATTAGTAGAGATGGACCCAGGCTCCTAAGCCCCCTAGGTCATGACCCCAAACCTTGGAACCCCCGACGGAGACGGTGGGGGTTGCCGAGGCCCAATCGAATCTATCCCGCCCAAATGTGGGAAGAACCGCAGGGCAAACCCCTGGCTTCCCTCCTGGCCGCTCCTCTCTTTGAGGCCACCTCTTGAGCCCTGATTTGCTGGCAGGTGAACTGGGGATCATCGTGTCCACTGTGGCTGGTGGTCGTGAAACGAAGTGGAAACAAGAGTGTTGAGACCGAGATGGGCGCAGTGCGCGCTCCTAAACAGCTGTCCCCATCCGTCCGCCCCTCCCTCCCTTGCGCGGGTCAGCTGGAGCGGGGGCGCGCCAGGCACGACCCTGGCCAGGCAGAAGGCGGTGGAGCCCTTAGGGGTCGCGGCTCCTACCCCCGGCCCTCCCATGTGCATATGGGGTAACAGCCCGGAGGTTTTTCCCAAGGTCACGGAAGGTCAGAGAAAAGGGGAGCTGGACGCGACGAGGAAAGTCACGCACGGCGGAGGGCGGGCCATCTACGCGCGCGCCCGGGTTCGCAGAGCAGCGGCGCCCTCTCCGGCTGGGGCAGCTCGGAGCTGGGAGCCTTTCTTCGCCCGCAGCTCGGGTTCCGGGAGCCCTGCCTCCGCCCCTTTCGCCACGGCCCCGCCCCTCCTCTCCGTTCCCCCCGCCGGCGCTCCCTCAAGTTTCTCCGAAGTTTTCCGCGGGTCCAGCGGTGCGCCCCGCCCGCC
>NW_026652291.1:3076499-3177685 GCF_009828535.3 Hylobates moloch
GTGCCAGAGAGCAAGTCAGTTTCAAGGAGGGAGAACAGGTACAGCTAGATCAAGGATGGAGGCGGTGGTTCTGGGCGTGGGAGAGATGGAGCTGTAGGGTGACTGGAAGGGCCTGGCGGAGGCTGGAGGTAGGTACGAAGGCCTGGTGGGCCAGGACCGGAGGGGCTGTGTGAGGGGCAGAGGGGAGTCCCTGGGCCTACCCAGTTTCCCCGCGCCTCACCGTGGCCCCTTCCTTTCCCCGCAGGCGTGCCTTCGCGGGATCCATGCCTTGAGGCCGGGGAGCGCCCCGCCGCCAGCATGCCGTGGGACGCGCGGCGGCCTGGGGGTGGCGCGGACGGCGGGCCCGAGGGTTCGGGCGCGGCGCGCTCGCGAGCGCAGAAGCAGTGCCGCAAGTCGTCGTTCGCCTTCTACCAGGCAGTGCGCGACCTGCTACCCGTGTGGCTGCTGGAGGATATGCGCGCCAGCGAGGCCTTCCACTGGGACGAGCGCGGGCGCGCCGCCGCCTACTCGCCCTCTGAGGCGCTGCTCTACGCGCTCGTGCACGACCACCAAGCGTACGCGCATTACCTGCTGGCCACGTTCCCGCGGCGCGCGCTCGCACCGCCGAGCGCCGGCTTCCGCTGCTGCGCGGCTCCCGGGCCGCACGTGGCGCTGGCAGTGCGCTACAACCGCGTGGGCATTCTGCGCCGCATCCTGCGCACCTTGCGCGACTTCCCGGCCGAGGAGCGGGCGCGCGTGCTGGACCGGCGTGGCTGCAGCCGCGTGGAGGGCGGTGGCACGTCGCTGCACGTGGCCTGTGAGCTGGCGCGCCCCGAGTGCCTCTTCCTGCTGCTGGGTCACGGCGCCTCGCCCGGTTTGCGCGACGGCGGCGGCCTCACGCCTCTCGAGCTGCTGCTGCGCCAGCTGGGCCGCGACGCCGGGGCCACTCCCTCCGCCGCCGGAGCCCCCGCCTCAGCTCCAGGAGAGCCGCGCCAGCGCCGCCTGCTGCTGCTGGACCTCCTGGCGCTGTACACCCCCGTGGGTGCCGCCGGCTCGGCCCGCCAGGAGCTGCTGGGCGACCGGCCGCGCTGGCAGCGGCTGTTGGGTGAGGACAAGTTCCAGTGGCTGGCGGGCCTGGCGCCGCCCTCGCTCTTCGCGCGCGCCATGCAGGTGCTGGTCACCGCCATCTCTCCAGGCCGCTTCCCTGAGGCCCTGGACGAGCTGCCGCTGCCCCCATTCCTGCAGCCGTTGGACCTCACTGGCAAAGGCTAGGCCCGGAGCACCCTAGGCGCTGGATTTTGGGACAAAACTATCTCAGAGCGTTGTACCGGCACTTTATATATATCGATCTCTGTACAGCACAATCTCTGCCTCATCTGTTGCATGTACTGGGGGCTGGGCTTGGTCAGGTGAGTTCCAGGTGGCAGGTTTTGTGGGTGTAGCTGGGCTCGGACCTTCAGCTCGTTGTCCAGCCCCGGAAAGGAGTGAGGACCAACCTCCCACCTTGATCTAGAGCCTCGGACAGGTGTGTGTCCCAGAGTGGGTGACAGCTGAGTGCAGCAGGAGCTGGGTAGGTGCAGGGGTGGGGACTGGCATGTCCAAGCAGCAGGACAGCGTATAAAAAGGGCTGGAAGCCAAGAGAACGAGCTCTACAGCGTAGGGTTCTCACAGGAGGTCCTGTGCGGTCAGCCTTTTGCACCCTGTGGACTCTGGGCCAGGGAGGGCACGCAGGGCTGGCAGGCCCGCGGTGGCTGGTGTTGAGACATGAACAAGTTGTACCTTGTATCCTCCACCCCCCTCTGATCACCAGTTCCTCCTTGGATATCACTCCCCCTGACAGCCCACCCAGGCCTGGATTTGTCCCTGTCGCCCCCTTTTGCTCTTCCCCCATGACTAATGGGCACCAGGTCTTGCTGCTCTTGCTTCTCACCTCGCGGTGGCAGCAGGCCCCTGGCCCCAGCTGCATGCCGGTCAGTGGGGTTAGATGTGCCTTCCTCCAGGCCTCCTCTGTCCAAGCCCGAAGTGGGCTGGGTGGGCTCCCTGGGTGGCCCCCAGTGGGTGCCAGGTGGTGCCCAGGGTTATTGAGGGGTAGTTGTATCACTAGAGGGACAGGCTTCTTACCCCAGCCTGGAGAGCTGTTTTCTTCAGGAAGGTTCTGGAGATGGAGACTTGTTCGTGAATTCACCACGACTCCAGGCTGAGAGGCTGGGTCTATGCCCTCAGAGCCGAGAGACCAGGGAGGATGGCCAGGCTGCCCTGCCTGGGAATTCTGCTGGGCCGTGAAATTCAACCCGCACCAACGTGGGCAGGAGGGCCACAGTGTCTTGCCAGGAGCAGAGGGCTGAAGATCTGCCGGAGGAAGAGCCACTATCCTGGCGGGGGGCACCTGCTGCCCACCCTGCCCCCAGCGTGCCTGGGTGGAGCACACCTGGGTGTGGAGGAGTCCAGGGTGCTGGGCCACACAAGAGAGCGGGGGGAGAGGCCTGGACAGTAGGAAGATCTTGCCCGGGGTCCTGGATCCGCCACTCTGGGGATGGCCTTGGACAAACTTCTGCCTTGGCCCTCAGTCTCCCCATCAAGGTTTTTCCATTCAGGAGGTTTTGGGCCATCTTCAGCCACCCTACCAGCCCTGAAAAGGATGTGACTCCTGTTTCTGGGAAGTGTGTGGTGTGTTAAGTGGGCACACAGCCCTGGTTGTGGGGAGGGAAGGATGGAGAGAGAGCACAGTGACAGAGCCCAGACTGCAGGCTGGAGTGAGGGCTCTACTTCCCCGCTGCTGTGTGTCCAGCCTCTGAACCTTGGCACTTGGGGCAATGGATATTAACATCTTTTCAAGCCCAATTCTTGGGGCATCAGGGCCTCCGGTCCTTTGGGAGGTGGCAGGTCCTCAGATCGGAGATGCCATGGGAGGGGGGAGGTACCTCTCCTTTGGAGGGTATGGAAGTGGAGACGGGAGTGGCCTGGCACAGCTGCCGTGGTTCTTAGGGGCTGGGTCTGGGGAGCCCATGGGGCCCTGATGCCCCAACAGCTTCTGCCTAGAAAGCCTGGGCTCCTCGCTGGGGGTCTAGACGTGCAGACTTCATGTCTCCCCAGCTCCAGCTCTGTTCTCTACAGGTCATCCTCCACAATGCCACAGGCCCAGGGCTAGCCCCTTCCATGTCCGCCCTAGATCTACAGCTGCCCCTTTGATGACAGCGCCATTGAGTCCCCTGGGCTGGGGGGTCATGCAGGGGTGAGGCAGCTGCCTGCCCCCGGTACTCACTGCCTGGCCCAGGCCGGACACAGGCTGGTGGGCACTGAGAGTGGGCCCCATGAAACCCATTGTCAGGTGACCAGGATGAGGCACCCAGGCTGGTCGTGGAGTGCAGGGCGGGGCCTGCCGGAAGAATTATGGGCACCGCAGCAGGAGGGCAGCCTGGGCCATTAGCTCCTGATGTCATTGATTTGGGTGAGGGGACAGGGAAGTCAGAGGAAGTTGGCCAGTCGCTCTCACGCTCTCACGCAGTCTTATGGCAGCAGAGTGGTGCCCGATTCCTGGTACAGCTGCTCCCACTGAATCTCCAGGGATCTGTGGTTCAGGAACCTTCCCCTGCAATCCCCTCCCAGACCCCTGCACTGGTGGGAGGAGAGGACCTAGAGCAAAGGTGCTGGGCAGATAAGCAGCCGAGGGTGGCCCTGGGTTTGGCTTATCAGTCTTCTGGGCCCTCCTGTCCCAGGAAGGGCAGCGAGGACCATGGTGTTGCCCCTGTCATCGTTATCGTCCTGGCCATGAGCTTGCAGGACTGGGAGGGCCAGAGTCAGCCAGGGAGACGGCAGCACAGCGTTTGCCTGTTGGCAGGTGGCCTTGGTGGCTTCCCAAAGGCAATCGCTCCACACAGAACAAAACTCACTTTTTGGGGGGCAAAGCACCTTGGTTCATTTGTTTAGTTCGTTAATTCCACCAGTCTGTTTCTAAGGGAAACACGGCTGCAGCCAGTCCTGCCCCACCCACCCACCCACCAGCTGCCCAGTGTTCCCAAGGGCCCCGAATCCCAACCCTATTCAGGCGTCAGCATCTCCACACACCAAATGCCTGTTAGGGAGGATAGTGAAGGCTGAGCCCTCCTGGGCTCGTCAAAAGCCAGCAGTGAGAGACCACCCCCATCTCCCTGAGGTGACCTTGTAGGGCAGTCCGTGCTGTCTGGCTGGCCTGGGCGAGGTGGGCAGGGACCAAGGCCTTCTGGCGCCTGGGCCTCGCTGGGCTTGCTCTGCGTGCTGACTTCATCCCGATAGTACCTTGGTTTTCCTACCGTGACTTCCTCTTCTGTCGACTTCTTCACCAACTTTAAAATTCCGTATTGAGAGCAGTTTCCTAAGTTACCTCAAATCCTATTCAGAAGAAGGATCTTCCTGGAAGTTGGGAGGGCGGAAAACAAGTTTAGTCACAGAAGACTACTCCACGTTTGAGCTTCTGTTTCAAGGGAAGTGAGTAACTGGTGGAGGAGCCCTGCCCCTCTACAGTGTGTGGTTTTGCCCTGATACTTTTCAGATTGAGGGTTACTTACACGTAATAAAATGCACAGACTTAAGTGTATACTTTGATGAGTTCTGATGAATGTCTACATGTGTGTAATTACCACTGCAATCAAGATGGAGGGAAAGGCTGGGTGCAGTGGCTCACATCTGTAATCCCAGCACTTTGGGAGGCCAAGGCGGGGGGATCACGAGGTCAGGAGTTCGAGACCAGCCTGACCAACATGATGAAACCCCGTCTCTACTAAAAGTACAAAAATTAGCCAGGTGTGGTGGCAGGCACCTGTACTCCCAACTACTCAGGAGGTTGAGGCAGAATTGCTTGAACCCAGGAGGCGGAGGTTGCAGTGAGCCAAGATTGTGCCATTGCACTCCAGCCTGGGCGACAGAGCAAGACTCCATCTCAAAAAAAAAAAAAAAAAAAAAGATGGAAAGAGATTTCTACTGGTGATTCTTAAAAGTAATTTATTTATTTTTTTGAGATGTCTCGCTCTGTCGTCCAGACTGGAGTGCAATGGTGTGGTCTCAGCTCACTGCAACTTCCGCCTCCCAGGTTCAAGCGACTCTCCTGCCTCAGCCTCTGGAGTAGCTGGGATTACAGGCGCTCACCACCACGCCCAGCTAATTTTTGTATTTTTAGTAGAGACTGGGTTTCAGCATGTTGGCCATGCAGGTCTCAAACTTCGGACCTTGTGATCCGCCCGCCTCAGCCTCCCAAAGTGCTGGGGTTACAAGCGTGAGCCACTGCGCCTGGCTCTTAAAAGTAATTTCTTTCTGCTTATAAAATTCACGCTCACTGTAGAACACTGGGGATTGAGTAAAGAGGTCCGGCCACGATGTGGCAGGGCCCTGCCAGGGAAACACTATCTCAAGCGCCCCACTGCCCCATGTGGTCCCTGGAGGCAGGGCCCCTAAGCGCTCACGTACAAGTAAAGGCGCCGACTGACTGCGTCATCTGCACGCATACAAGCACTGCTAGCATTCTGGCATATGTTTCTTCCAGGTTTTTTCTATGCAGATATATATTACATTTTTTCTGTGCATATTTATATATATATGAAACCAGATCAGATACACAATTTAGTATTTTTTTAACCTTACTGTAGTATAAGCATTTCCCTCATTGTACTTTGTAAATATGATTTTTAAGAAGTCATTGGTGTCTACTTTGTGATATTTGACTCAACCAGCCTTGATAACAAAGAGTAGTCAGAGACAACTGAATTTTTAAAATGTAAATCTGATTTATTTTTGGAATAAATAATACATTTACATGGCTGGAAATTCAAAGGATACAAAAAGGTATATACTCCAGGCAACCACTGTGACCAGCTGCTCATCACAAGTAGAGAACTTGTTTCTTTTCGCCCCTCTTGCTCCTCCCTGGAGTTACGAAAAATTTCAAACCTGCCAAACGTTTGAAGTTTACAACAAATACCCTCCAGCGTTTGTGTTGTCTCCCTCCCCCTTCTCTCCCTTTCTCCCTCTGATTTCCTACAGAACCACGTTTTCATGACCATGCCCGGGAACTTCACGCTGGCACGGTGAGGTCCTGCGCGTCCGCTTCCTGCACACACGTGCTTCTTAACAGCTGCAGGCTATTTCATGAGAGGAATTTGCTCACGTTAACATGGCTGTTCCCAATGCCAGGCTGTTTTAAGTGTTTCCTAATTATAAACAGGCTGTGCTGTTTTCCTTGACTTAGGACTTGTTCTTGAGGACAGAAGTGGAGGTGGCGAGATGCAAAGCCTACGTACGGGCCGGCTTCCCCAGTAGGGCGGCGCCAATGGGAGGCTCCCAAGCTGCTCCCATCTCACCTCTGCTTCCGGGGTGCTGGGGGTTCGGACCAGTGTTCCTTCTGCTTTCGTGAAGGGCCCTTACACTCGACTCGAAGTGCTCCTCCTATTGGTTTTTAATAAATATATTTATGGAAAGCTTCATGAATTTGCGAGTCATCCTTGCGCAGGGGCCATGCTAATCTCTGTATCGTTACAATTTTTGTATACGTGCTGCCGAAGGGCACACTCCTCTTATTGTTGTATAAGTTTTTAAGGTAACTATTCAACATCAATTCCCATTTGTTGCAATTATTTCCCTTCTTTGAGGTTTTTAATTTGCAGCATTTTTACCTTTATTTCCTTCTATTTATTTTTGAGAAACACGGTCTTGCTCGGTCGCCGAGGCTGGAGTGCAGTGGTGTGATCATAGTTCATTGCAGCCTCAAACTCCTGGGCTCAAGTAGTCCTCCTGCCTTGGCCTCCCAAGTAGCTGGGACTACAACTGCACATCACTGTGCCCAGCAGCATTTCTATATATTGGAGAAATCAAATCTATGTACTTATTTTCCTCTGTGGCTTGTCCCATCACTTTTGAGTTTAGAAAGCCTTTGCCATCCAGAAATCAGACAGTTTTCCCACTGGTTTTAGATTCTTTAATCCATTTAATATTATTTTGCCCAGAGAATGAAGCAGTGGCCACATTAGTTGTGACACCCCCCTGCCCCACTCCTGCCGCTCCTTAAACGCATCTGAGATGCCCTCTCCATTCTGCTCCCTCCCTGTGGGCCTCGCTAGGCTGCTGCCTGGCCCTCCGAGGGTCTGGGCTATGCCATTCGATAGAGTGGCCTGTGCTGGGGCTCTACCTGTCATCACTTAGCAGTTCTCACCCGTTTCTTCTTCCCAGGAGTGACAGGGGACAGTGAGGAGGCATCAAACAGCACAGGTCTGCAGTTCTACAGAGCTGGCTTCCAGTCCCAGTGCTGTGTGACCTTGAGCAAGTTACCTAACCTCTCTGAGTCTCAAGGGGCTAATGAGACTTCACCTTGCAGGGCTCTGGTGAGAAGCACATTGGGCACAGTCATGGGCATTTGTGGGCACTAACATTATTCCTCCCTGCCTGCCCCAACAAAACAATCCCAGTGGGGATTTGAACTGAAGTCAAGCTACACCTATAAATTCCTTTGGAAAGAGTGAGGTCTTTCCGGAATGCGTGTAGTCCTCCATCCAGCAATGTGGAACATATCTTCCTTTATTCAGGTTTCCTTTTATGTCTTCTGGAAAGCTTTGCCACTCTTCACACGGCCTGAGGTTTCTTGCTGAGGTCATTTCCTGGTACATGGTGTGTCCTGCTGCTGTTCTGGGCGTCATCTTTTGCATGTGCTAGTTTCCAGCAGGGCACTTCTGCGATATGGTTTCGTTTGCTGGCTGGAGATGTAGAACCAGCGGCTCGAACCCCTCCAACGCCTGCTCACACACAGCTCCGTGAGGAGGCAGCCCTGGACCTCACCCCGCAGCCTCCTCCTCAGAGGCTACCATGGGGTGCAGCCAGCTCTGGAGTGGCCATTCCCCCGTAACAGCCACTTGGGCAAACCGGTGTGTATTTCAACACCAGCCAGGCCGGGACAGGTCTGCTGACGCACTCTCCCTGCGGTGGGGCTGGGCTGGCAGGCTCTCCCTTGCACTGCCCTCGTGAGTGTCGGCTGAGGGCACTTCTCACAGCTCAGGCACCACACTCGGCCAGGTTTGGAAAAAGTCTAGTTTATTGCACTGACTCAAAGCACAACTAAAAATTAAAACCAGAAAGAAAACTGTACAAAGCACGAAGCTACAAGTTTAAAAGCATCACCTAGACGCGGGTTTAATTGCACTACAGTCCCGTGGGTGAGGAGAGCTTTGCCATCCGTGAGGCGCCAGGCAAGGCACAACAGACACAGAGAGGTGCAGCCCGGCCTGGGGCTGCCTCTGCTGCCACCAACTTTTACAAAAGGTTCTAGAAAAGGGAAGTGTGAAGTCAGATCTGGGATTTCGGCATCTTGACCTCATTTGGACATGGAAAACCTTCACCTATGTGGCTGGCTGGGTCCTGTCAGAGAACATATTTTATCACCCTCCACCTGTGGCCTGGGGGCTCCCTGACACCGAGGACTGGGCCTGGGCCAGAGGCAGGCTAAAAAAAGCAGCCAGCCTGGTGTCCTGTCCTGAAGCTGCCTCCGGGAGGGGGCGGGATGTGTGGCAGGGCGGCCTAGCCCTCACGCACAGATGCCAGTGGGCGGGGTGGGCACTGCCCATTGTCTGAAGGGGCCACGGCAGCCGTCCATAGAGGCACTGGTTTCAACCTGTCGAGTGTCAACTCATACCCTGCAGAAGGCATGGGCTGCCACTCGGAGCCAGCCCGCAGGTCCGGTGACCGCCCTGCCAGTCAAGTCTGTGCGGGGTTGCCTGCCCCTCTGAGGCTGCAGGCGAGGACAGTGCAGGCTCAGGACAAACCCGGGAAGGAACAAAGGCCTTCCACTGTTTTCGGAAAATACATATCTCTTCTAAATTTGTAAGATTTGATTTGAAATGAGGTATTTTATGCAGGTTTTTAATACAACAAAAAAGGCAATAATTAGTAGACTCATCCTCTGAGGATGCATCTGGTTTTAGGATGTCCACCAGCAGCATTAGTTACATACCATTCCAAAGACATTTCTGAGTGAGCAGCCCTTGCTCAGCTCCCCCACGCCCCATGCACCCTCCTGTGCCGTCCCTGCCTGGGACACACGTGCACACATCCAGGTTCCATTTGCACCCATCAGGCTTTACTGTTTCAGCTGAAGTGTGCTCTCCAGGAGGTGGGCAGCCTGCGCCATGTGTGGGCAGTGAGGTGAGGTGAGGTGTGGTGTGGTGCGGTGTGGTGTGGTGAGGTGCGGTGTGGTGTGATGAGGTGTGGTGTGGTAAGGTGTGGGGTGGGGTGGGGTGGGGGTGTGGAGAGGTACGGTGCAGTGTGGTGCAGTGCGGTGTGGTGTGTGCTGTGGTGTGGTGAGGTGTGTGCTGTGGTGTGGTGAGGTGTGGTGAGGTATGGTGCAGTGCAGTGTGGTATGTTGTGTGGTGAGGTGCGGTATGGCGTGTTGTGTGGTGTGGTGTGTTGTGTGGTGCGGTGTGGCGTGTTGTGTGGTGTGGTGTGGTGTGTTGTGTGGTGAGGTGTGGTGTGGTGTTGTGTGGTGTGGTGTGCATGTGCATGGTTCTCTCCTGGCATGGCCAGCGCTCTCAAGCCCGGCCTTGGCTTCCTGGCCAGAGCGTCTGGCGTGGAATGTGCTCTGCAGCTTTGTCTCTGGGGGGCCACCCCCCTGTGATGGGACAAAGCCATCACCGAGCACATCCTGCGCTGCAGAGAGCTGACCTTTGGCTCCATCTGGCCCTGGGGCTACTAATGTGGAAAGAGCCCCTGGGCCAAACCAGCTGCCCGGCTACCCTAGGTTCTGGGAGGCCTCCGGAGACCACTCCCACCAGCAAAAGCTGGAGCTATCTGTGGATGAGACCAGATGGCAGCACGCGGGTAATCGGAGTGCATGCAGCTGGGCGGTCACCACTGTCCTGAGCTCGGAGGCGCCACTGCTGCAGCAATCACGCCAGCCACGGGTGGAGGCTGTGGGTTCTGGAACGAGACAGAAACCGACATAGATGAAAGTAAGTGTGCGGGTCCAACCTGGCCAGAGGTGTCTGGACAAGTGTTGAGGCAGCACGTCCACCAGGGAGTGACTCCGAAGCCACTGTGCCCACCACAGACGCCGGGCCCCTCCGCGTGACTCTGCCAGGGCTCCTTCAGATGACCTCCCACTCGTCCTCCAGGTCCTCGGGGTGGGGCATGGCGGCCTGGCTGCACTTCTGGGTGCCGTGTGAGTGGCTGAACGTCTTTGTCAGCCGCTGGAGGAGGTAGCCGGGCGGGCCCACAGCCCACAGCTCATCTGACGCAGTCACTGCAGGGACAAGAGCCAATCACATACTTGTCAATCATACAGCCTGCAGGGTGGGCACAGATGGAGCTGGGAGCTTGGGTGCAGGTCTGGGCTTGCCACATTCTAGGTGGGGGACACTGGACAAACCACCATCTCCATGTGAACCTCGTACCCTCAGCTGTAAGTGGATGTCAACAGCACCTTGTCCTTGCCCAGGAGACTCTGGCAGAGCCCAGGTGTCCAGCCCCTTCCCTCCCTGGGACACACTCCTGCTTTGCCCTTAGTTCTTGCTTTGCGAGAGTGGAGCCCAGCGGGGTCGGCTTCTTTGAGAGCCCCCCAACATGGTCCACAGGAGCCCTGGGAACCCCAAGGGGCCTTGAGCCCACTGGCCCCTGGCACCTGCCTGTGAAACATGACACACTGCCGGGAATTTTCTTCCAGTAGTCTCCGGCAGGGTTCTTGTCTGTGACGCCGTACCGCCGGGCGAGATCTCCGTTTGGACAGCGGGCCCACACGGTCCTGGTGCTCAGCGCCAGCTGGCAGGCCTGCAACCCTGTGGGCAGACAGGGTCCCTCCTGAGCCCCTGCCGTGGACGGGATGGGCCGTTGCTTCCCGAGCCCACTCTTGTGACGCTGCACACCTCCACCAGGGTCCCTGCGGGGACGGAGTGCCCATGATGGGCTGGGCTTGGGGCAGGAGCTGAGGGAAAGGACGCCCAGTTGGCAGGGCCAGCAAAGCCACCGAAAGCCAGAAGTCAAAGGACAGAAGGGCCTGGGCAGTGTGCAAACTGCCCTCCCATAAAAGCACCAGCAGGACGGCCTGGGTTCCCCTAACAAGGAACATGACGGGAGGCTTGTCCCCTGGCCCAGGAAGCAGCGGCAACAGCACAGCCCCAGCACAAAGGCTACGGTGTGGTGGGGACCAGGCTGCCTCACAGACAGCAGCCTGGAGGGAGCGCCCAGCAGCCCCCAGTGATGGTAACCCCGGCTGGCCGGCACCACAGGCCCTGTCTGCGGGCTCCTACCTGGCACGTGCTCCCAGGCGGTCCCCACAGGCATCTCCTCGGTGATCCCGGTCCGCACATGCACGTTCCACCTGCTGTCAAGCACCCACAGCATCTGGTCGTTGGGGCTGGAATGGACGCTGACCAAGCTGACCCCGGCGGGCTGGAAGTGGGAAGGGACTTTCAGGGAAGGCAGGAGTTGGGTGACAAAAGGAAGGACAGGAGACTTCTGGAACTGGGGACATGTTAGTGGCAGCATGCAGCAGCCAGTGTGGGCCCCACAGGAGGCAGAGAGGCCACGTCCTGCCCCTGGTGCCAGTCTCACAGGGGAGATGGTCACTTGTCTCCAGAATGTCAGGTGGGCCAGACTGAGGGACAGCCCAGCAGATACCAGCATGGACTCCAGCAGGAGACCAAGAAGGGCAGGGATGGCCCAGGTGAGCAGAGAGTGGAGGAATGAGAGGAGAGGTGCGGCGGACCTGGCTGTGAAGGACCGTGGTGGGCACTGTGAGGAACAAAAACGCCAGCCCGGGAGCCCCCGCCACTGGGTTTTGTTGTAGCCACTGGGTTTCGCCAAGTTGCCCAGGCTGGTCTTTTGTGCGTCGTGTAGGGTTTTTTGAGACGGAGTCTCGCTCTGTCGCCCAGGCTGGAGTGCAGTGGCACAGTCTCGGCTCACTGCAAGCTCCGCCTCCTGGGTTCATGCCATTCTCCTGCCTCAGCCTCTCCGAGTAGCTGGGACTACAGGCGCCTGCCACCGCGCCCGGCTAATTTTTTGTATTTTTAGTAGAGACGTGGTTTCACCATGGTCTCGATCTCCTGACCTCGTGATCCGCCCGCCTCGGCCTCCCAAAGTGCTGGGATTACAGGCGTGAGCCACCGCACCCGGCCAGCCCAGGCTGGTCTTGAACTCCTGGGTTCAAGTGAGCCATTCACCTTGGCCTCCCAAAGTGCTGAGATTACAGGCGTGAGCCACCGTGCCTGGCCAAAGTTCTCTCTTGTGTGAGCTCACTCAGGGTGCAATTGGAGTGACTGCAGGTCTCAGCCTGCCAGTGGGGTGAATGAGCTAGCTTTTTTTTTTTCTTTTTTTTTTTTGAGACAGAGTTTCACTCTTGTTGCCCAGGCTGGAGTGCAATGGTGCGATCTCGGCTCACCGCAACCTCCACCTCCCAGGTTCAAGCAATTCTCCTGCCTCAGCCTCCCGAGTAGCTGAGATTACAGGCATGCACCACCATGCCAGGCTAATTTTGTATTTTTAGTAGAGACGGGGTTTCTCCATGTTGAGGCTGCTCTTGAACTCCTGACCTGAGGTGATCCACCCACCTCGGCCTCCCAAAGTGCTGGGATTACTGGTTCACCCGGCCGAGCTAGTTTTTTTTTTTTGAGTCTCACTCTGTCTGGAGTGCAGTGGCGTGATCTTGGCTCACTGCAACCTCTGCCTCCTGGTTTCAAGGGATTCTCCTGCCTCAGCCTCCCAAGTAGCTGGGATTACGGGTGCCCACCTCCGAGCCCAGCTAATTTTTGTATTTTTAGTAGAGACGGGGTTTCACCATGTTGGCCAGGCTGATCTAGAACTCCTGACCTCAAGTGATCTGCCCAGCTCGGCCTCCCAAGGTGCTGGGATTACAGGCGTGAGCCACCGCGCCCAGCCGCGAGTGAGCTATTTTAAGAGACACAGAGAGAACAGAGTCCTAGAGTCCTGGCGAGGGGCTCCCTTCGCTGCTCCCTCAGCCCTTTGGTCTCTCACTCCACACATTCGCCCAGGTTACAGGCACAGGCTCTGGAAGCCGTCGTGAGTGGGCTGGATGGGGCTCTCAGGTAGCACCAGAGCAGGCAGTTGGACGTAAACACCAGGCTAGGTTCAGATATGGGAGGCACCACCAGGAAATAAAATGAGCAACTGGCAGTGGGTGGTCAGGCGAGGAGATGGCATTAGAGTTGATGCCCAGAGGACACAGGGCCGCTGAGGGGAGAGAGGGAAGGGTTGGATGGCAGAGGCCAGAAGGCTGAGCACCACCCTGGACAGCGGTCCCAGCTTAAAGCAGAGCGACACTGGAAGCCCGAGCCACTTTCCACGCAGAACCCCAGATGCACCGGTGAGATCCAAGGGATCCAAGGGAGCCGCGCCTGTGCTGCAGGGTCACCACAGCCCCTGCCCCGTCACAGCAGGGAGGCTGGGGTGGGGTGGCCAGCAAGGCTGTGGGATGGCCAGCGAGGCTGTGGGATGCAGTCCAGGAGGGCAGGGGTGCCAGGGCCGAGTCCCCAGGGACCACCTGGAGCGCACTCAGGCAGGTCCCCACCGCTGGCTGTGCTAGGATCAGATGTTTGGGATTTATATTCACCACCTTCCCTTGGAGCTTAGCTGAACTTGTTTGGCTATGGAACCCCCTTTCTATACATCACATCCATTTTCATTCCATGGACCTGGGGTTCAGAAGCACAGACTTGGGGAAGCGCTGCTCTAGGCTAAGCCCCCATTCCAGGGGATGCAGGGGCTCCAGGGAAGGGAGGGGAGAGGCCTGTGATCACTCTGCAAAGCAGGGC
Organism: Hylobates moloch; assembly: GCF_009828535.3. Taxonomy (NCBI): domain Eukaryota; kingdom Metazoa; phylum Chordata; class Mammalia; order Primates; family Hylobatidae; genus Hylobates; species Hylobates moloch. The sequence continues at coordinate 3,090,251 of NW_026652291.1, forward strand.
TGGGTGGGGAGGCCAGGAGGCTGGGGAAGAAGCCTGCCAGCTGAAGCCACCAGGCTGTGTGGAGGAGAGGCTCCCGCCAGGCTCCTGCCTTCCCCACTCAGAAGGCCGCGTGGAGGAGACAGAAAAGTGGCCCAGGCCTTGCCATTCAGCCCACTGGCCAGGGCCCTGCTGTGGTGAAGCAGAGCCGGGACTCCCCCACACACTGCCCGCAGTCCTGGCCCAGAGCTGAGACGCGCTGTGGTTTGAAGCCGCTAGCTTTTGAATAGTAAGTCAAGGACAACGGGAATGATGGAGAGAGGAGGAGATGACTGCTTCAGGGGAAGGGCAAGAACAGCAAGGACCAAAGTGGAGTCTCTGAGGGGTCTCCAGATAGAGAAAGATGGGTGCTGGAAGCAGCACGGTGGCAGGCGGAGAAGTGCTCGTGAGCAGGCAGAGGATGGCTACCCCGCACCCCTTTCCTCTTCTCTCCATCACCTCGCAATGTCTCTGGAACATAAAACTTCCCTGTCTCCCTTGGCTCTCTTGCCTCCGGGCTCTGCCCCCTGACGTGAGCCTCCGCCCGTTAACAGCCTTTACTAGAAGCCGCTAGAACAGAATATGGTGGGAAGAGCAGGCGGCACCCAGCCTCACCCTGGCCTTGCCAGTCATCCCTTCTGGACACACACGCCCCCTCACACGTTGCTCACCTGGCAGGCTGCTGCCCACCCTTCACAACCCCACTCACGCTGCCTGCCAGGCCTCTGGGAAGGGCCGCTGTGCTGCCTGGGAGCTCCCTGCAGGAGGAGGCCACGTCTGCCCAGCTCCAGCCCAGCCTGACGCTGAGGAGGTGCACGGAGGACGGACGCTGGCCGCCTGCTTCCTTCGGAAACATCCTGCATCCCCAGCCCCTCACCTGCTTTCATCCAATAAAAAGAAACTCTATTTTGTATTACTGGAGGAAAACATACATTTGAAAACTACACAAATCCTAAGTGCACAGCATGACGGAGCTTCCCAATTTGAGCGCACCTGTGTGATCAGTGGCCGGCCCAAGAAGCAGAAGGTGAGCCCCGGCCCCGGCTGCTGCCACACTCCTTGACACCAGGGCCCGGGCTGTCTGGGTCTGACTTTACACGACGGAAGCTCATGGCATAGCGGCTTCTCTCTGAAAGGAGGACTGGCACTCCCTGGCAGGGCCCTCACTCTAGGTGGGAGGCCGGCCTGCAGACAGCCCAGGAGGGCTTCAGGAAGGCGTAGGGATGGAGGCCAGGTCTCAGAGGGTGGGAGAGCACAGTCTGATGAAAAGCACATGGGGACACCAGTAAATGCTCTTTAAAAGAGGAAGAGCAAGTCATTCTGGACACATCTTTCCAGGTTTATCATCTTGCCTCATGCCTTTAACCAGTATTTCCCAGACTGGGTTCCATGGTACGCCATACCACCCCTACCACTGGCAGGGCTCATGTGGCCCAAGGCCTCGCACCAGCTGTCTCCTGGACACCTCTAATTGGAGGCATGTGATCATTTGTTCGACGAATGCGCACCCACACATGCTGGGTTTTGGGGAAACCTCAACTGCAAACAAAACACTTGTTTCTGCCCACCCAGAGCTGCCATCCTACTGGGAGGGTGGGGCACAACCCGGACAAACCAATGCCATACTGGGTAACAGAGAGAAGGGCCAGAGGGACACCCTGACTCTGCCCGGAGTGGAGGGGCAGTGATCCTGCCAACACCTAGGGAAGGTACCCAGCAGCCCCAGCAAGTGCAGAACTGAGGGTAGCTCAGGGTTGCAGCAAGGAGGCTGGGAGGCTGCAGCCCAGTGGTGAGGCCAGAGTGGCTGCCAGGGCTGATGGCAGGCTTCAGGCTGAGGGAAGAAGTGTGATTTCATTCTGAGTGACGTGGGAAGCTGCCAGAAGGCTGTGAAAAGAGGAAAGGGCTGGGCACGGTGTCTCACACCTGTAATGCCAGCACTTTGGAAGACCAAGGAGGGAGGACTGCTTGAGCCAAGGAGTTTGAGATGAGCCTGGGCAGCAGCAAGACCTTGTCTCTACCAAAATTTAAAAAATTATCTGGGCATGGTGGCATGTGCCTATAGTCCTAGCTACTTAGGAATCTGAGGCAGGAGGATTACTTGAGCCCAGGATTTTGAGGCTGCAGTAAGCCATATTCGCGCCATTGCACTCTAGCTTGGGCAACAGCGCAAGACCCTCTGTAATAATAAACAAAATAAAAGTAAAAAAAGAGGAGAGATGTGGGCCGAGCACGGTGGCTCACACCTGTAATCCCAGCACTTTGGGAGGCCCAGGCGGGCGGATCACCTGAGGTCAGGAGTTCGAGACTAGCCTGACCAATATGATGAAACCCCATCTCTACTAAAAATACAAAATTAATCGGGCGTGGTGGCATGCGCCTGTAATTCCAGCAACTCGGGAGGCTGAGACAGGAGAATCGCTTGAACCTGGGAGGCAGAGGTTGCAGAGAGCTGAGATCGTGCCATTGCACTCCAGATCTGTCTCAAAAAGAACAAGAACAGAGATGTGAATAGACATGTCATAAGAGGGGTTGTGGTGCGGTAAGTGGCCGATGAACAAGTGTAGGACCCATCAAAGTGGCCCTGGGGTGTCTGCTCTGCTTGAGTCTGGACCTTTTCAGAACAGACACCAGGCCGGGGCGGCGCGTAGCACCCCGGGTGGTCACGGCAATCATGATCCCGAGCCACAGATGTTGGGTGACTCGGGAATGCTCTACTAAAACACACCGAGGTTTCAATAGACAAAAAAACCAATGCTTGAAAAGTTGGCAAACTCGGGGGTTGCTTTGCTGACTGCTCTCTGGGTTGGTAACAGCGAGGCTTGGTCCTAGCCCTGCCTGGCAGTCCTGCCTGCCGGGGCTCTGGGCACACCCTGGGTGTCATGACATTGATGCCTGCGAGGGGCTTCGAGACCAGCAGGGCTGGGCATCAGTGAGGGATGATTTTCTATTAGGTCAGAAACAATGATAATCACTGGACCTCAAAGCAAATGACTTCATCATCTTCCTCTGGAGAAAACCGATTTCTTATGGTCTCAGAGTGGTTCCAGTGGGACCCTGTGCCAGCACAGGATCTTGGGAGCAGGGGATTCCACTGTTTGCTCACAGTGAGCAAGGATGGTGCCGTGTGGGGTTAACACACAGACCTGCTGCGTGGCTTTCATCACAGTGACCTGATTCACTGGCGGCCTCAACACACCTTCACTGTATTTATTTTATAAACTCACTGTATTTTTTTTTTTGTAACTGTCACCTGGATTTGCTTGTTTTTGCTTTATTTTTAGTGGAGGCACTGATGTAAGTGCCTCCACTAAAGTTAGTATAGATTCTTCTTGAGCCTTTCTTTGGAGGCAAAAGAACTCCCGGCTGAACCTGGCACTGCTGGTTTGTTAGCTGTGCTGAGTGCGAGAGCGGCTAGCTGTCCTCTGGTTTGTACCAGAAGTCTGGGGCCAAATAAACCCTCATTTAAACAGACAAAACCCAGACACACTCAGGGGCTGTCAGAGAGAGCACGTTATGACTCAGGGCCACACACTGTAGGATTCCTTTTTTTTCTTTTTGACACAGAGTTTTGCTCTTGTCGCCCAGGCTGGAGTGCAATGGCGCGATGCTGGCTCACTGCAACCTCTGCCTCTCAGGTTCAAGTGGTTCTCCTGCCTCAGCCTCCCGAGTAGCTGGGATTATAGGTGCCTGCCACCATGCCCAGCTAATTTTTGTATTTTTAGTAGAGACAGGGTTCACCATCTTGGCCAGGCTGGTCTTGAACTCCTGACCTTGTGATCCACCCACCTCGGCCTCCCAAAGTACTGGGATAGAGACAGGGTTTCACCATCTTGGCCAGGCTGGTTTTGAACTTCTGACCTTGTGATCCACCCGCCTTGGCCTCCCAAAGTACTGGGATTACAGGTGTGAGCCACCGCACCCAGCCAGGATTCCATTTCTATGAAACATCCAGAAGAGGAAAATCCCAGGTAGAAATCAGGTGAGCAGCTGCCAGAGGCTGGGAGACAGGAGGAGGGAGGAGGAACGGGGAGTGGCTTCGCATTGGTAGGGGCTTTCTTGAGGGATAAGGATGTTCTGGAACTAGGCTGGCGCGGTGGCTCATGCCTGTAATCCCAGCACTTTGGGAGGCCTAGGCGGGTGGATCACTTGAGGTTAGGAGTTTGAGACCAGCCTGGCCAACACGGTGAAACTCCATCTCTACTAAAAATACAAAATTAGCCGGGCATGCTGGCGCATGCCTGTAGTCCTAGCGTCTCGGGAGGCTGAGGCAGGAGAATCACTTGAATCTGGGAGGCGGAGGTTGCAGTGAGCCCAGATTGTGCCACTGCACTCCAGCCTGGGCAACAAGGGCAAAACTCCATCTCAAAAAAGAAAAAAAAAAAAGAATGTTCTGGAACTATATAGTGACAATGGTTGCACAACACTGCAAATGTACTGCCACTAACGGTAAATCTCATGTGTATTTTATCACAATTTAGAAAAAAAGAAAAAGTAGACAAGGCTTGGTTGTGACAGTGTACTATAGTTTTGCAGTTACCATTGCGGTGAACTGGGTAAAGGGTACTCAGGATTTCTTATAAATACAAGTGCAGTGACTGTTATCTTAATAAAAATTTCAATTAGGCCGGGTGCGGTGGCTCATGCCTGGAATGCTAGCACTTCGGGAGGCTGAGGCAGGTGGACCACCTGAGGTCGGGAGTTCGAGACCAGCCTGACCAATATGGAGAAACCCCGTCTCTACTAAAAAAAGTACAAAATTAGCCAGACGTGGTGGCGGGCGCCTGTAATCCCAGCTACTCAGGAGGCTGAGGCAGAAGAATCGCTTGAACCCAGGAGGCAGAGGTTGCGGTGAGTTGAGATTGCGCCATTGCACTCCAGCCTGGGCAACAAGAGTGAAACTCTGTATCAAAAAAAACAAAAAAAATTCAATTAAAAAAAAAAAAAAGTAGGCCGGGCACAGTGGCTTACACCAATAATCCCAGCTCTGTTGAGAGGCTGAGGCAGAAGAATTGCCTGAGCCCAGGAGCTTGAGACCTAATCTCTACTAAAAAAAACAAAAAAAAGTAGTAAGTGATCTAAAATTTTGGCTTATTCATATTAAAAACTTCCTAAAAATGCAAAAGAGGCTGAGAGGCTGGGCGTGGTGGCTCACGCCTGTAATCCCAGCCCTTTGGGAGGCTGAGGCAGGCATATTACCTGAGATCGGGAGTTCAAGATGAGCCTGACCAATATGGAGAAGCCTCGTCTCTACTAAAAAAAATACAAAATTAGCCAGGCGTGGTGGCTCATGCCTGTAATCCCAGCTACTCAGGAGGCTGAGGCAGGAGAATCACTTGAACCCGGATGGCAGAGGTTGTGGTGAGCCGAGATCGCACCACTGCACTCCAGCCTGGGCAACGAGTGAAACTCCGTATCAAAAAAAACAAACAGGCCGGGCGCAGTGGCTCACACCTGCAATCCCAGCACTTTGGGAGGCTGAGGTGGGCGGATCACGAGGTCGGGAGATTGAGACCATCCTGGCTAACACGGTGAAACCCCATCTCTACTAAAAATACAAAAAATTAGCCGGGTGCTGTGGTGGGTCCCTATAGTCCCAGCTACTCGGAGAGGCTGAGGCAGGAGAATGGTGTGAACCTGGGAGGCGGAGCTTGCAGTGAGCCCAGATCGCGCCACTGCACTCCAGCCTGGGGGACAGAGCGAGACTCCATCTCAAAAAAAAAACCACAAAACAAAAAACAAACAAACAAACAAACAAAAAATTAAAAAAAAAAAGTAGGCCGGGCACAGTGGTTTACACCTGTAATCCCAGCACTATAGGAGGCTGAGGCAGGAGAATTGCCTAAGCCCAGGAGCTTGAGACCTAATCTCTACTAAAAAAACAAAAAAAAGTAGTAGGTGGTCTAAAATTTTGGCTTGTTCATATTCAAAACTTCATAAAAATGCAAAAGATGCTGGGCGTGGTGGCTCACACCTGTAATCCCAGCACTTTGGGAGGCCCAAGGCAGGCAGATCACGAGGTCAGAAGTTCAAGACCAGCCTGGCCAATATGGTGAAACCCCATCTTTACTAAAAAAATAGAAAAATTAGCCAGGCATGGTGGCACACGCCTTTAGTCCCAGCTACTTGGGAGGCTGAGGCAGGAGAATGGCGTGAACCTGGGAGGCAGAGCTTGCAGTGAGTGGAGATTGCACCACTGTACTCCAGCCTGGGCGACAGAGCGAAACTCTGTCTCCAAAAAAAAAAAAAAAAAAAGAAAGAAAGAAATGAAGGATGCAATTTGTAAGATGGAATAAATAAGAAATTTGAGAGTTAAAATGCTTTGGAAATGCTAAAAAAAATACACAAAGTTTGGTGAGCTGAAAGAGAGGAGATAGGGAGGGAGGGAGGAAGTATGTGTGTGTATGCACAGCAGGCAAACGATGTGTGCTTGTTTTTTTGTTTTTAAGTTCAAAATCCAGCTCCTGCAAGAAGGTTTGCTTTTTGTTTTCGGGACAGGGTCTTGCTGTGTTGCCCAAGCTAGAGTGCAGCGGTGCGATCACAGGTCACTGCAGCCTCGACCTCTTGGGGCTCAAGCGATCCTCCCGCCTTATCTTCCTGAATAGCTGGGACTATAGGTGCATGCTACCACACCTGGCTAATTAAGCTTTTTTTTTTTTTTTTTTAGAGATGGGGTCTCACTATGTTGCCCAGGCTGGTCTCAAACTCCTGGGCTTAAGTGATGCTCCTGCCTCAGCCTCCCAAAATTCTGGGATTACAGGTGGGAGCCACCACACCTGGCCTAAGTGTCCTTTAAAGATGGTTTGCAGGGTGGTGATGGGGAGGGAGCCACACTTCCTTTCTGGGAGTGCCCAAATTATTTAATTATAACTCTTGGATACTTACTGGTCAAAGGGGCTGCTCAGGGCTGTCAAGTTTCCCTTAAACAATACCTCATGCAGGAAAAAACAAGCTGCTATCCTATGTTCTCAAAAGGCAGCAGCTCCAGGATCATTCCTGATTATTATGAACACCTAAGGCTGTGTTTTCTTTCTTTTCTTTTTTTCTTTTTTTTTTTCGATAGTGGATTACAGGGCCCGCCACCCGCCACTAATTTTTTGTTTTTTAGTAACGAGGTTTCACCGTTTAGCCAGGATGGTCCCCACCTGCCTCGGCCTCCCAAAGTGCTGGGATTACCGGCGTGAGCCACCGCGCCCGGCTTTTCTTTTTTTTTTTTTAACCCCTGAGACGGAGTCTTTCTCTGTCACCCAGGCTGGAGCGCAGTGACGTGATCTCAGCTCACTGTAACCTCTGCCTCCCGGGTTCATGCCATTCTCCTGCCTCAGCCTCCTGAGTAGCTGAGATTAAAGACACATGCCACCACGCCCGGCTAATTTTTGTATTCTTAGTAGAGATGGGGTTTCACCATGTGGGCCAGGCTGGTCATGAACTCTTGACCTCGTGATCCGCCCACTTCGGCTTCCTAAAGTTCTGGGATTACAGGCGTGAGCCACCACACCTGGCCAAGGCTGTGTTTTCTTTACTCCAAGCCGCCAACATTACAGGATAAACCATTACTCCTTTCCACTGTCGAGAGACTCTCTTGACAGAATGTACTGAGACCTGACTGGACACAAAATTCAAGTTAAGAAGCAAAGTTTTCATGGACGACTTCAATACAGGGTGCTGATGCTGTGGGGGCCCCCTGCTCAGGGCCCCGAGTAGCTGTTCTCAGGTGCAGGGATTCCTTTCAGTGGTCAGGTGCACTGAGAGCACTGCCTCATTGAGTCAATGTGACCTACACACATGACACGTTGTTTCCTGGGATCAAGGCAACCTTGTTTTTGAGTCACTATTCAGTACTTGTGAATTCTGACTCCAATGTGCTCATCCCGTCTACTCCCCAAGAAGAACTCCGTGTGACCACCACCCCGAGATTAGCATAAGCCCCTGCACTCCTAGGAGAAGCGAGTTGGTTACCTGCAGACACTGGGAAGACTGCAGCCAGCACCTCCGCTGCCTCACGCTCAGGACACACACCGGCACCTTTGCTAGAGGAACCGTGTACAACCCAGAAGTCGTCCCAGCCCCACTCACCCAGTGATTTTCACTCCAGTCCACTTTCTGTTTTTACCAGACTGCAAGTTCCATGAGGGCAGAACTGTGCTTGCCTCATCCAGTGCCGCACCTGGAGCCTGGTGCACAGTAGGTCTTTTATATCTATTCATTCAGGGGCTAGGCTGCTCCAGGGATCTAGCCCCATGCCTGACCCCCCTATGTGGGGCTGCCAGAATCATCTGCACCAGGCACTGCACCTCCACATCCCCTCTTTCTAGGCTGGGTGGGCTCGGAAGGAAAACATGGTGCTTTCCATTCTCACCACCCTTGGAGCGCCAAGGGCTGTGGGTTTTCTTTCTTTCTTTTTTTTTTTTTTTTTGAGATAGAGTCTCGCTGTCGCCCAGGCTGGAGTGCAGTGGCAGGATCTCGGCTCACTGCAGGCTCTGCCCCCCGGGGTTCACACCATTCTCCTGCCTCAGCCTCCCGAGTAGCTGGGACTACAGGCGCCCGCCACCTCGCCTGGCTAATTTTTTGTATTTTTAGTAGAGACGGGGTTTCACCGTGTTAGCCAGGATGGTCTCGATCTCCTGACCTCGTGATCCGCCTGCCTCAGCCTCCCAAAGTGCTGGGATTACAGGCATGAGCCACCATGCCCGGCCATGCTGTGGGTTTTCAAAGTCACCGCTCACGAAATGTAAATGGCTGGGCCTGGTGGCTGACGCCTGTAATCCCAACACTTTGGGAGGCCAAGGCGGGTGGGCCACCTGAGGTCAGGAGTTCGAGACCAGCTTGGCCAACATGATGAAACCCCATCTCTACTAAAAATACAAAAATTAGCCAGGCGTGGTGGCAGGCGCCTGTAGTCCCAGCTACTCAGGAGGCTGAAGCAGGAGAATTGCTTGAACCCAGGAGGCGGAGGTTGTAGTGAGCTGAGATCGCACCATTGCACTCCAGCCTAGGTGACAGAGCAAGGCTCCGTCTCAAAAAAAATAAAAAGAGGCCAGGTGCGGTGGCTCACGCCTGTAGTCCCAGCACTTTGGGAGGCTGAGGCGGGCGGATCACGAGGTCAGGAGATCGAGACCATCCTGGCTAACACAGTGAAACCCCGTCTCTACTAAAAATACAAAAAATTAGGCCAAGTGCGGTGGCTCATGCTTGTAATCCCAGCACTCTGGGAGGCTGAGGTGGGCGGATCATGAGGTCAGGAGATTGAGACCATGGTGAAACCCCGTCTCTACTAAAAATACAAAAAAAATTTAGCCAGGCATGGTGGCGGGCGCCTGTAGTCCCAGCTACTCAGAGAGGCTGAGGCAGGAGAATGGCATGAACCCGGGAGGCGGAGCTTGCAGTGAGCCGAGATTGCGCCACTGCACTCCAGCCTGGGCAACAGAGCGAGACTCCGTCTCAAAAAAAAAGCATACAAAAAATTAGCCAGGCATGGTGGCGGGCACCTGTAGTCCCAGCTACTCGGGAGGCTGAGGCAGGAGAATGGTGTGAACCCGGGAGGCGGAACTTGCAGTGAGCCGAGATTGCGCCACTGCACTCCAGCCTGGGGGACAGAGCGAGACTCCGTCTCAAAAAATAAAATAAAATAAAATAAAAGAGAAAGAAAAAGAAAACACAAGTGTCTGGGGCTCAGACCAGAGTTCTTCAAACTTCTTGTAGCTGAGCTTTTATCATAGCTTTTATCAACACACGTGTGTGCACGCACACACACACTCACACGTGTTCCTCAGTCAGAATGTGAGTAAACTCAGGCTGAAAAACAAAAACATGCTGAAGATTTCACAGCCAAAGGAAACATGTATCTAGAAAGACCATTTTGGAATGGACTTATCAGAACTTGGAAGAAATTCAGCAGGAATGTTTCAGGAATACCAGGGTGGACTGAGGGTCTTTGAAGCGGCAGCAGAAATCCCCCAGGAAAGACGCCTCTGGAAATAATCCTAACCCAAACAAGCCGCGGTTATCCAAGCGGCCATTTGTGCTTTCCACGCTGCCTTTTCTTTTCCCTCCAAGTCTCTCTCCCTCCCTGTTTTAACCTTGAATCCCCGTAAACGCTGACACATGCTGAGCTTTATTTTCCCTTAAGGATTCATGGTGCTGCTGTGTGTCCATCTGTCCATCCGTGCAGCCTCAGAGGCCGCTGGGGCATGTGGGTTGGTTAAGCCATTTGTCACATGGCCCTGTGGGAGCTGTAATTTCTGACTTCTGTTTGGTCTTTCTAGTTCTTTTTTCCCTGTAGCAGACCCTCTTCCTGCTTCTGGTCTACTCTTTCCAATTTCAGATGGGCTTAAAAACTCGATACCCATGTTAATAGGTCTAGAATTAAATTAAAGGTAAATTCTCAGGACCAGGGCTGACACGCTGGGAGGACCTCCTCTTCGTGGTCTGTGTCCTTAGCTGGAGGAGCCGGGGGCCATGATCTCTGAGGCTCCTCCAGACTTTGACCCTGGTATGAGGTGGGTGTGGCTGCCTGGGGCCTGCTGTGCTGAGCTCTCTCTCTGTCCTCACCGGCCAGTGAGGACAGCCCTGGTCCTGAGAATTTACCTTTAATTTAATTCTAGACCTATTAACATGGGTATCGAGTTTTTAAGCCCATCTGAAATTGGAAAGAGTAGACCAGAAGCAGGAAGAGGGTCTGCTACAGGGAAAAAAGAACTAGAAAGACCACTGCTGTCCTCACTGGCTGAAGACCAGCAGTTTTCCAGCAGCGCCTGTGGGGCCCCGGCCTTGCAGAGGTGCCTCAGGGCCCCTGTGGAAGGGGCAGTTTCATGGGACCAGTTTTGCTGTTACTTGTTGAACACATCTGGCTTATGTACAAGATTTTATTTAAGGCTGGACAGCTGGGAGTGTTTTTGTATTTTGTACACACACCTATAGTCCCAGGTACTCAAGAGGATGAGCTAAGAGGATCACTTGAGCCCAGGCGGTCGAGGTTACAGTGAGCTGAGATTGTGTCACTGCACTCCAGCCTGGGTGACAGAACAAGAGCCTAACTCAAAAACATTTTTTTTAATTTGAAGAATGGGTCCCACTGCTACAAAACATTTGGAAACTTCTGGCCCAGCAGAGCAGGGCTCCAGACGCTGGGCTCTGGACAGAAAAAGGCTCCACTGCTGCTCTCTTCTGGCCTGTCAGAGGCCTCTCCCTCTCCCTGGTGGGTCCTTCTGCACTGGCTCCAGTTACTGCTGGGCGTCTGCATCTGGTCTGAGGTGTGACCTCAGAATCCAGCAAGAAGCTGCATCTGCTAATTGTAGGGGGTGTGCTAAAGAAAACGCTCAGAAGCAGGTTTCCTGGGTGGCTGTCACATTCTCTCCTTCCTGAGCAGGGGCTGGTGGAGCCAACTGGCCACTCTTCCTGTCTACCCTCCAGACCTTGTCACTGATACCAGCCCAATGACTGCGCCATGGCTAGCACCAGGACTCAAACATTGCTGTGAGACAAGAAGAGCAGAAGCTGGACCCAGTGGCACACACCCTGGTCTCTGATAGCTCATTGCCGGCTCTACAGACAGGCTCTGGGAAGCACCTTCTGGATGAGTGCAGCCCAGAGGGAGCTGATGATCTCTGGGCTCTGCTCCTCTAGGGTCATGGCAAGCATCACGAGGGGCTCCCCTTCCTGCCGCTCATGGTTTTACTGGGGGCACATGCAGGGCAGGCTGGGACAAGCTTCCCTGGGTCGTTGTTTAAACTACTGAGTCATAAGTTGTTAAAGCACGATGAGGGGACTGCTGCAGGACCCAGGGCACCCCGTTAGAACCCTGTGGTCTACTTCTAGGTATCATGGCCTTCCAGAATGAGAGAAAAGACTTAGAGTTCAGTATGGTGAAGAGGGGTAATAGTTCCTAGAAGCAAGTTTTGAAGAAGAGAGCTCAAAAATAATAGAAGTTTAAATGGAGGTATAGGAAAAAAAGGCAACATGGAAAAAAGTAAAGGAAGTGGCAGAAAACAATTTAGTTTCCCTCAAAGGAAGCTGGTTCCATCCCACACCATTAGACAGCAGTTTGGGGAAGTTTCACACCTTCATTTGCAGGCAGCATAGTTGTGTTGATGGAACAACTTACGGTGTAACAGGCAGCCCCACCAGCACCTAAATACCACTCAAAGATGTTCAGAGGGTTAGAGGAAAATAGTGGCTATACTCTGAAGACTGTGATACCAGAACTGTGGAGGTGAAGGGGATGAGCTGCACCATGGTGCTCAGCACTGGGTATGTGCAAGAGTCACCTGCAGGGCTCTGAAGAAGCCAGAAGCTTCTGGGCAGTGATAATAATGAGCACACCATCACTCTTTCACTCCCTTCTCAAGCACCACTACCATGAGAGGGAATGGCTTAAACAAAGAAAAAGGGGGCGGGCGTGGTGGCTCGCGCCTGTAATCCCAGCACTTTGGGAGGCCGAGGCAGACCGGATCACCTGAGGCCAGGAGTTCGAGACCAGCCTGACTAACATGGCGAAACCCTGTCTCTACCAAAAATACAAAAATTAGCCAGGCATGGTGGCATGCGCCTCTAATCCCAGCTACTCGGGAGGCTGAGGCAGAGAATTGCCTGAACGCAAGAGGGGGAGGGTGCAGTGAGCTGAGATTGGGCCACTGCACTCCAGCCTGGGTGACAAAGCAAGACTCCATCTCAAAGAAAAAAGGTTCAAATTTCCTAAGGACAGAGAAAATGAGGGGAGGAAGCAGCCATACAATTTTGGAAGCTGGAAAGTGGGGGATGCATGGCAAGGACTCAGCGGGCCCTGGAAGGCTAAAAGCAACGACTCCCTGCCCAGCAGCCCAGCCAGATCGCCGTCAGAGACCCGCGTGGCCCACAGGCTCCATGCATGTGCTCAGGGCTTCCTGTGAGCCTGGCTGGGCCTCGCTCTTCCAATCAGGGGATTGCCAACATCTGAAGAAAGCCTCTGCCATGTAAAAGGCGAACTAGACAGAAAACACACAACTTGGGACACACAAAGACCAGGCAGGGAGAAGAAACTTCCAAAACATCCTTAGGGAGATGAGAGAAGACTCTACAGCCATCAAACAACAACAGGAACTTTCAGAAATTAAACATGTGATCATGGAAATAATCTGACAGAGGGTTGGAGAAATAAGGTTGAGAATGTATTCTAGAAAATAGGATGAAAGCATAAAAAGGTAGAAACAGTAGAGAAAAGAAAAGTGGAGGCCAGCTTAGAAAGTCCACAATACAAAAGGAAGCCTCCAGGCTGGGCGCAGTAGCTAATGCCTATAATCCCAGCACTTTGGGAGGCCAAGGCAGGTGGATCACCTGAGGTCAGGAGTTCGAGACCAGCCTGACCAACACGGTGAAAACCCCATTTCTACCAAAAATACAAAATTAGCTGGGTGTGGTCGTGGGTGCCTGTAATCCCAGCTACTTGGGAGGCTGAGGCAGGAGAATCGCTTGAACCCAGGGGGCAGAGGCTGTAGTGAGCCCAGATTGCGCCACTGCACTCTAGCCTGGGCAACAAGGGCAAAAACACCAACTCAAAAAAAAAAAAAAGAAAAAGGAGGCCTCCAGTCAGAGCAAACAGAGAACAGGAGGGGCGCCAGGTGCAGTGGCTCATGCCTGGAATCCAGCACTTTGGGAGGCCGAGGTGGGAGGATTGTTGGAGCCCAGGAGTTCAAAAGCAGCCTGGGCAATATAGTGAGACTCCATCTCTACAAAAAATAATAAAAAATTTAGCTGAAGATGGTGCATATGCCTGTGGTCCTAGCTACTTGGGAGGCTGAGGTGGGAGGATTGCTTGAGCCCAGAAGTTTAAAGCTACAATGAGCTGTGATTGTGCCATTGCACTCCAGCCTGGGTGACAGAGTGAGAGACCCTGTCTCAAAAACAAAACAAAACAAAACAAAACAAAAAAACCCCCACAACAACAAAAAACCCTACAACAACAACAACAAAACACAACAACAAAAAAAGGAAAACAAGAGAGGCAGGGGCAGAAGAGGACCCCAGCAGAGGACCCAGACACCCACCAGCACATAGGCGGCAACCGCCTGGCTGCAAGGATGAACACAGCCCTCACCAAGGCATACCACTATGTATCTGTTCTTACAACACTAGGAACAAAGAGACCTTACAAATTTTCAGAAAGAAAAGCAGGTCAAGTATGAAGGATCAGGTGTTAGAACGGCTTCTGGGCCGGGCGCGGTGGCTCATGCCTGTAATCCCAGCACTTTGAGAGGCTGAGGCAGGCGGATCACAAGGTCAGGAGATCGAGACCATCCTGGCTAACATGGTGAAACCCCATCTCTACTAATGTTCATGGGTTGGAAGAATCAATATTGTGAAAATGGCCATACTGCCCAAGGTAATTTATAGATTCAATGCCATCCCCATCAAGCTACCAATGACTTTCTTCACAGAATTGGAAAAAACTACTTTAAAGTTCATATGGAACCAAAAAAGAGCCCGCATCACCAAGTCAATCCTAAGCCAAAAGAACAAAGCTGGAGGCATCACGCTACCTGACTTCAAACTATACTACAAGGCTACAGTAACCAAAACAGCATGGTACTGGTACCACAACAGAGACATAGATCAATGGAACAGAACAGAGCCCTCAGAAATAATGCCAAATATCTACAACTATCTGATCTTTGACAAACCTGACAAAAACAAGAAATGGGGAAAGGATTCCCTATTTAATAAATGGTGCTGGGAAAACTGGCTAGCCATATGTAGAAAGCTGAAACTGGATCCCTTCCTTACACCTTATACAAAAATTAATTCAAGATGGATTAAAGACTTAAATGTTAGACCTAAAACCATTAAAATCCTACAAGAAAACCTAGGCAATACCATTCAGGACATAGGCGTGGGCAAGGACTTCATGTCTAAAACACCAAAAGCAATGGCAACAAAAGCCAAAATTGACAAATGGGATCTAATTAAACTAAAAAGCTTCTGCACAGCAAAAGAAACTACCATCAGAGTGAACAGGCAACCTACAGAATGGGAGAAAATTTTTGCAACCTACTCATCTGACAAAAGGCTAATATCCAGAATCTACAATGAACTCAAACAAATTTACAAGAAAAAAACAAACAACCCCATCAAAAAGTGGGTGAAGGACATGAACAGACACTTCTCAAAAGAAGACATTTATGCAGCCAAAAAACACATGAAGAAATGCTCATCATCACTGGCCATCAGAGAAATGCAAATCAAAACCACAGTGAGATACCATCTTACACCAGTTAGAATGGCCATCATTAAAAAATCAGGAAACAACAGGTGCTGGAGAGGATGTGGAGAAATAGGAACACTTTTACACTGTTGGTGGGACTGTAAACTAGTTCAACCATTGTGGAAGTCAGTGTGGCGATTCCTCAGGGATCTCGAACTAGAAATACCATTTGACCCAGCCATCCCATTACTGGGTATATACCCAAAGGACTATAAATCATGCTGCTATAAAGACACATGCACACGTATGTTTATTGCGGCACTATTCACAATAGCAAAGAGTTGGAACCAACCCAAATGTCCAACAACGATAGACTGGATTAAGAAAATCTGGCACATATACACCATGGAATACTATGCAGCCATAAAAAATGATGAGTTTGTGTCCTTTGTAGGGACATGGATGAAACTGGAAAACATCATTCTCAGTAAACTATCGCAAGGACAAAAAACCAAACACCGCATGTTCTCACTCATAGGTGGGAATTGAACAATGAGAACTCATGGACACAGGAAGGGGAACATCACACTCCGGGGACTGTTGTGGGGTGGGGGGAGGGGGGAGGGACAGCATTAGGAGATATACCTAATGCTAAATGACAAGTTAATGGGTACAGGAAATCAACATGGCACATAGATACATATGTAACAAACCTGCACATTGTGCACATGTACCCTAAAACCTAAATTATAATTTAAAAAAAATACAAAAAAAAAATTAGCTGGGCGTGGTGGCGGGCACCTGTAATCCCAGCTACTCAGGAGGCTGAGGCAGGAGAATGGCGTGAACCTGGGAGGCGGAGCTTGCAGTGAGCCGAGATCGTGCCACTGCACTCCAGCCTGGGTGACAGAGCGAGACTCCGTCTCAAAAAAAAAAAAAAAAAAAAAAACAAAACAAAAAAAACAAACGGCTTCTGGCTTCTCAACAGCAATCCTGGAAGCCGAGAGACAATGGAGGAAGACCCTCAATATCCTAAAGGAAAATGGTTTCCAACCTAGACTGCTATATCCAGCAAGGTCAAGGGTGAACACAGATGAAAGACTTTTCAGACATGCAATATCTCCAAAAAGTCACCAACCATGAACCTTTCCTTGAGAACTGACTGGAGGATAAACTCCACCCAAACAAACACAGACACAGAGAGAGGAAGACCCGGGATCCAGGAGAAAGGGGCTCTAACATGAGGGGAGGTCAAAGGTGACCCTAGGACAACAGCTGGGTCCCGTGTAGAGAGAGGAACGAGGCCAGACTGGAGCTGGCCAAGAGGGTGCAGGAGAGATCGCTGCAGGGGGAAGAATGGAGAGGACACATTCCTAATGTGTGAGACAACTGGCAGAGAGTTTGGGATTGAATGTGTGAAACTGCACTTAGAAAACTAGATGAGCAGGCTGGGTGTGGTGGCTCACGCCTGTAATCCCAGCACTTTGGGAGGCCAAGGCAGGTGGCTCACCTGAGTTCAGGAGTTTGAGACCAGCCTGGCCAATATGGCAAAACCCCGTCTCTATTAAAAATACAAAAAATTAGCTGGGCGTGGTGGCACATGCCTGTTAATCCCAGCTACTCGGAGGCTGAGGCAGAAGAATCACTTGGACCCAGGAGTTGGAGGTTGCAGTGAGCAGAGATTGATCGCACCATTGCACGCCAGCCTGGACAACAGAGCAAGGCTCTGTCCCCCCCAAAAAGAAAAAAAACTAGATGAGCAAACAAGATGATTATCAAGTCCAGGAAAACAAAGAGTCACACAGACAAGGAATTGCAGGTGTGATTCATCCCTTGCCTCCGCTGTGAAGAGCTCCTCTGTCCTCACAGCAAGGCCCGTGCCCAGGAAGCGCTGCAGCTCTGGCAGGGTGGAAGCAGGAAGGGAGGTGGGTGGCTGGCGGAATGGGGGACGGGGGATACAAGAGCTCTGCATGCTTCTCTTCCTGCAGAGAGTCAACCAGAAACACCTGAAGTCAGGGGACCAAACACAGCTCCCGAAGCAGCATTCAGAGACAGGCAGCAAAAAGAACTGAAAGGAGCTCTCCAGAGAGGGCAAAATTGGCAGGAGAGACTTGTTTCTTGTAGCACATCTTATAGAACCCACTGACAGGTCAACCTACTGATTTTCGCATGTGACTTTGTTTTCTTTCTTTTACAGATGGAGTCTCACTCTGTTGCCCAGGCTGGAGTGCGGTGGATGAGCCTGGTCTCCAGTGATCCTCCCACCCAGCCTCCTGAGTAGGTGGACTAGAGGCACATACCACCACACTTGGCATTTCATGTATGACTTTCATGAAAAATAAAAACCAGGCTCGGTGTGGTGGCTCCTATCTGTAATCCCAACACTTTGGGAGGCCAAGACAGGTGAATCACTTGAGGTCAGGAGTTCCAGACCAGCCTGGCCAACACAGTGAAACCCCATCTCTACTAAAAATACAAAAATTAGCTGGGCGTGGCTGGGCACAGTGGCTCACGCATGCAATCCCAGCACTTTGGGAGGCCGAGGCGGGTGGATCACAAGGTCAGGCGATCGAGACCATCCTGGCTAACACAGTGAAACCTCGTCTCTACTAAAAACACAAAAGATTAGCCAGGCGTGGTGGTGGGCGCCTGTAGTCCCAGTTACTCGGGAGGCTGAGGCAGGAGAATGGCATGAACCCGGGAGGTGGAGCTTGCAGTGAGCCGAGATCACGCCACTGCACTCCAGCCTGGGCGATAGAGCAAGACTCCGTCTCAAAATAAATAAATCAATAAAAAATTAAAAAAAAATCAACCAAGATGCCTGGGCCTCACTCCAGACCTGCTGAATTCATATCTCCAGGGAGGGGCCGAGGCCTGGACATTTTTAATAATCTCCTCTGATGGCTCTAATGTGGATCTGACCCTTCACTTTACTGATAGGAAAATGAAAGTGAAAGGCCAGTGAGTTTAAGCAACATTCCCAAGGTCAGTTGAATCCACAGGCAAAAAACAAGTATTAGTTGAAGTTCTTTGGATTGCAAGTAACCGATTCTGCCCGCAATGGGAACAGTCCTTCCTGGCTGGCAGGGCTCCAGGACGCTGCAGTCTCCCTGAGCACTGCGCCCCACTGCTGGAAATGGCCGCGTGCCATCTTCCCAATGCCTCTCCAAGGCACCTGCATGCAGGCCAGCTGGGAAGGAAGTCTTGCAGTATCGTGGATACAAGCGATGCTGGCTCAGTGAGGTTGGATCAAGGTGACCAGGAGGCACTTGTACAGGCAACTGGTCCAGTCACCAAAAGGAGATTAATGAGATTACAGACCCAGGCTGGGACGCCAGCATGGACTGGCTTCCTCTGCCCCAAAACAATCCATGTCAGAGTCCCCATCTCACATCTCACAGATGTGTGCCATGAATCCAGCGAATCAGGCCAAAGAATTTCCACAGCTTACTGCAGACCTTCCCCATTTGGGTCCTGCCCGGCCCTGCTCAAGAGCCTCCACAGCCCTCACTGCCCATGGAATTAGCCACAAACTCTCCAGCCTGAGAGTCAAGATCCTCCAAAGATGACCCAAAGGACATCTCAGATCTTCTCTTTCCCACAACATCCTTTGTGCATCCTTCACTCCCAGAGGTTCACTGCCAGGAGCCTAGAAGCCCACGGAGCTAGTGTCTCACAGTCCTCAGGGTGGTCCAGCAGCAGACAGTCCTCCCAAGGCAGCAGGGAGGAGCACTCTTCCCTACTCAGAAACACTAGGCCAAGCCTTTTTACCTGCTGGCCACTGAAAATGCCCATTGAGTCTCAAGTCCCAGTTCAAACACTACCCATCCTCGGAAACCAGGTTTGGGACCCTGGGGATCTGTATTTTTTTCATGATTGCTTCTATAACCTCCTGCCTCGCTCTTCTTTTAGTCATTTAACTTTTGGTCAGTTAACTCCAAAAACAGCTTCACTCATTTTTCCTTTTTTTTTGAGACAGGGTCTTACTCTGTCACCCAGGCTGGAGTGCAGTGGCATGATCTCAGCTCACTGCAACCTCCGCCTCCCAGGCTCAAGAAATCCTCCCATCTCAGCCTCCCAAGTGGCTGAAATTACAGGTGTGTGCCACCATGCCCGATTAATTTTTTGTATTTTTGGTAGAGATGGGGTTTTACCATGTTTCTCAGGCTGGTCTCAAACTCCTGAGCTCAGGTGATCCACCTGCCTCGGCCTCCCAAAGTCCTGGGATTACAGGTGTGAGCCACCATGCTCAGGCAGCTTCACTCATTTCTGTTCCCTCTGCAAACTGAACACAATGTAGGGTACCCTACAATGTTCATTTAAAACTTTTTTTTTTTTTGAGACAGGGTCTCATTTTGTCACCCAGATCACAGCTCACTGCAGCCTCAACCTCCCTAGTAGCTGGAACTACAGGCACATGCCACCACATCTGGCTAACTTTTGTATTTTTCATAGAGATAGGATTTCACAATAATACCCAGGCTGGTCTTGAACTCCTGAGCTCAAGCAATCTACCCGCCTCGACCTCCCGAAGTGCTGGGATTATGGGCATGAGCCACCATACCCAGCCCATTAAAATTTTTTTTTACACTTTAATATGTAAAACAACTCTACAGAGGCCAGGTATGGTGGCTCACATCTGTAATCCCAGTACTTTGGGAGGCTAAGGTGGGAGGCTTGCTTGAGGCCAGGAGTCCAAGACCAGCCTGGGCAACATAGCAAGCCTACGTCTCTACCCATTTTTTTTTTAAATTAGCTAGGTGTGGTGGTGCATGCCTGTAGTGTCCTAGCTAGTTGGGAGGCTGAGGTGGGAGGATGGCTTGACCCAGGAGTTTGAGGTTACAGTGAGCCATGATCACTCCACTGCACTCCAGCCTGGGCAATGGAGTGAGACTCTGTCTCTAAAAAACAAAAACAGGCCACGCGCGGTGGCTCACGCCTGTAATCCCAGCACTTTGGGAGGAGGGCGGATCACGAGGTCAGGAGATCTAGACCGTCCTGGCTTTTTTTTTTTTTTTTTTGAGACGGAGCCCGGCTAATTTTTTGTATGTCCTGGCTAACGCGGTAAAACCCTGTCTCTACAAAAACACACACACAAAAGAAAATTAGCTGGGCGTGGTGGCGGGCGCCTGTAGTCCCAGCTACTCGGGAGGCTGAGGCAGGAGAATGGTGTGAACCCAGAAGACAGAGCTTGCAGTGAGCCGAGATCGCACCACTGTACCCTAGCCTGGGCGACAGAGCAAGACTCTGTCTCAAAAAAAAAAACAACAAACCAGCTCTACAGAGGTACGTTGACATACAATGAAATGCATGCATTTAAAGTACATAATTGGGTAAGCTTTGACATATGCATACACTCTTGAAGCCACTGCCACACCTCCCCTTTGAAATTTCTACCAGGCCTTGAGTAAGCAGTGATCTGTGTTAGCATTTTCTTTTTTCCTTTCTTTCTTTTTTTTTTTTTTTTTTTTTGAGACCGAGTCTCGCTGTGTTGCCCAGGCTGGAGTGCAATGGTGTGATCACGGTTCACCACAACCTCTGCCTCTCAGGTTCAAGCGATTCTCCTGCCTCAGCTTCCCAAGTAGCTGGGATTACAGGTGTGTACCACCACACTCAGCTGACTTTTGTAGTTTTAATAGAGACGGGGTTTCACCATGTTGGCCAGGCTGGTCTCAAACTCCTGACCTCAGGTCATCCACCCGCCTTGGCCTCCCAAAATGCTGGGATTACAGGCATAAGCCACAGCACCCGGCCTGTGTTAGCATTTTCTAGTATTTTATAAAAATAAGTTTGTTTTTGAGACAGGGTCATGCTCTATCACCCAGGCTGGCGTGAGGTGGCAGCCATCATGGCTCACTGCAGTCTCTGCCTCCTGGGCTCAAGGGATCCTCCCACCTCAGCCTCCCGAGTAGCTGAGACTTCAGGTGTGCACCACCACACCCAGCTAATTTTTGTATTTTTTGTACAGATGGGGTTTTGCCATGTTGCTTAGGCTGGTCTTGAACTTCTGGGCTCAGGCAATCTGCTCGCCTCAGCCTCCCAAAGTGTTGGGATTACAGGCATGAGCCACTGTAACTGGCCAAATTTTATATAAATGAAATGATAACAGTATGTATTCTTTGGCTTCTTAACTCAGCATAATTATTTCATCAAATTTGGACAACTTTCAGCTGTATTTCTTCCTCACATCTTTTTTTCCTGTCACCCTTCTTCCCTCTTCTTTTAAGACTTGGATTTCATTTATGTGAGGCCACTTGAAGGGATCTGTGCTCACTGATTCTCTGAACATTTTCCAGCCTGTTTTCCCTCTGGGCTTCAACGTGGATGGCTTTTCACTGCTGTGTCTTCAAGCTCACTAGTCTTTTCTTCTGCAATTTCTATGCTGCCATTAATCTCATCCAGTGTATTTTTCAGCTCAGACATAGCAATTTTAATCCCTACAAATTTGATTTGAGTTTTTTTTTTTTTTTTTTTTTTTAGAGGCAGGGTCTTGTCATCTTGTCCAGGCTCATCTTGAACTCCTGAGCTTAAGCAATTCTCCCAGCTCAGCATCCCAAACTGCTGGGATTGCAGGCACGAGCCACCACACCCAGCTGGGAGTTTTTTGTTATTGTTTTTTTTTTTTTTTTTTGAGACAGAGTCTCACTCTGTTGCCCAGGCTGGAGTGCAGTGGTGCAATCTTTGCTCACTGCAACCTCCACTTCCCAGGTTCATGTGATTCTCCTGCCTCAGCCTCCTCAGTAGCTATGATTACAGGTGTGCACCACCACGCTTGGCTAATTTTTGTATTTTTAGTAGAGGTGAGGTTTTGCCATGTTGGCCAGGCAACTCCTGACCTCAGATGGTCTGCCCACCTCAGCCTCCCAGTGTGCTGGGATTACAGGTGTGAGCCACTGCGTGCCTGGCCTAGCCTGGAGTTTTTATATCTCTCATTTTCTGCTTAACAGGCTGGATCTCTCCACTAGCTTCTTGAACACATAAAGGTGTAACAACTGTTTTAATGTCCTGTCTATGAATTTTACCATCTGTATAATTTCTGGGTCAGCTCCTATTGATGGATTTCTTCCCCCTTCATTGCAGGTCGTATCTTCCTGCTTCTCTGCTTGTTGGGTAAATGTTAATTGGTTGCCCATGTGAATTTTATCTTGCTGATGTTGGATATTTTTGCAATCTGTAAATATTCTTGAGGTTTGTTCTGAGATGCTGGTAAGTTACTCTGAAACAGTTTGATTCTTCGGAGTCTTCCTTTAAGCTCCGGTAGGTAGGACCGGAGCTGCATTTAGTGTCAGGCTAATTTTGCTCCATATCTGAGGCAAAACACTCCTGGGCATATGACCTACTTATGGGTGCATGTGATCTGTCCAGCAGAAGACCCCCTGGCTGGTCACAGGGAATTGTGTCACAGGCTCCTTCCTCAAACATGGGCTAACCAGGCCACCTGCCCGGCTTCAAACTCTTCAAGAACGATGCCAATGCCTTAGCCCAGGCCTCCCTGCCCTGGCCTGTGCCAGTCTCCCAACACAGCCCCTTTCTGCACCCTGGGCAAGGGTGCCTTCTGCTCAGTGCCTATATTTCATGTCCCCTCTGCTTGGAACACCCTCTGTCCTGCCTGCCTGCCACACTCCTACTTGCCTTTCTTGTACCAGTGCCACCTCTTGTGAGATCCTCAGACCACTCCAAGGCCCTGACAGCACTTCCCTCTCCAGCTGGCTCCATGGCACTCTGCCCACAGCTCTGGAAGCACAGGCGCCAGTGGTTTGCGTGTGTCTCTACAGTAGCCTGTGAGTGTCCCTGGATGGGACTGTTCTTGCTGCTGTTCCATATACTGTGGGCCTTGAGGATGAGGGGCTGAGGAGGCCTGGCACAACCCCTGACCACCCCGAGACCAGGAACCTTGCTTTTGCCAGGCCTTGCTTTCCTCATCTGCAGAAGGAAGTGGCAAGGTTACGCATTTTCCAGTCTCCTTCTGGCTCTAAAATCTTTGTGTGGGGCAGGGGGAAGGGGGGACAACCTACTGGGGTTCAGATTTATATGGATTGGGTAGGTCAGAGACATGCCTCGGAGAAGAAAGGTTGCTCACTGACCCACAAAAGATGGGTCCCTTGTAACATATACATATTTTTCTCCCTGATCATGAAAAAATGTTTCCTGCCCGTTATGGGAAAACATGGTAAATTTTAATCACTTATAACCCCTGGATCAAAATAGTCTTTTTTTTTTTGAGATGGAGTTTCGCTCTTGTTGTCCAGGCTAGAGTGCAATGGCGCGATCTCGGCTCATCAAAACCTCCGCCTCCCGGGTTTAAGCAATTCTCCTGCCTCAGCCTCCTGAGTAGCTGGGATTACAGGCATGCACCACCACACCCAGCTAATTTTGTATTTTTAGTAGAGTCGGGGTTTCTCCATATTGGGCTGGTCTCGAACTCCCAACCTCAGGTGATTTGCCCACATGGGCCTCCCAAAGTGCTGGGATTACAGGCATGAGGCACCGTGCCCGGCCCCATAATAGTCACCTTTGCTGTAGTTTCTTCTAGGTTTTCAGTGGGAAATTATTTTTTATTTTTATTAATTGATTAAGACAGGGTCTTGCTCTGTCGCCCAGGCTGGAGTGCAGTGGTACAAACATGGCTCACTGCAGCCTTGACCTCCTGGGCTCAAGTGATCCTCCCACCTCAGCCTCCTGAGTAGCTGGGACCACAGGAGCACGCCACCACAGCTAGCTAATTTTAAAAATTACCTGTAGAGACAGGGTCTCATTACGCTGCCTAGGCTGATTTTGAACTCCTGGGTTCAAGTGATCCTCCCACTTTGGCCTCCCAAAGTGCTGGGATGATAGGCATGAGCCACTGCACCCAGCCTAGTGGGATTTTATAGTTTTGTTTTACAAAACTGGAACCACACCATAGACACCATTTCAGAGTCCACTGTAAGCACAGTAAAAACAAACACCTCTTCTACTCAAGCACATGGGGCACACAGAATGTGAAACTTCACACCAACTATGCTTGCGTTAGAGGTACCTCTAACACACAGACAGAAAATTCTCTAACTCAAACAGCAAACTCCAGACTATGAAGATGCTAAACACAACTATAAATATTTTCTCCAAACTCTTCCAAGTGTTAGCAAGTCTGAAAACTGAGTCATTTGTTTTGAGTACTTTGTTAAAACTTTACCGCAAAACTACTACAGGAGGGGTATCTTCCCAGAGAAGAGAATAGGACAATGGAACTAAATAGAGAAGCTGATGCTAATTTTAAAAGATTTCTGTGGCTTCACTTCATGTGCCCTTGAGCATCTATCCCCTGCCTCCATTTCCATCTCCACTGCAAATACATCCTCTATGCAGATGAAGAAGCTCAACTCGAAGAACAAATAAAACAAAGTGGAAAGATGTAGAACATAATCAAAATACATAAACCCCGCTTGTTCTCCAATCCTCAGATTCAGCCAACTCTTCTGATGTTCCAGTCCTCAGAGTGAACCCCGGTCTCCCCTCACTCCTGGGTTCATTTGCAGGACCCTCTGCAATTTAAAGATTCGCATGTGTAGGCTTTGTCCTAAAATACCACGTGTGAGGCCACTAAGCCTATGACATGTCGCCACAACCTGGTGCTTGCTGCCATCCTGCAGTTGGTCCTGGCCCAGGCCTTGGACCTCAGAGCCACAGGAGGGGCAGAGGCGAGTGTCACACATCTGGGTCTATGTCCTAGCCCTGCTGCCTGCCCGCTATGAGGCCTCAGGCAACTTTCTGAACCTCTGAGCTAGAGTTTTCTCCTCTGTCAAATGGGGAAAGACGCAGCCACTTCCCAGGTTGTTGTGAGGCCTGAGGGAAAGATGTGCTTCAGGCATTAGCCTGGCACAAGGTGAGCGCCTGGCAGCAGAGCTTGTCTTCACTTCTGATCTCAGCAAACAATCGTCAGTGCCAGCAGCCTGGGAGAAGCGCCTTCCTCAGCCCAGGGGAGCCTCGGCAGGGGCAGCACCTGGGAGCTGGGGGCCTGGGTCCCCGCCTGAGCTTGGCACACACCAGAGTTGGGATCCTAGGCAAATTGCTCAACTGTTCTGGGTAACAGATTTCCTCGTAAAATAGGGAGAACTACTGACTTTTCTATTTCCTGGGGCAATAAAAGGGTTAAGGATAAGGCAGTGCTTGGCAAAGTGCAGTAGAAAGGCCTGTGTACATGTGAAGCCTGATTTCTTTCCCACAGAAACCAACTTGAAAAGCATTTTGTATCTACAGAATCCATGGCAAACTGAATGTCTTCCATAGCATGCTAAAAGCTAACTCAATGAAAAAATGTGGCTCTATTCAGCAGAACTACTTGAAATAGTTCATGCTTAACATCCCATTTAGCAATCACTACTTTATTCAGAGTGGAGCTTTGAGGTCCTTTCATGTGAATTTGTTCTATTTTGGCCATTTTCCTGGCAAAGCTGTTGATCACCACAGTCAATAGAGCACTTTAAGCAAAGCTCTCTTCCCCATTTTAGCTTTGCTTCCTAGAGGTGATTCTAGAGTCTACATGGAGACAGGAACAGGAATTTCTGGTTGCACACAGTTCTCCATGTAACCCTTTTGCCAGGTACCTGTGTGGCCCCATGGCTGCAGAGAGGTGCACACAGCAGAGGCAAGGGTGGCTCCAGCCCCACTGAGGACTGAGCCCGGCAGCTTCCTGCTTGTCCTACTCTCCAGCATCCTGGCCTCTGGCTTGCTGGGAAAAGGAGGAGGCAAGGCACGTGGGCGCTCAACTCACTCAAGGATGTTCTTTCCACAACACATCCTGCAAATCTTGCTCTTGCACTCAGCAGCCCTTTACTAACACTGGCCTGCCTCTGCACTGGGATCCTACAAACTTTACAGTCCAATGTTACCACAGGTCTTCCACATGTACGTGATAATTGTGACAAATATTCCTTGGAGCTACCAGAGGAATATCACTATCGAGCAAAGCACTGTGCACAAGAATGTGTGGAGGAAGTAACAGAGTGGAAATAGAAGAAACAGAGGATAGAAAAACAACAGAGAAAAAGCAAGAAAACCAAAAGGAGGTGTTTTGAAAACAGCAACAAAATTGACAAACCTTTAGCTAGACTAAGAAAAAATGAGAGAAGATTCAATTTATTATTATTATTATTAGAGTCATGCTCTGTTGCCCAGGCTGGAGTATAGTGGCAATTGGCAATAAAATTGGCAATCATAGCTCTCTGCAGCCTTGAACTTCTGGGCTCAAGCAATTCTCCTACCTGAGCCTTCCGAGCAGCTGGGACTACAGGTGCACTACCAGGCCCAGGTAATTTTTTTTTTTTGGTAGAGATGATGTCTTGCTATGCTGCCCAGGCTGGTCTTGAACTCCTAGGCTCAAGTGGTCTTCCTGCCTCAACCTTCCAAAGTGGGATTACAGACATGAGCTACTGTGCCCAGCCAATTCAAATTATAAAATCAGAAAGAGGAGACATTACTACCACCTTCACAGAAATAAAAAGTATTACAGAAGAATACTGTGGGCCAGGCGCGGTGGCTCACGCCTGTAATCCCAGCACTTTGGGAGGCCAAGGCGGGCGGACCACGAGGTCAGGAGGTCGAGACCATCCTGGCTAACACAGTGAAACCCCGTCTCTACTAAAAATACAAAAAATTAGCCAGGCGAGATGGCGGGCGCCTGTAGTCCCAGCTACTCGGGAGGCTGAGGCAGGAGAATGGCGTGAGCCCTGGGGGGCGGAGCCTGCAGTGAGCCGAGATCGCGCCACTGCACTCCAGCCTGGGCGACAGTGAGACTCTGTCTCAAAAAAAAAAAAAAGAAGAAGAATACTATGAACAATTGGATGCCAACAAATTAGATAAAATAGATGAAATGAACAAATTCCTAGAAAGAATAAACTACTTAGACTGAATCAAGAAGAAAGAGAGGCAGGGTGCAGTGGCTTATACCTGTAATCCCAGCACTCTGGGAGGCCGAGGTGGGCAGATCACTTGAGGTCAGGAGTTTGAGACCAGCCTGGCCAACATAGTGAAATCCCGTCTCTACTAAAAATACAAAATTAGGCTGATCACAGTGACTCACGTCTGTAATCCCAGCACTTTGGGAAGCCGAGGCAGGTAGATCACGAGGTCAGGAGATCAAGACCATCCTGTGCAACATAGTGAAACCCCATCTCTACTAAAAATACAAAAAATTAGCTGGATGTGGAGGCACACGCCTGTAGTCCCAACTACTCGTGAGGCTGAGGCAGGAGAACTGCTTCAACCCAGGAGGCGGAGGCTGCAGTGAGCTGAGATCGTGCCACTGCATTTCAGCCTGGGCGACAGAGCGAGACTCTGTCTCAAAAAAAAACCCACAAAAAACAAGATTAGCTGGGCATGGTGGTGCACACCTGTAACCCCAGCTACTTGGGAGGCTGAGGCAGGAGAATTGCTTGAACCTGAGAGGTGGAGGTTTCAGTGAGCCGAGATTGTGCCACTGCCCTCCAGTCTGGGCAACAAGAGCAAAACTCTGTCTCAAAAAAAAGAAGAAGAAGAAGAAGAAATAGAAAATTCTGAATAGGCTGGGTGCAGTGGCTCATGCCTATAATCCTAGCACTTTGGGAGGCTGTGGAGGGTGGATAATTTGAGGTCAGGAGTTCAAGACAAGCTTGGCCAACATGGTGAAACCTCGTCTCTACTAAAAATAGAAAAATTAGCTGCATGTGGTGGTGCATGCCTGTAGTCCCAGCTATTAGGAAGGCTGAGGTAGGAGAATTGCAAGAACCCAGGAGACGGAGGTTGCAGTAGGCCGAGATTGCGCCAACGTCCTCTTGCCTGGGTGACAGAGCGAGACTCCATGTCAGAAAAAAAAAAAAAATTCTGAATAGACCTATAATGAATAAAGAGATTGAACAAGTAGTCAAAAAAACTTCCCACAAAAAAAGCTCAGGCCTACATGGCTACATGAATTCATGGATGGCATGATGAATTCTAACAAATGGGGTGTAAAAAATAAAACCAATCTTTCAAAAACTCTTCCAAAAAGTAGAAAAGAAGAAAACACTTCCCAATGCATTCTATGAGGCCAGCATTACCTTGATACCAAAACCAGACAAACACATGACAAGAAAACCAAAGATCAATATCTCTCATGAATATAGACACAAAAATCCTCAACAAAACTTTAGCAAACCAAATCTAGCAGCATATACATACAAAGGATTACACATCATGACCAACTGGGATTTATCCCAGGAATGAAACTGTGTTTCAACATATAAAACTCCATCAGTATAATGTATCATATTAATAAAGGAAAAAAACCACATGACCATCTCAATAGGCATAGAAAAAGCATTTGACAAAACCCAACACCCTTTTTTCATAACAAACACTGAACAAACTAGGAATGGAAAGAACTCCTAGAATTCCTTCTAGGAATAGAAGGGAACTTCAACCTAATAAAGGGAGCCTAAGAAAACACAAAGCTCACATCATATTTAATGGTAAAAGACTGAATGCCTTCCCCTTAAGATCAGAAACAAGACAAGGATGCCCATTCTCGCCACTTCTACTAAACATTGTACTAGAAGTTCCAGCCAGGGCAATCAGGCAAGATAGTAAAATAAAAGACATACAGAGAGAAAGGAAGAAGTAAAATTATCTCTATTGGCAGACCATGTCGGAAGCCATGATCTCATCTATAGAAAATGCAAAAGAATCTATGAAAACCTATTAGACCCAATAAACAAGTTCAGCAAGGTTGCCAGACACAAGATCAATATACAAAAATCTATACTAGCAATGGGCAATCTGAAAATCAAGAAAACAATTCCATTTACAATAGTATCAAAGGGAATACAGAACTTAGAAATAAACTTAACAAAAGCAGTATAAAACATATACTCTGAAAACTACAACATTGGTGAAGGAAAGTAAAAAAGATCTAAATAAATGGGAAGACATTCCATGTTCACAGACTAGAAGATTTTCCAAATTTATCTACTGATTCAACACAATTCCTTTCAAAATTCCAGTTAGTATTTTTTCTTTTTTTGCAGAAATTGACGTACTTATCCTAAAATTCACATGGATGTAGGAGGGGCTCCATGTAGCTGAAAAAATCTTGAAAAAGAAAAAGTTAGAGGATTCATACTTCCTGATTTCAAAATTTACGACAAAGCTAAGTAATTAGGACAGTGTAGTATAAGGACAGATACACAGATCACTGGGATATAACTAAGAGTCCAGTAGTAACCCTTTATATTTACAATCAATTGATTTTGACAAGGGTGTTAATTTAATGTGGGCCGGGCGCGGTGGCTCACGCTTGTAATCCCAGCACTTTGGGAGGCCGAGGCAGGTGGATCACGAGGTCAGGAGATCGAGACCATGGTGAAACCCCGTCTCTACTAAAAATACAAAAAAAAAAAAAATTAGCCAGGCGTGGTGGCGGGCGCCTGTAGTCCCAGCTACTCGGAGAGGCTGAGGCAGGAGAATGGCGTGAACCCAGGAGGCGGAGCTTGCAGTGAGCTGAGATCGCGCCACTGCACTCCAGCCTGGGCGACAGAGCGAGACTCTGTCTCAAAAAAAAATAAATAAATAAAAATAAATAATTTAATGTGGACAGAATAGTTTTTTCAATAAATGGTGCTGGTACAATTGGATACCCACATGTAAAAGAATGCATTTGGACACCTATCTCATACCATATTAAAAAATCAACTCAAAATGGATGAAGCACTTAATGTAAGAGCTAAAACTATAAAACTGCTAGAAGAAAACATAGAGGTAAATCTTTGTGACCTTGGATTAGGCAACTAAAAGCAGAAGCAAATGAAGAAAAAATAAATAAACGACTTCATCAAAATAAAAATATTTGTGCATCAAGGAACATCATAAAGAAAGTAAAAGACAATGCACACAGAATGGAAGAAAATACTTGTAAATCATGTGTCTGATAAAGGTCTAGTACCCAGAATACATAAAGAACTCTTATATAAAACTCAACAGGCTGGGCACAGTGGCTCACACCTGTAATCTCAGCACTTTGGGAGACTCAGGTAGGTGGATCACAAGGTCAGGAGTTCGAGACCATCCTGGCCAACATGGTGAAACCCCGTCTCTACTAAAAATACAAAAATTAGCCAGGCATGGTGGCGCACGCCTGTAATCCTAGCTACTCAGGAGACTGAGGCAGTAGAATCACTTGAACCCAGCAGGCAGAAGTTGCAGTGAGCTGAGATCATGCCACTGCACTCCAGCCTGGGCGACAGAGCAAGACTCCATTTCAAAACAAACAAACAAACTCAGTAAAAGATAACACAATTTAAAAATCAGCAAAAGATTTGAGGCTGGGCGCGGTGGCACACGCCTGTAATCCAAGCACTTTGGGAGGCTGAGGTGGGAGGATCACCTGAGGCCAGGAGTTTGAGACCAGCCTGGCCAACATGGTGAAACCCTGCCTCTACTAAAAAAAATGGGAAAAAAAAAATAGCCAGGCGTGGAGGCACATGTCTGTAATCCCAGCTACTCAGGAGGCTGAGGCAAGAGAATCGCTTGAACCCAGGAGGCAGAGATTGCAGTGAGCAGAGATTGTGCCACTGCACTCCAGCCTGGGCAACAGAGTGAGACTCCATCTTAAAAAAAAAAAATGGAACACTCAGTTCTTGAAAGAAGATACACAAATAACCAACAAACACATGAAAAGAGGGATGTTCAGTATCATTAGTTGTTAGGTCAATGCAAATCAAAACCACAATGAGATACCACTTTCCAACTACTATGATGACTAGTATTAAAAAATTAGACATATGAGGCAGTTTCTGAGACCAGAAAAATAAAATAACAACAAAAAATTGGAAAGGCCAGGTGCGGTGGCTCACACCTGTAATCCCAGCACTTTGGGAGGCCGGGGGAGGGTGGATTACCTGAGGTCAGGAGTTCGAGACCAGCCTGACCAATATGGTGAAACCCCGTCTCTACTAAAAATACAAAAATCAGCTGGGCATGGTGGTGCATGCCTGTAATTTCAGCTACTCAGGAGGCTGAGGCAGGAGAATTGCTTGAACCCGGTAGGCGGAGGCTGTAGTGAGCCAAGATTGCGCCATTGCACTCCAGACTAGGCAATAAGAGCGAAACTCTGTCTCAAAAAAAAAAAAAAAAAAATTAGTGAGGATAGGAAAAACGAGAACCTTCATATCTTGCTGGTGGAACACAAAATGGCGCAGCCACTGTGAAAAACACTTTGACATCCTTAAAAAGTTCAACACAGAATCGCCATATGACCTGCAGTTCCACTTACAGACAGACACCCAATAGAACCGGGAACATACATCCTCCCTAAAGACTTGCACACAAATGTTGACAGCAGCATTATTCACAGTAGCCAAGAAGCAGAAACAATCCAAATGTCCATCCACTGGTGAAATGATAAACCGATGTGGCCTATCCACGCAACAGAGCTGTTATACAGTCGTAAAAAGGAATTAAGAACTGATACATCTACAACGTGGATGAACTCTGAAACATGATACAAAGTGAAAGATGTCAGATAAAAAAGGCCACATATCATATGATCCAATTTATATAAAATGTCCAGAATAGGCAAAGCCATAGAAATAGAAAGCAGATGAGTGGCCGCCATGGGCGCAGGGGCTGGTTCTGTGAGAACAGGAAGTGACTGCTAATGGGTAAGGGTGTTTTCTTTTTTTTGGAGTGATGAAAACATTCTGGAATTGGATAGTGCTAACTGTTGCACACTCTGTGAATATACTAAAAACCACTGAGCTGCATACTGTAGAAGGCTGAAATTTTATGCTATGCGGGTTGTAACTTAAAAGGAAGAATATAAAGTTGTTAGAAGGAAAAAAAGGAACATATTGACAGTGGTGTGTCAAAGGAGTCCACCTGGGTGCAGGCAACCAGAGAATTTAAGGACAATAATTAAACTAACGACAAGCGGCTTGCTTTTCATAATCACTGTACCCCAGCAGTGCTAAACATGGCAGTGATAAAGGCTCCTCTCTGCAGGGTGGACTGCTCCCTCTGTGCCACTATGAGTACGTCACGTGTACAGAGGGAAAACAGAGCATGTGTTATAATTCATTATGTACAACCTCAAGTTTGACAGTGCTGTATCATTCACAAAGTGCTGTCATAGACAATATCATCCCCGTCACCCTCTGGAGGAGGAAGACCCACCAATGAGGACGAGAAGCCTCCCTGTGGCCATGACTGCTAGTGGTGGCCTCCACAGAGCTCTGGGGCCGAATACTGATTTCAGTAAAGGTTCTCCCACCAACCACACTCCCCAGGGCTGGTGGACAGGACTGGTGTCCTCATCCCTGAGGCCTCACCATGACCAAAATGTAGACAGTTATGCACAGAGGCATTTACCCTACTCTTTACCTCTTTCCTGACTCCGCTGAAGGTTTCTCTGCCCAACAACGAACCATCCCCCCTGCCCCACTGCTGCCTCCACAATTGGCAACTTCACCTGTTTCACAACAGAGTTACCAAATGGTGGCTAGCAGGAGTCTGGGCAAGTAAGTCTCAAAAAACCACAGCCCCCAGTTATAAACTTCAACAGAAATCTATCCAGCACAGGAACCAAGCCTGTGGGATCTTTAAGGGTAACTAGATAGTACATTCAAATCAGATTTCTGCTTGTGAGCTGAGTGCTGGAGGTCAGAACACAGACTCTGTGTTGGGATGCATGGTCAGCTGAAACATGGCAGGAGCTGGCCAGCAGTGGGCTGGACAGGAAACGGAATTTCTTCAACAAACCAAGAAAGGCACTCAGCATTTTCTCCATGACAAGATTCAAGGTAACTTTTACTTTCTTCTTTATACTTCTGGGTACTGATTTATTATCATTATTATTATAAAATAGAGGTTCCAATATATAGGCAGATTTAAAAAATATTCACTTTGTAAAAAGTCAGAAACAAAATATTATTATTTTGAAAGAGAAAATATACGTGTTGACTCATTATCTGTAACAATCTGTTCAGCTCTAAACTTCACAAATCCCGAATTCCAGTTGTGATGTTGATGAACGAGAGTGTGTAGACCCTGGGGGCATGGCTCCCCGCATTTGCTGGGAGGCCTCTAAAGGCTGTGGGGATCCTTTTTCCCAGTACCAGCATCCTCCCAGTTTCTGAGGAGTGAGTAACTCCACAGTTACTGAGGAGTGAGTTCCACCAGCTAACTTCTGCTTACCTGGACAGGTGGCTCAATCATTATCCAGGCTGGAAGCATGAGACTGGGATTGAGAGGCTGAGTCCCTACACGGAAGTAAACTCCACCCCTGGAATCACAGGCCCAGATGTGCTGATTTCCACATGCCAAGCTTGTCAATTTTACAGCTCCTGTAGACAAAGAAAAGTACACACACTATAATTACTTTCGTACAATGACTAATCTTTCAACTAATCTATGAAGTTTGATTTTCTACTTCAAAGAAAGAAATGAGGCTGCATTTGCAACTGAACTTGGACGCTGAGTCATCGGATCTGTCCTAGTCCATCCACATCGGCTGTGTGGACTCAGCTGAGCTTGAGAACACCATAACTCAAGAGAGTAATGATGGCCTCTGGCCACTCTGCCACCTGCCAGGCGCCACACGGCACCCCTTCCAGGCAACAGGCAAAGCAGTCAAGATGCTGTCAGCACGGTGCCCTGAACCACCAAGCCCTGGGATTGGTATCTCATCAGCTTCCTCAGACATGTGACTAATGCCAGCAAATTCTAGATTTGGAGAGAGGGAACTCGTATTTACAGATAATCTTGATCTTAATTAGAATTAAACTGACTGGGCACAGTGGCACACACCTGTAATCTTAGCACTTTCAGAGGCCATTGCGGGTGAATCGGTTGAACCCCGAAGTTCAAGACCAGCTTGGGCAGCACAGTGAGACCTTGTCTCTACAAAATACACAGAAATTAGTTGGGTGTGGTGGCACACACCTGTAGTCCCAGCTACTCGGGAGGCTGAGATCGCTTGGGCCCAGGAAGTCGAGGTTGCAGTGAGCCATGATGGTGCCACTGCACTCCAGCCTGGGTGACAGAGTGAGGCCCCATCTCAAAAAAACAAAACAAAACTAAGTCTCCCAAAGAATCTTCGTTTTTATTTATTTCTCACTGCTATTGAGACTGTTTGCAAGAGGAAAGGAAATGGGAAGAGTTTTTTAAAAATGGAAATTACATTTGATAATAGTCTGGCTAAAAGAACAGCAGTCAACAGTTTCTGAGCAGCTGCTGTGGACAGGCTGGTCAGCCAGGTCTTCATATACTCATCTCAAACCCACAACAATGACACACGATTAGTATCGTCCCACTTCACCCATGAGACCATCGGGACTCAGCCAGAAACAGATCTGCTGAGGGCCACATGGCAGGAGGTGGCCAGGCCAGGAGGCAAAGGAGGATCTAAGGCTTGGACCTGGGTTGGCCTGGGTCCTCTGCATCAGCAACCTCTGACCTCTGAGACTTTACCTACAGCACAATGCACAGATCTTCAGGGCTAAGTTGAATTGGTTTTTTGTTTTTGTTTTTTGTTCTGTTTTTGAGATGGAGTCTCGCTCTGTCATCCCGGCTGGTGTGCAGGGGTGTGATCTTGGGCCACTGCAATCTCCACTTCCTGGGTTCAAGTGATTCTCGTGCCTCAGCCACCTGAGTAGCTGGGATTACAGGTGTGTGCCACCACACCTAGCTAATTTTTGTTAGCTTTGTTAGATTAAACTCCATCATTTGGTGTTTAATCATGTTGGCCAGGCTGGTCTCGAACTCCTGACCTCAAGTGATCCGCCCACCTCAGCCTCCCAAAGTGCTGGGATTACAGGTGTGAGCCACCGCACCTGTCCCAATCAGTTTTAAACAACTTAGTCACCCCAAAAAGTTCCCTCAACTCCCTTCTGGCCAATGCCCTCTACCCTGAGGTAACTGCTAAACTGACTTTTTTATTTTTTTTGAGACAGAGTCTGGTTCTGTTGCCCAGGCTGGAGTGCAGTGGCGTGATCTTGGCTCACTGCAACCTCTGCCTTCTTTTTTTTTTTTTTTTTTTTTAGACAGAGTCTAGCTCTGTCACCCAGGCTAGAGTGCAATGGTGCAATCTTGGTTCACTGCAACCTCCGCTTCCTGGCTTCAAGTGATTCTCCTGCTTCAGCCTTCCAAGTAGCTGGGATTACAGGCATCTGCCACCACGTCCAGCTAATTTTTGTATTTTTAGTAGGGATGGGGTTTTGCCATGTTGGCCAAGCTGGTCTTGAACTCCTGACCTCAGGTGATCCAGCCGTCTCAGCCTCCCAAAGTGCTGGGATTACAGGTGTGAGCCACCGCGCCCAGCCTGCTTCATTTTTAAAGAAACTGCCAGTTTCCCTAATGGAGATCCTGTGCTCCATACCCACAGCCATGTCTGTGGGTTCTGGCTGCCCGCACCCCTGAACCTTTTCCACAGCAGCTGTTCTAGGAGAGGTGAAGTTGTATCATGTCATGGCTTTAATTTGTATTTCCTGCTAAGGAATGATGCTGGGAATCTTTTAATATGCTTATGGGCATCTGTATATCTTCTTTTTTTTTTTTTTTTTTTGAGACAGAGCCTTGCTCTGTCGCCCAGGCTGGAGTGCAGTGGTGCAATCTTGGCTCACTGCAAGCTCTGCCTCCCGGGTTCACGCCATTCTCCTGCCTCAGCCTCTCCGAGTGGCTGGGACTACAGGCGCCTGCCACCACGCCCGGCTAATTTTTTGTATTTTTAGTAGAGACGAGGTTTCACCGTGGTCTCGATCTCCTGACCTCGTGATCCGCCCACCTCGGCCCCCCAAAGTGCTGGGATTACAAGCATGAGCCACTGCGCCCGGTCTGTATATCTTCTTTTGTGAAGTGCCTGTTCAAGTCTTTTGCTCATTTTAAAATGAACTGTCTCCTGACTGCTGAGTTACAGGAGTTCTCTGCACACTGTAGGTACTAGTCTTTTGTCAGATGCGTGCATTGTAAATCTAGTCTGTGGTTTGCTTTTTCATTTTCTTTTTTTTTTTGAGACGGAGTCTCACTTTGTCACCCAGGTTGGAGTGCAGTGGTGCAATCTCGGCTCACTGCAAGCTCTGCCTCCCAGGTTCACGCCATTCTCCCGCCTCAGCCTCCTGAGTAGCTGGGACTACAGGCACTTGCCACCACGCCCAGCTAATTTTTTTGTATTTTTAGTAGAGACGGGGTTTCACTGTGTTAGCCAGGTTGGTCTCGATCTCCTGACCTCGTGATCCGCCCGCCTCGGCCTCCCAAAGTGCTGAGATTACAGGCTTGAGCCACCGCGCCCGGCCTCATTTTCTTAATAGTGTTTTTGGATGAGAAGTTTTTAATTGTGATGGGTTATTTTGACTTTCAACTGGGGAATAAAAGGTGTGCAGCTCCATTAGCTGGTGGTGCTGCCGGAGGAGGGACAGGTGGAGGACGCCCCACACTGGGTGCAGAATCAGGAGGTGCCGCCCTTGCACAGTTGTCACTGGTATCAGATGACAGCCCACGGAGCATAGCAAAACACAGAGGCACGACTCTGCTATGTGAAAATCTCGTCATGTGTCTTCAGTTATGACATCAACTTAAAGCTATTCATTCACTGCTACACAAAAAAATTATCATTATTTCTCTGTGCATTTCCTAAAGATGACAATTTCTCTCTTCCAAAAATTAACTGTATTTTCTCCTCCCTTGATCTTGTACAGAATGTTTTACTAGGGAGTTTAAACAGAACTCCCTGGAACTCTAACATTACATATGCAAAGATCTGTACCAGTCAAAATAAAGTACCTTCAGCAGTAACTCTAGAAATAGCTGAGAAACAAATGCTAATTAAAAAATAATTTTACATTAGAATCTTCAATCTGCCTCTAAGAGAAACTACAGGCAGCAGTGATCATGCTAACAGTCACATGGTGACAAAAACACACCAGGCCAGCATCTCAGAGTTGGCAGCAACAACACCGCTCACAGAACATGGAGTTCACATTACACACTGAACATCCTTTCAGAACACATATAAAAGACTGCTAGACGACGCATTTCCAGTGTATAACCCAGCTTATTCCGAATTGAAGAGACAGGTGAAAGATGACAAAGTCGAACTGAGGGCTTTCTTGCAGATTTTTACCCCAGAGGGTCACCCAGGCCGCCTGGATGAATGAGGTTTGTGAGCCTGTCCCACGGAAGAGGTGGTCAGGATGTGGTGAATGCGGTGGCAGAGACCACAGCCCTCCCCAAACACTCCATGGCTCCCTCACGTTCCCTTAGAGTTAGGCAGGACCCACGACCAGTTCTGGCAACAGGCTCTGAGCAGAAGGAACCGAGATGGTGGAGCCCAGAGCAAGGCAGGCAGGATCAGGAATCCACCACCTGGAGGACCACTGCCCTAGAAGAGGACAGATGCAGGGCTAGCTTCGTGGAGCGGGGGCCACGGTTCACTGTCTGAAGTCGCTGATATCTGGGGCTTGCTACCGAAGCACAGCCCAGCCTGGCTGATGCAAACACACTGACATTTTCCTGCCTGTCCCTGTTTTGTCCTTATTTTTTTCTCTTGTTTTTAAAAAATGCTTTAATTACTTTATTCGACAAAGCAGACATTTTCCCTTTAGGATTATTTCTTAAACGTATTATTTTAAAACAAAAAGTGGCATTTATTTGATGTTTTATTTATAAAACACTTTTCTGTATAAATTACTGCATGATACAATCCTGTTTGTTACCTAACGGCATAAACTGACACTGAATAGTTCTTCATTAAATGTTGCGACCTGATAAATTAAATTGCAAATTTCATTAGTTTGCTAAACATTCCAATGCCTGACATAATGCATATTTATGTGTACTGGGAAATGAAATGTTACAAGCCTCTTAAATATCTGCTAAGTGATGCAAATTTTCTTCCAAAAACTAGGATTATAATAAATCACTACAAAATTCCATATTTGACCGCTACAACTTGGTTCAGCAGCCAACCATTTAATTTAAGAATCCCTTTAATTTAATCCTATAGCAGTAATTGCTCTGGTAATTTGTATAGGGGCAGAAAGAAGAGGGAAGCTGTATCTTAAAAAAAAAATTGAGGCTGGGCGCGGTGGCTCACGCCTGTAATCCCAGCATTTTGGGAGGCTGAGGCGGGTGGATCACGAGATCAGGAGATCGAGACCATCCTGGCTAACATGGTGAAGCCTCGTCTCTACTAAAAATACAAAAAAGTAGCTGGGCATGGCGGCAGGCGCCTGTAGTCCCAGCTACTCAGGAGGCTGAGGCAGGAGGATGGCGTGAAGCTGGGAGGTGGAGCTTGCAGTGAGTGGAGATTGTGCCACTGCACTCCAGCCTGGGCGACAGAGCGAGACTCCGTCTCAAGAAAAAAAAAAAAAATTAAAGGTAGAAATCATATTCATTATTTGATACTTCACTAAAGTCATCCTCATCCTTGAAATTAAAATTTAATTTTTTTTTTTTTTTTTTTGAAGCAGTCTCGTTTTTGTATTGTTAGTAGAGACGGGGTTTCGCCATGTTGGCCAAGCTAGTCTCGAACTCCCGACCTCAGGTGATCCACCTGCCTTGGCCTCCCAATGTGCTGAGATTACAGGCATGAGCCACTGTACCTGGCCTTGTTTCTTAATTAATTTATTAGTAGTAGTAGTAGTTTTTGAGGCAGAGTCTCATTCTGTCTCCCGGGCTGGAGTGCAGCCACCATCTTGGCTCAGCAGGGGCATACTCTTGGCTCTCACTGGAGCCTCCGCCTCTCGGGTTCAAGTGATTCTTGTGCCTCAGCCTCCCGAGTAACTGGGACTACAGGCACCCGCCACCACGCCCAGCTAATTTTTGTATTTTTAGTAGAGATGGGGTTTCACCATGTTGGCCAGGATAGTCTTGATCTCTTGATCTCGTGATCCACCCACCTTGGCCTCTCAAAGTGCTGGGATTACAGGTGTGAGCCACCACGCCTGGCCGACAAGGCTTTTATAACCTAACATCTTCTGCCTCATGCCCTGGGAAGGCTGATGGTGACTTAGAGCAAGAGTTGAGAATTTTCCTGGGAGGGTGGCAGTCACATCATCCACCAGGCGACTGTGTGTGATGACATCCTGTACCTGCATGGAAGGCAGTTTCATCTTTGACTACCAGTAACACGGCCAAATATAGGATCAAAACTCACATCCCAGAGTTACTCAGAAATGGAGCTGCAAATAGTACTGACTTTCCCTGACATTTTAAATCCTGCTGGTACAGCTGCATGCAGTTATAATCCC
Organism: Hylobates moloch; assembly: GCF_009828535.3. Lineage (NCBI taxonomy): Eukaryota > Metazoa > Chordata > Mammalia > Primates > Hylobatidae > Hylobates > Hylobates moloch. The sequence goes on from NW_026652291.1 coordinate 3,129,671, forward strand.
AGCACTTTGGCCAGGCGCGGTGGCTCACGCTTGTAATCCCAGCACTTTGGGAGGCCGAGGCTAGCGGATCACGAGGTCAGGAGATCGAGACCACGGTGAAACCCCGTCTCTACTAAAAATACAAAAAAAAAAAATTAGCCGGGCGTGGTGGCGGGCGCCTGTAGTCCCAGCTACTCGGAGAGGCTGAGGCAGGAGAATGGCATGAACCCAGGAGGCGGAGCTTGCAGTGAGCCGAGATCGCTCCACTGCACTCCAGCCTGGGTGACAGAGTGAGACTCCATTTCAAAAAAAATAAAATAAAATAAAATAAAAAAACAATAATCCCAGCACTTTGGGAGGCTGATGTGGGAGCATCACTGGAGCCCAGGAGTTTGAGACCAGCCTAGGCAACATAGTGAGACCCTATCCCAAATTAAAACAAAAATCCTGTTGGGTACATACTGTCACTAAGCAATTGGTCCCTGCCTGTAAAGTCCCTACACACTCCGTGTGTAAACTTCCAACAAAAATAATGTGAGTCAAACTAAAATAATTTTTTTTTTTTTTTTAAGAAATAGGAGCTTGCTCTGTTGCCTAGATTAGGCTCAGTTTCCGGGGCTCAAGCAATCCTCCTGCCTCAGCCTCCCAAGTAGCTAGGACAACAGGTGTGTGCCACTGTGCCTGGCTCTGAAATGACAGGTAGAAGCACAGTGCTATGATGGGGACAGTCACTGAAGAATGTTTGGGGGGGAGATGCAATCTCAACTGAGTCCTGAAGGAAGAAGAGTTGAAGAAAGGAAAGCAGCCCACGGAAGGAATGCTAGGCCGCAGGAAGAGAAGCAAATGGGCGGCATGAATGTGCATGGCACATTAGGGAAGGGCAGGAGTTCAAGACTAGCCTGGCCAACATGGTGAAACCCCATCTCTACCCAAAATACGAAAGTTAGCCAGGGCCCCAACACAAAGGCCAGGAGTGGCTGGAGCCCCCGACACATGAGGCCTCAGAACAGCAGGCCGGGCCTGGCTGCGAGACCCTGGGCACCACACCAAAGACTGGAGCTTTATTCTAGTGGCAATGTGGAGCCATGTAACGTGGAGGGCAACACCGTCTGAGCTGGGTTTGAGGAAGACAGCTCTGGTAGCCGTGGTGGGAGGTGGGCACACCTGGTGCCAAGAGGCAGCTACTGCAGTACAGCAACTTGGTGATGAGGGGCTCCACCCTGGCAGTGGTGGGAGGGAAGCAGAGGTCCAGAAGCAGGGAGATCCTCGGATACATGGCCAGGACACTGCTGAGCGACTGGCCAAAAGAGCACTCCAGTCTTTGCAGCAGAATTTACTGGGAGCAGCAGGGCTCAGTGGCTCACACCTGTAATCCCAGCACTTTGGGAGGCTGAGGCGGGTGGATCACCTGAGGTCAGGAGTTCGAGACCAGCCTGGCCAACACAGTGAAACACTGTCTCTACTAAATATACAAAAATTAGCTGGGCGGGGTGGCACGGGCCTGTAATCCCAGCTACTTGGGAGATTGAGGCAGGAGAATCGCTTGAACCTGGGAGACGGAGGTTGCAGTGAGCCAAAAATCAGACCATTGCACTCCAGCCTAGGCAACATGGTAAGACACTGTCTCAAAAAAAAAAAAAAAAAAAAAAAGGAATTTAGTGGGAGCAGAGGAGTGAAGTTAGGAAAAAGAGCACAATTGGGGGAGGCTGAATTTGATATTGAACAAAATCCTCAAATGCAGTCACTGTGTCTCCATTCATTGATGCGTGCACCCCCACTGTTGACTTTAACAAATATTTTTAGAGATGCGGTCTTGCTATGTTGGCCAGGTTGGTCTTAAACTCCTGGCCTCAAGCAATCCTCCCAAAGTGCTAGGATTACAGGTGTAAGCCACTGCACCCGGCCCACTGCTGACTTGTAAAAAATAAATGAAGCACCCCAATTAATTCCAGATAAGTAACACAGGCAGCAGCCATGTCAGCCTGATGACTCTCCTTTGCAGTCAATAATCCCCATTCAATGCAAGCCACCTGATGACAGCCACCAGGCACAGTCATACACGGGCTCCTGGGCAGACGGCACGCCTGAATTCAAAATTTTCACTTAAATATGTAATTATTAAAAGGTCTCTTGGGTCGGGCGCAGTGGCTCACACCTGTAATCTCAGCACTTTGGGAGGCCAAGGCAGGTGCATCAGTTGAGGTCAGGAGCTCAAGACCAGCTTGGCCAACATGGTGAAACCCCATCTCTACTAAAAATACAAACATTAGCTGGGCATGGCTGTGCATGCCTGTCATCCCAGCTACTCGGGAGGCTGAGGCAGGAGAATCACTTGAACCCAGGAGGCGGAGGTCGCAGTCAACCAAGACTGTGTCACTGCACTCCAGCCTAGGCAACAGAGTAAGACTCTATCTCAAACAAACAAATAAAAAAAGAAGTCTCTTGACCTACCTGCTTTTCCTGCAGGACACAGACCATATCTGGAGACAGCCCAATAACTGAACACTTGGTGCCCCTGGCCTGATGCTCACTGCCCCTACCCTGGCATAGTGAAGGCTGGGGAGGTGGCCGTTCCTTCTAGGGGAGAAACTCAGCTTCAGTGAGATTGAGTCTCAAGAGCGAGAGGGAGGCCGGGCGCAGTAGCTCACGCCTGTAATCCCAGCACTTTGGGAGGCTGAGGCGAGCGGATCACGAGGTCAGGAGATCGAGACCATCCTGGCTAACACGGTGAAACCCCGTCTCTACTAAAAATACAAAAAATTAGCCGGGCGTGGTGGTGGGAGCCTGTAGTCCCAGCTACTCGGGAGGCTGAGGCAGAAGAATGGCGTGAACCCAGGGGGCAGAGCGTGGGGTGAGGTTGGATTCCGCCCCCCCACGCCCGGCGGGAAAAAAAGAATCCGCCCCCCATCTCAAAAAAAAAAAAAAAAAAAGAGCAAGAGGGAAACAGGAACAAGTCCACCCTGAGTCCAAGATGGCCTTGGGCCCTCCAGTGTTCAGCAGATACTCATTGAGGGGATGGGTATGTGAGCAGAGGAATGGCCTAGGGGTCCTGGTCGCCTGTTCACCTCCCTTGCCCCAACACAAAGCTGCCAACCCTGGACTTGCTGCATTCTCTCAGGATGTGTAGGAAACAGGAAAGGAGTCTTAATCTGACATTTCAAGATCAACCAGGTAACTCAAATAAACAAAATCTAAAGTTCAGGGCAGGATAAGGACTAAGCGAGGTGGTGCTTTAACAAGAGATGCTGGATTTGCCCTCCCTGTGGCACAAACTGGGGCAACACAAGCAAAAGCCCCACCACCAGCAGCTAACAAAGACTAGAGAGCACCCCCAAGCAAGATGTGTCACAGCCTTCGGATGACCACACCGCCCGGAGATGGCTGACATTTAGATGGGATGCCCCGTGCATCCTCCGGGGGGTTGGGCTTGGGGGTTGCTGCTCCCATTAGAAAGGAGAGGAAACCAAGGCCGGGCATGATGGCTCACACTTGTAATCCCAGCACGTTGGGAGGACAAGGCAGGTGCATCACTTGAGGTCAGGAGTTCAAGACTAGCCTGGCCAACATGATGAAACCCCATCTCTACCCAAAATACAAAAGTTAGCAGGGACCGTACGTGGTGGCTCATGCCTGTAATCCCAGCACTTTGGGAGGCAGAGGCAGGCGGACCACCTGAGGTCAGGAGTTCAGGACCAGACTGGCCAACATGGCGAAACCCTGTCTCTACTAAAAATACAAAAAATTAGCCAGGTGTAGTAGTGGGTGCCTGTAATCTCAGCTACTCGGGAGGTTGAGACAGGGAGAATTGCTTGAACCTGGGAGGCAGAGGCTGCAGTGAGCCGAGATCGTGCCACTGCACTCCAGTTTGGGCAACAGAGCAAAACTCTGTCTCAAAAAACAAAAAAATTAGCTGGGCATGGTGGCACACGCCTGTGGTCCCAGCTACTTGGGAGGCTGAGGTGCGAGGATTGCTTAAGCCTGGGAAGGCAGAGGTTGCAGTGAGCCAAGATCGTGCCACTGCACTCTAGCCTGGGTGACAGAGTGAGACCCCACCTGAGATAAAAAAAAAAAAAAAAAAGAAAGGAGAGGAAATTGCAGTTCAAGGTGACAGCAGCTTGCCCAGAGTCCAGAGCCTGCCTGGGGCCCAGCTCTGTCCTGCCTCTGCCATAAGTCCCCACACCTCTGCCATAAGTCCCCACACCTCTGCCTGTGACCTCCTTGCACCCACTGCCTGTCTGATCCATTTCAGGGTCAGCTGGATACTGACATTGATTTGCTAATGATTTTGCAGGCAGAACACAGGGGCTCAGTGAAAACCTGCCCATCCACAGTGACCAGGACCCCCAGGCCATCCGTCTTGTTCACACACCCAACCCCTCAATGAATATCTGCTGAACACCAGAGGGCCCAAGGCCATCTTGGACTCAGGATGGACTTGTTCCTGTTTCCTCACACTCTTGAGACTCAATCCCACTCAAGCCAGGTTTCTCCCCTAGAGAAACCTCCCGGTGAAGCCCAAATACACACCTTAGAGACCTGCACCACTTTGGCCAGCTAGCTGGTGCTGGGAGGACTGGATAGAGCCAGGAGGGAGGCATGAGCTGTGCTGGAGGCAGGAGGCCCAGGCAGGGCTGGCTCCAGCAGTGCAGAACCTGGCATGATGCCCATTCACTCTGAACCCCACCATGGTGCAGCAGCCTTCCTGGAGGGGCTGGGAAGGGGACGTGCAAGGGAAACAGTTCTGCTTCTCACCCAAATGGTGCAGGTGAACACGGCCTCCCACAGTGCTCAAGATTGAGGAGCAGGGAGAATACACATCATGCCCTGGACTTTTTACCCCCAGAGGGAACTAGCAGCATTTTCCAGTTAGTCTGGGTAGGAGCTGCTGGAGAAAGGCTCAGGACCAGTAGGGTCTCTGAACAAATGAAAGGCTTTCCAGAGCAGGCAGCAGGTCAGCCAGCACCAATGTTCAGGCCACTCTCAGCCTCAGCCTTGTCTATAAGTCACTGTCAGGTGGGTGTTCTCAAAAAGCTAGATGGTGACTGGTGGGTCCAAAAGGCAGGTGGGGAGGCCCAAAGCATAAAGAACAAAAATTGCCCTGGACAAACCTTCAATCCCCAAGCCTTGGAACAGAACTTGCTTCTTCAGTTGAGTTAGTGTTCAGGGGCCTTTTCAGGCAAAAGAATGGGTGATGTCTACTCAGCACCCTGTAGGAGCCCCTGGGGCTGAGCACGTCAACCACCACCAGGCTGCCTAGTATGATGCTTGCTTTACAGAATGGCAAGAGGCTCTCCTCGTCAGCTGGTAGCATACAGACTGCAATGCAGCCAGGGGCTTGGGGAGAAGGGGGACAAGCCCTTCTCTTCTTGCTTTTTTTTTTTTTTTTGAGACAGAGTCCTGCTCTGTCACCCAGGCTGGAGTTCAATGGCATGGATCTCAGTTCACTGCAACCTCTGCCTACCAAGTTCAAGTGATTCTCGTGCCTCGGCCTCCCAACCAAGTAGCTGGGATTACAGGCGTGTGCCATCACACACAGGTAATTTTTGTATTTTTAGTAAAGACAGGGTTTCACCATGTTGGCCAGGCTGAGCTTGAACTCCTGACCTCAGGTGATCCGCCCTCCGCGGGGCCTCCCAAAGTGCTGGGATTATAGGCATTAGCCACTGTGCCCAGCCCTCTTCTTGCTTTCTTTCTCCCCGCCCTTTTTTTTTTTTTTTTTGGTGAGTACATGTGGTTGAGTTCTCAAACATTAAATGCTTATACAATTCAAGTCTACCACATAACCAAATGCTGGTTCTGAGTTAAAAAAAACTGGGAAGCCTTGCAGCCAGGAAGTTCCTAAGTCAGTCCTGCTGCAAGCGCAGGGCTCATCCGGGCACTGAGGGCCATCTGCACAACTCCACCTTCAGGCAAACCACACCTTGCTGCCTGATCCACCAAGAATCTACTCAGAGAGAAATCTAATGTTGTGGGCTTATGTAATTATTTCTTGGAACATGAATGAATTATTTACAAATAGCAGCACTACATTTCTTTCTTCTTTTTTTTTTTTTTTTTTTGAAACAGAATCTCGCTCTGTTGCCTGGGCTGGAGTGCAATGGCATGATCTTGGCTCACTGCAACCCCCGCCTCCCGGGTTCAAGCAATTCTCCTGCCTTAGCCTCCTGAGTAGCTGAGACTACAGGCGTGCGCTGCCACACCCACCTAATTTTTTTTTTGTATTTATAGTAGAGACAGGGTGTCACCATGTTGGCCAGGCTGGTCTCGAACTCTTGATCTCAGATGACCCACCCACCTCAGCCTCCCAAAGTGCTGGGATGACAAGTGTGAGCCACTGCGCCCGCCCTACAAATAGCACTACATTTCTTAGCCTACTCCACGGCTTTTGATAGAAGATTCAGAGAAAAGCAGGAGCTAGTGGGTGCAGGTCCTCCTGGATCTGGCTGAGCTGAAGGAGAGCTGGCACCTGTGTGCTGAGCCACTCTCCTCTGCCAGGTACCGTCCTGAGGAGATGGACAAACGTGGCACTGATCCTGTCGTAGGGAGCACCCATCTTTTCAGCTTTTCAGGTCATAAAGCTATGTTCCATATTCAGACAGACTGACGGGGCAGCTGTATCACCAGTATCCTTCAAGCCGCTCGCAGCGCGTGGCCCCTTGACCTGAGGACGTGCACCCTCCTCAGGTTCTGACAGCCCGGCAAACTCTAACGGGCAGGGAAAGAGACAAAACCCAGAGCCTGTCTAGTCTGAAAGAGTGGCCAATTGAGCTCCTGAAATTCAGCAACTTATAAACATCCTCTCAGAACTCTCACGGGTTGAACACAGGCCGGGCAGTTTTGTCCGACGTCACGCTGTGATGCGGTTTTAGGGCAGTCAGGGCACCGGCAGGTGTACTCACGAGGTGGCCGTACCTAGCTGGGAGAGGTCCAGCCTGGTCCAGTGCATGCCCGTGGGGCAGCTATTGGAGAGCGTCCTGATGAACACCTGGCCGAAGCTGTCCAGCGCCCACAGCGCATCCTGGCAGGCGGCATAGGCGCGCATCTCGGCGTCGGGAGGCAGCTGCACCGTGGAGGGCCGCGACTGTGCGCTCTGGGCGCTGACGCTGCACAGGTCCTTGCTGCTCTGGCATAGCCACAGGAAGCTTCCTGCAGAAAGGGGTCATGTTTGTCATCGAGGTGTTGTCTGCACCGAGCCGCCTGCCCTAAACGCACAAGGCAGCCTTTGCCTTTTGGCAGACGCCAGACACCTGGCCGCGGATGCCGGCTCGCTCACCCGCCCATTCCCACGCGGCAGGAGCGATGTAGCACTTTAAGGTAGACAGCAGAGGGAAACACTGCGACTAACAAGAAACACGCCTGAGATGTTGGAAATAAATGCAAAGAAGGCAAGGTTTAGGAGATTTTATGAAGGCCATAATGTTGGCTTAGTGGCTTTGACCTCCCATTTGTCATGGGCTGGGAAGTTTTTCACTTGAACAAAGGCACCGAAGCATTTTTAATATAGAAAGTTAATTTTACCAAGAGGAGAAGACTATCAACTCAGTGCTCTGGAGGGAGGGAGAGTTGGCCGTTCCTAGGAGGGAGGGCACCATGGTGCTCTCCTGGGCCTTCTGGGGATGGGGCCAGCGGGTGGGGCAGCTGCTGGAGAAGGCTTAGGAAGCTGGAAGTGCTTCTCTTCCCATCCTTGCCTCAAAATCATGTCCTTTCATTCCCTACAGCATTTTTAAAAAGTCCTTTAGATTTAACAGATTCTGTTTAAAATGCAAATAATCCTTAGGGCAGTTAAAACCTTGGTCACAGTACATCATCTGAAGTATTATCTACAACTTGTGGCCACATGTTTTGGAATTCAAACTTTTTCTGGATTTTTGAAAACCTAAACTAATGGGTATGCCAGAGGTTTGCAAAACAACCACAGAGGGGCCAGGCGCTCCCCGGTGAAGTGCGGTAACATCCCTGCAACACAGATGTGGTCACAGCCAACAGATCAACCAAGGCTGGAGGCAGCTATGTGAGATCCGGTCAGGTTTTGCTGCCAAATTAATTTATGCCAAACTCAAGAAATAACTTACTGTTTTCAGAGATTTCTGGTTTCCAGAACTGTGGTCTGAACAATCTGGTGAGTAAGAAGTTATTGTACTGACCCAGTCACCTGCATCCTAGTGGGACTAATGGTTTCAACTAAGCAAATGATTCCCTCTTCACGACAGATTTCACGGCATCTTCGCGTTTCATCCTCATGCAATCCTGGGAGGAGGTACAGCTACTTCCCAGAGAGGTCACCTGACTGCCTGGGCTCCCAGCTAACTGGGGGAGGGGGGGTACTGCCTCTCCTGGCTGCAGATGCCAGCTCCCTCACCCTCCGGTGCTCTGGCTCCCTCACAAACCCTGTACTCCGTAGGGACACTGAGTTCTGCCCAGAATGTGGTTGACAGGAGCACCCCCTGCAGAGCAGGTCTGCCTAATAGGGTGCAAATTTGGGACTTAGGTTATCCGGAGTCTGTGAACAAGACGGAAGGAAGTTGCTGGGAGGTGACAGAAGGATTCTCAAGGGGAGATGGGAAGGTGCCCAAAGAAGCTGTGGCCCTTGCCATGTGCCACTGGAAGTCACCAGCTGCCAGACCCGGTGGCTGCACTGTGTGAGCCCCTCCTTCAGAAGGACACTTTCCCTCATCTTCACCATGCTTGGTCCCTCTCAGAGGCTCTCCTGGTCAGGCCTATCCCGATTCAGGGCCCTCAGCTCAGCTAACAAGGGCTACTGGCCTCTGACACCCTTGCGTGGTCGGTCTCCGAGGCATGCCCCATCACCAACGAGGCCACAGTCAGACTGTGGTTTGAACCTTTCCAATGGCCAAGCTGTGCTCTAGATTCTTCAGCGAGGCTAAGACTGACCCACCTTCCTTCGTGGGAGCCGCAGAAGCCAACACAAAGGCCCATTTTGTAGCAGAAGCTGTCCCACGGGGAACAACATGATTCCAGTAGGTGCCTGGAAAGAGTAAATAGGAAGAATGTGTTAAGGAAAGAAAACACAGACAAAACCACTTCAGGTCTTAGTTCTGGATGACAGCTGGCCTTCAAACCCTTTCTCCAGATAATTCTAGAGTGTCCCTAAATAAAGCGACATGAGCAATCACAGCCTGCCATTCATCTCCCTCTGAATACTGCCAGGCAGAGCCACACCCAGCCCAGGGTCGTGGAGGCCATGCAGCAGGGAGAGGGCTGGAGAAAAGCAAGGGGTTCACTTATAGAAACGAACCCCAGGATGTGTGGACTGGCATCTACATTCACAGACCTGGCCAGAGCCTTGCATTTCCGACAGTGGCGATCACCTTCCCTCCAGGAAATGGACCATTCTCTCTCACTAGGTTTGGGTGGATTTTTTCATTTAAAATGTGAAATTGTTAACATAAAAATGACCTCCATTTGCTTTTCTTATGTCATAAAAGGTTTCTAGGGGAAACACTATCCAGACACAGGGATCCGAGTTTTAGGAACGATAGATTTTTTTTTTTTTTTTTTTTTTTTGAGACGGAGTCTCGCTCTGTTGCCCAGGCTGGAGTGCAGTGGCGCAATCTCAGCTCACTGCAAGCTCCGCCTCCCGGGTTCACGCCAGTCTCCTGCCTCAGCCTCTCCGAGTAGCTGGGACTACAGGCGCCCGCCACCACGCCCGGCTAATTTTTTGTATTTTTAGTAGAGACGGGGTTTCACCGTGTTAGCCAGGATGGTCTCGATCTCCTGACCTCGTGATCCACCCGCCTCAGCCTCCCAAAGTGTTGGGATTACAGGCATGAGCCACCGCGCCCGGCCAGGAATGATAGGTTTTTTAAAAAGGAGAGAAACTGATCATAAAGCATAGAGTGCCTCCACTAGACACTTCATACCGCTGGCACTAAATTATCTTTTCAAGTTGAGATCTTAAAGCTTTTCTTTAAATGTTGGCTTTAAAGTGAGGCTGCCTGTAAAGCCAGTGTGAAAATTACAGCAATTCACCCACCTATGAGACTCCCCTTAGCGACGTGGAATTCATTCTTGCCCGAGGAGATCCAGACACCGCTGTTATTGACCCCGAGAAGGCTTGGCTGGCACTGAAGCTGCTGGGACCAAAATGCCATGCGCAGCTTATCTGCCACCTTTTCTACAGGGGCTTGGGCCGCTGTGGCCACCGAGTGAGTGGCATGGATTATCGTCTGAAATAAGCTGCACTGGTCAAACACCACATAGTCTGTGATGCTCACCTGGAAGGAGAAGACAAACAAAAGTCCTGCTGTCAGAGCAGTTACAAGTGCGGACTCTCTGCCTTGAGGGAAGGTTCTAGCCCAGTCCACACCTCTGCATTACTAGTAACAAGATGACCATCCAAACACAAATGTGCACATGTGCGCTTGTGAAAGGACCAAAAAAAATGTGGCAGGATGCCGTCAAACTGCTAATGCTAACTCCAGCTCCTTCGTAGGGTTGGATTTAAAGGTATGGAAGAATATATTCACATTTTACACACTTTTATACAACATGGATCTGTTACAAGCATGCATTACTTTTGTGATTAAGTATCACCCCCTCACACCCATTCTAAGAAGACTTTCATTCTAATCAGAGTGAGAAAGAATAATTTTGCCATCTTTTCTGCGACAGTCTTGCTCTGGCATCTAGGCTGGAGTGCAGTGGCACAATCATACTCAGCCTTGACTTCCAGGATCAAGCAATCCTCCTACCTCAGCCTCCCAAATACAGGTGAATGCTACCACATGTAGCCAATTTTTAAATTTTTTGTAGAGACAGGTCTCCCTATGTTGCCCAGGCTGGTCTTGAACTTCTGGGCTCAAGTGATCTCCCTGCCTTGGCCTCCCAAAGTGTTGGGATTACTGGCATGAACCACTATGCCCAGCTTTAATTTTGCTTTTAAATCAGGTATTTCCAATGGACAACAGTATATGGTACTTACAAACATTATATGCATTTAAAAAGGTATCACAAGTAGAGTAATGAACTTTTTTTTTTTTTTTTTTGAGACATAGTCTTGCTCTGCCACCCAGGCTGGAGTGCAGTGGTGCAATTCTGGCTTACCGCAACTTCCGCCTCCTGAGTTCAAGAGATTCTCGTGCCTCAGCCTCCCGAGTAGCTGGGACTACAGGCGCACGCCACAACACCTGGATAATTTTTTATATTTTTAGTAAAGATGGAGTTTCGCCATGTTGGCCAGGCTGGTCTCAAACTCCTGACCTCAGGTGATCCGCCCGCCTCGGCCTCCCCAAGTGCTGGGATTACAGGTGTGAGCCACCGTGCAAGGCTGTGATGAACTAATTTATGATCTGAATTGGGACTACTAATAATTACTCCAGGGCAAGAGCATCAACTAGGACCATCCTGGGTATCTAGATTCTAACCCTAGCTCAGAAGGGTAGCTTGCTTCTATAACATTCCTGAAAAGCATTCATATATCTCAGACATTTCTCCAACCACCCCTCCCTGCAGGAAACTCCTCTCTTCTTGGGCAGCTTGATGTAAGGCAAGTTCTTTATGAGTGAAAATCTGATTCTCCGTGATGTTCACTCACATTTCTGCCCTGCAGGGTTTGATTACACAGAACATCACTGGCATAAATGCCCTACTCCTGCTCGGGCACAGTGGCTCATGCCTGTAATCCCAGCACTTTGGGAGGCTGAGGCAGGCGGATTACTTGAGGTCAGGAGTTCCAGACCAGCCTGCCAACATGGTGAAACCCTGTCTCTACAAAAATACATATATGTATATTTTTACATGTATATGTATATATATGGTTACAAGTACACAAAAGGTATTTTAAAATCATTTGCATAACTATCAAATATTACCTAGCATATAAAATTAGATACATCTGTATACAATGTACATATTATATACAATACATATTTTATCAAAGAGCAAACACAACTCATTTTTCTACATTTCATCTGAAAGACCTCAGAGCAGTCAATGCAAGACAAGCCTTCAACAAAGCAAGTCTGAGGTGACAATAAAATATAAACCAATGGGACAAGATACTTCAGAAACATCAAATACTGGCCGGGCATGGTGGTTCACGCCTATAATCCCAGCACTTTGGGAGGCTGAGGCAGGCGGATCACAAGGTCAAGACATTGAGACCAACCTGGCCAACATGGTGAAACCCTGTCTCTACCAAAAATACACAAATTAGCTGGGCCTGGTGGTGCATGCCTGTAGTCCCAGCTACTCAGGAGGCTGAGGCAGGAGAATGGCGTGAACCCAGGAGGCGGAGGTTGCAGTGAGCTGAGATTGCGCCATTGCACTCCAGACTGGGTGACAGGGCAAGACTCCGTCTCAAAAAAAAGAAACATCAAATATTTTATGACCATCGACTATCAGTGCAATCTTACCTACCACAGTGGGAGACTGTGGGAGCAACGCTAACACTAAACTATACCAAAGAAGGGGAAAGTAGACACTCCTTTGAAAATCCATTCTAGGGCCGAGGGTGGTGCTTCACGCCTGTAATCCCAGTGCTTTGGGAGGTCAAGGTGGGAGGATTGCTTGAGCCAAGGAGTTCCAGACCAGCCTGGATAACAGCAAGACCTTGTTTCTACCAAAATAATTAGCTGGGCATGGTGGCATGTGCCTGTGGTCCCAGCTACTTGGGAGGCTGAGGTGGGTCGTGATCCTGCCACCACACTCCAGTGTGGGCAAAAGAGTGAGACCCTGCACCAGAAAAAAAGAAAAGAAAAAGAAAAGAGAAATTCATTCTAGGCGCCCTTGCTGGGACCAGATCACACACAGTGAGCCTGATTATACCCTCATCCTGTTTCTTAAAAGTGTTTCCTTTTCTGGAAGCACATGGGAAAATTCTCCTGTCTTTGCTGAAATACCATTTACCTAGAGGCCTTCTGAATAAGCAGAGACAGCTCAATTTTATTTCTGGGTTGGGCTTTCAAACGTATTATCTGGGCTCTTTTCTTAGCACATTTGTTCATAATTAAACATCATTATTACCTAGGTCTTCAAATGGATGTCACTGGGTTTATTCAGCCTATAATAATAAATGTATAAACAATATCAAAATAAATAAATTAAGTGCATTATTTACACAAAGAGTTTTGCAAATTATTTCCTATGATGAAAAGTCCTTGATGTTTCTAATGTACTCAAACACAGCAAAGTCTAATCCATCAAATAGAAAAAAAGGAATACTACTGGCTGGGAGTGGTGGCTCCACCTGTAATCCCAGGACTTTGGGAGGCGGAGCGGGTGGATTTCTCTCTCTCTCTTTTTTATTTTTTTTGAGACAGGGTCTAGCTCTGTTGCCCAGGTTGGAGTGTGGTGGTGTGATCTTGGCTGAAACCTTTGTCTCCTGGGCTCAAACTATTCTCACACCTCAGCCTTCTGAGTAGTTGGGACCAATGGCGTGTGCCACCATGCCCAACTAATTTTTGTATTTTCGATAGAGCCAGGGTTTCACCATGTTGCCCAGGCTGGCTTTGAACTCCTGGACTCGAGTGATCTGCCTGCCTTTGCCTCTCAAATTGCTGGGATTACAGGCGTGAGCCACTGTGCCCAGTCTGGGTGGATCTCTTGAGCTCAGGAGTTTGAGACCAGCCTGCGCAACATGCCAAAACCCTGTCTCTACAAACAAATACAAAAAACTAGCCGGGCGTGGTGGCACACGCCTGTAGTCCCAGCTACTTGGGAGGCTGAGGTGGGAGAATCACCTGGGCCCCGAAGTCAAGACTGCAGTGAGCTGTGACTGTGCCACTGCTCTTCCACCTGGATGACAGAAGATCTTCTTTCAAATCAAACAAACAAACAATAAAAAAGTGAATATTTTACATTTAATCCAGTATCTTTAAGGAAAAGAGAGAAGTAAGAAAAGGGGAAGCAGAAAAGGTCAGGGAGACCCTCAGCACGTGGCCAGAGCTGAACACCTACTTGCCACCAATGGTCGTCATCTCCTTGGGGCTTCTTGGAAATAATGCCGGTTCTGAACCACAGGTTCCCATGGATGTCCAGGGCCCAGAGAGTCTGCTGATCCCCGAGCGTTATGCAGACAGGTTCTAAAGCTTGCCTTTCGCTGAAAATAAGGAGGAGAACAGGGGGGTCAGCACCCACAGGCAGAGTGCCCAGCGTGTCTGGACTGCGGACATCCAGGGTCTCCCGGCAGGCGTGGCTGGGAGAAGAGACGTGACCCTGGAGCGGATCATCAAGTGCCAGGGAAGGAAGTTTGAGTCTGAGTTAAATTACTGTGCAAGATAAATGGTTCAAGTGGGTGGCAGCTTTTGAAAGACACATTGATGACCCAGAATGGCCGGGAACACTCTTAAGAGAAAATAACCTAAGAAAAAAGCGAGTAGGCACAAAAGGAATCCAAGGCCCCTGAGCGCCTCCATTTCTCTACTCCCTCCCTCACCAAGGGAGTGACTATAAACTCCCCTGATGTGCCAGGCTATTCTGTGCAGCTGGACCTAGGCAGACACTGCCCTCTTTGCTGGAGACGCCCTCCCCCTCCTTCCATATGGGGAAGTCCTCGTCAGCTTCAAGGCTTAGCTGTTGGTCCACTCTGCATGCTGCCTTCCTGATCTCTGCATGGAGTCCATGGTTCCCTCAGTGCTGCACGCTCCACACTCCTGTTTAGGGCCATCTGTGCTAATGGGTGTCCATCCATGCACGGGGCCCCCCGTGAGTGCAGGGCCAGTCTCAGCCCTCTTGGCACACCCAGATGCTAGCACCATTCTGGCTTTTTGTTGTTGTTGCTTTTGTCTGTTTGTTTTTTGAGATTGAGTCTTGCTCTGTCACCCAGGCTGGAGTGCAATGGTGCAATCTTGGCTCTCTGCAACCTCCGCCTCCCAGGTTCAAGTGATTCTCCTGCCTCAGCCTCCTGAGATGCCCGGCTAATTTTTGTATTTTTTTTTTTTTTTGAGACAGAGTCTCACTCTGTCACCCAGGCTGGAGTGCAGTGGTGCGATCTTGGCTCACTGCAAGCTCCGCCTCCCAGGTTCACGTCATTCTCCTGCCTCAGCCTCCCGAGTAGCTGGGACTACAGGCGCCTGCCACCACGCCTGGCTATTTTTTTGTATTTTTAGTAGAGATGAGGTCGTGATCCACCCGTCTCAGCCTCCCAAAGTGCTGGGATTACAGGCGTGAGCCACCATGCCCAGTCAATTTTTGTATTTTTAATAGAGATGGGATTTCATTATGTTGGTCAGTCTGGTCTCGAACTCCTGACCTTGTGATCCGCCTGCCTCGGCCTTCCAAAGTGTTGGGATTACAGGCGTGAGCTGCCGCACCTGGACCATTCTGGCTCTTAATAGGTATTCACTGAAAGTTTATTGGCTTGCTAAATTCAAACCAAGAATATCCTAATCTAGTTTTTCAAAAGACTATTAATACTTCCATATTAGTAAAATGATCTGATGGCAATTCTATAACTAACATCTTGAATGGTAAAAAAAAAAATAGCTTAATAAATTAAAGTTCAGAGATCGGGCCAGGCTTAGTGGCTCATGTCTGTAATCCCAGCACTTTGGGAGGCCAAGGCAGGGGAATTGCTTGAGCCCAAGAGTTCAAGATGAGTCTGGGCAACATGATGAAAACCCAAAACCCATCGCTACAAAAAATACAAAAATTAGCTGGGCATAGTGGCATGCACCTGTGGTCCCAGCTACTCAGGAGGCTGAGGCAGGAGGATCACCTGAGCCCGGAGGTCAAGGCTGCAGTGAGCCGTGATCGTGGCACTGCACCCCAGCCTGGGCGACAGAGTGAGAACCTGTATCAAAAAAAAAAAGCTACAGTTCAGAGATGAACTTCAATTGATTAGCATGAAAATAAAGAAAAATATTTGGACCTAAGCCGTCACAGACACTAAACCGGAACTACCTCATGGTGGGCAATTCTGAGTAGAGACCGTCATGACGCTATGATGCTCAGGGCTGCACAGAGGGCGGCAGCATTTTTAAAAATTGAGCTCTGACTCAATGTCCAGTTTGCTGGTCAGAATTAGGCAGAGATTCAAGCTTAGCCTATAGCCATGGAGGCTGCGGGTCCTGCCTCCCAGGAACGGCCTCATGCTGCCTTGTGGTGTCAAGTGGACAAGAACGAAGGGTAGGACAAGCAGGATGTGAAAGGAGTCTCCGGCCCGCCAGTACCTGACGATGTCACACTTCCACTGCTCGCCTTCCGGACAGAAGCTGCTCACGCCCTCCCGGTACAGGAGGGCCCTCTGCTCTGTCAGCGCCCACACCACATTGTTCCGGGCTGTGATCTGGGACAGCGGGTAGGGACAGTCCACCTTTACGGCTCTGGCACAAGGGCGATCCACGCTCAGACCTGCCAGGAAGATGGGAAGAAGCCCCAAAGACACACAGTCAGAACTCCACACCTCATTTTGACTTGGTTATTGGCTTAGTTTTCCTTTTTTGGTATTTTGCTATGTTCTTTCATGATGAGTGCTTTGAAAAAAAACTTTAATTAATTAATTAAAAATATAGACGGGGCCTTTCTACGTTGCCCAGGCTGATCTCAAACTCCTGGGCTCAAGAGATCCTCCCACCTCAGCCTCCCAAAGTGCTGGGATTACAGACAGGAGCTGCCCTGTCCGGGCGCTTTTTTGTTGTCAAGTTTAGTCAACATAAAGTGGTTAAATTCTGCCTAAATGTAACATCTATCTGAAAGCAGTTTTAGACACTCTTTGAAAACTGAACAATTCAGAATTATCTGGCGTCCCAATGTAGCTTAAGAAGTTCTAAGAGAAGAACACAAAAGCCAAGAGCAGAAGAGTGGCCAGATGGAGGCCCAGAGGCTGCAGGGCAGAGCAGCTCTTCCAGGCAGAGGGCTACAGCGCTGCTGGAGTTGGCAGGGACCTGAGGCCTGCAGTCATCCCTGCAGAGAGCTCCAGCACGGCGGCTCCTCTCTGCTCTGACTGGGTGTGAGGTTCCACTAATAAAATGAAACCCCGAATTTCCCAGATGAAATCTGAGGTCTGTCAAACTGCAAGGCAGTGGCAGGCCAAAGCTCAGGGTCCCTGGCTCCCTGTCCAGGGCTCTTCCCTTGCCTCTTTGTGGCCTGTCAATAAAGTATGTCTAAATGAGCTCAAAGGCTATTCCCAGGGCAGCAGACAGACCAACTGTCGCCTGCAACCCTGTATTCCTCGACCTTAGGCCTGCAATTAGGTCTCAGTACTCAAATATGCTCCGTGACTAATCACAGACGCACCTATGGTATTGCAGTCCTTAGGTGATATTTCCTTCCACTAAACTAGGTGGGAATCACCTGCAGGACTTCTTACACGACACACTCCTGAGCAGTCTCCAGAGGGATTGGACCTAATCCAACAGGTATGGGTGGGGCCAGCTCATGTGAAACCACTGTCCTGGTGATTCCTCTGGCACTACTGGTTTAGAGGTCACTCGCTCCTCACTCCCAGGCCAGAAGCACCTCCTGTCTCCCCCATGACCAAAGCTCAGATGTCCTGGCAGCTTAGATGTGCATGTACCTTGCCAGAGCTACTTTCCTTTAAAGAAAGACACAGGAACTAGGCTGGAGAGACCTGGGCCAGCATATGGCCTATGAAGCCAGCATGGCTGTGCACCCAGGCTAGAGGTTCTTACACAGCTAGGAGAGAGCCAGCTGTGCAAGTGCTTCAACCTGAAGATTCATCCCCAGCTGACGACTCACAGCAGAGATTAAAACATGCTCCTGAGGCCGGTGGCTCACGCCTGTAATGCCAGCACTTTGGGAGGCTGAGGCAGGCGGATCATGAGGTCAGGAGTTTGAGACCAGACTGGCCAACATAGTGAAACCCCACCTCTACTAAAAATACAAAAATGAGCTGGACATGGTGGCACATGCCTGTAGTCCCAGCTACTCGGGAGGCTGAGGTAGGAGAATCGCTTGAACCCAGGAGATGGAGGTTGCAGTGAGCCGAGATGGTGCCACTACACTCCAGCCTGGGCAACAGAGCGAGACTCCATCTCAAAACAACAACAACAGCAACAACATTCTCCTGGAATCAACAATATTAAACTCCTGGAAGACTGATCTTTACATAAATCCAACGTGGCCTCTGGACAACCAACGATAACTCCTGCCCCACAGTCCTTCCAGATACTGATAAATCACATTGCTGGTGGAAGATCCTTCCCCATTCTGCTGACAGTAAACACTGACTGTCATTATAGCTTATTTTTAATAAGCAAGTCCCACTGTGCCCTTCCATCAGCTAAAAACTTCCTTGAGGGCAGCTTCCTGTGACTTGCTGAACTGCTATTTTTGTTTTGTTTTGAGATGGAGTCTCGCTCTGTCACCAGGCTGGAGTGCAGTGGCGCGATCTCAGCTCACTGCAAGCTCTGCCTCCCAGGTTGAAGTGATTCTTGTGCCTCCGTCTCCCAAGTAGCTGAGATTACAGGCATGTGCCACCACACCCAGCTAATTTTTTGTTTTGTTTTGTTTTGTTTTTTTGGTAGAGACAGAGTTTCACCATGTTGGCCAGGCTGGTCTTGAACTCCTGACCTCAGGTGATCTGCTCGTCTAGGCCTCCCAAAGTGTTGGGATTACAGGCATGAGCCACCACACCCAGCCTGAACTGCTATTTAGGGCAAATTATGGCCTGGTGCGGTGGCTCACACCTGTAATCCCAGCACTTTGGGAGGCTGAGGCGGGTAGATCACTTGAGGTCAGAAGTTCAAGACCAGCCTGGCCGATGTGGTGAAACTCCATCTCTACTAAAAATACAAAAAAATTAGCTGGGCGTGGTGGTGGGCACCTGTAATCCCAGTCTGTGATCAGGAAGCTGAGGCAGGAGGATCACTTGAACCCAGGAGGCAGAGGTTGCAGTGAGTCAAGATGGCACCACTGCACCCCAGCCTGGGCAAGAGAGCGAGACTCCATCTCAAAATAAAAAAGAGCAAATTATTTCTTCTTGTTTTTTCCTGGCCCACAGGTAAGTAAGTATATAGGAGCCGGGCTTTGATATGGCTGAAAAAAAAAATGCAGCCACTTAAACTTTAGCTTAAAGGGAGAAATGAATTTTATGTCCTTCCTCCGTATTCCTTCCTCTTAAGATCTGACATTATAGGATACGTGATATGCGGTGGTTGGCCATAGGAGAATAAGATTCTGTTTCTGTATCTCACCAAATAATCCTATTCATTTTTGCCCTAAATTTGTCCCAGGTTGAGTTTGTGTCATTGGTAGGAAACTGCTAATACATGCCAAATGGCAAATACTCTCTTCCCAGAAGTGTCTTAATTCGAATGGATTTAGCCTCTTAATCATAGTGATTGTTGTAAGCATGTTACTAGCAAAGCAGGGTGCAGCAGAGGCAGTGATGGCAGAGCTGGCAGGCCCCTGAGCGCAGCCCGCGGTTACCTGTCTGCAAGTATAGGTCCCCGCTGGTCCTGATGATCCAGGCCGTGTCATCGCTCAGGGCCACAAACACTGCCTGGGGCAGGGCTTCGTACCAGTGCCGCTTCCCCTTGATGGTGACTTTCCCACAAGCAAAAGCCCGGTTAGATTTCTGTTCTATCTTCCAGAGAAGGGCTCCTATGGAAATAAAAATTCTATTCACTGTCCAATAAATACTAGAATATATTTCTACATAAAAGTCTTCATGCTGGGCATTGAGGGGAGAAAGATTTCTAAAACACATGCTGTTCTGTCCCCCCAAGTGGGGAAAGAGGCCACCAGACCCAGGTTTGGGCCCTTGGCCACCACCCAGCGGCTATGCGGCTTTAGCCTCCATGTCACCGCCCATCTCCAAGCTTCACTTTCCTGCTGGGCAGTGGGGATCATCTCCACCTTTCAGGGCTGCTCTAAAGACTGCAGGCGGGAGCAGATCAACCACATGGCCACAGAGCTGGGCACATGACAGGCGCTCCTCACACAGGAGGAGAAACACTGATGACATTATTAGGTTTGGTAAGTCTCCAAATAAACATCCTGAGCACAACTAGTGCCCTAGGAGAGGCTGAAAAAGTCCTTTAGGGATTCAAAGAGAAGCATCAGTTCTGGACGAGCTGAATGGAAAAGATGCACAGAAGGAACACACTTGTACTGAGTTGGCCCGTTTTCACTGTGAAGGGGACTCTGATGAAGAGATGGAGGAAGAGAGGGGAGAGGGAAGGCAGGATAGCGCTGCAGCTGGAGGCCTGGAGCAGTCCCACGCAGGCAAGGCGAGGGGCCACCAGTGATCACTGAGTGTCAGCTGGGCTGGACTAGAAGGCCTGTCGGGCATCTCTGCCTGTGGTACCCCCGGCACAAGGGCTCTGCTGCCCACCAAGGACATGGGCCTGGGCCCTGAAGGACACTTCAACTGAGCAGGTGAATCTCATGGAGATGCAGAGTTCCCGCTAGCACAGTGAGGGACCAAGGGGCCTGGGAATACAGGTAACTAATGTAATCAGGAATAGAACCAAAGTTCTAAAAGGCTAAGGAGACAAACCTGTAGGTAAATGACAGCAACGAGAAATGAATTAAAACGCACAACTGTGTAATGACAGCTTGTGGAGTGGGTTGTTAGCCAGTCTCTAAAGAAAAATATTTTTCAAACAAACAGTGAAAGCAAGCAAGAAAAACAATGCTGAACAAACTAATATTTTAAACGGTGACAGAGACCAGGGAGAATTAAGGGAAATTCATCCTGAAACACAGTGAAGTCACAGAGGACAGACAGGTCCCAAGCCACAGACTTGGCTTCGGCTTCATCTGACTTCTATTCCAACGTCCTGACAGTAAACCAGGCTGCTTCAAGGCAAAAGCGTCCCCACTGGCGTAGGTGCCGACGTGGCCAACACAACCTTAAGAAAAAACAAGCAAAGCCAGGCGCGGTGGCTCACGCCTGTAATCCCAGCACTTTGGGAGGCCGAGGTGGGTGGATCACGAGGTCAGGAGATCAAGACCATCCTGGCTAACACAGTGAAACCCCGTCTCCACTAAAAAAATACAAAAAAATTAGCCGGGCATGGTGGCGGGTGCCTGTAGTCCCAGCTACTGGAGAGGCTGAGGCAGGAGAATGGCGTGAACCTGGGAGGCGGAGCTTGCAGTGAGCCGAGATCGCACTACTGCACTCCACCCTGGGCAACAGAGCAAGACTCTGTCTCAAAAAAAAAAAAAAAAAAAAAGAAAAAGAAAAAACAAGCAAATGATTCCATGCAGATAAGGGAGGTCTTCCAGCCCAGGAGAACGTCGTTCAGGAAACACCAGCTCCAGTTCACTAACAATGGCCTAACAGCAGCATGAAAGAATGAATGCACTTTTCTTTTAGAGTCAGGGAGTAGACTGTTCACCCACAGCAGAGAGCTCATTAAAACACAATTCCTGGCCCGGCGCGGTGGCTCACGCCTGTAATCCCAGCACTTTGGGAGGCCGAGGTGGGCGGATCACGAGGTCAGGAGATCGAGACCATCCTGGTTAACACAGTGAAACCCCGTCTCTACTAAAAATACAAAAAATTAGCCGGGCGTGGTGGTGGGCGCCTGTAGTCCCAGCTACTCGGAGAGGCTGAGGCAGGAGAATGGCGTGAACCCCGGGGGGCGGAGCCTGCAGTGAGCCGAGATTGCGCCACTGCACTCCAGCCTGGGCGGCAGCGAGACCTCATTTCCAAAACAAAAAAAAAACAAAAAAACAAAAAAACAAAAAAAACACACACAATTCCTAAAGAGGAAGCCAAATAATTGGAATATATCCAACATATCCATCGGCTCGTCTTCGTTAGTTCGGTTGCTTTAAAGCAACAATGAGAAAGAGAAACACATATTATTTTTATAAAGAGCTAGTATATTAATATCCCTAAAAAAGTCCCTCAATTTTCAAACTTTTTGTCGAGCTTACCAAAATATGATCAGAGTTTACCATTGCAATTAATAAAGAAAACAAAAACTCAAACTGAACACCCATTTACACTATGAATTGACATCCAATGAAGCAATTCACGTTCTTTGGAGACAACCCCTCAAACGTTCCGGAAGAGGCAAACATGGTGAACGCACGGCAGCGTGAGCCCAGAGCTGCTGCAGGGGAGCCCTGTACTAAGATGTCTGCACCCCGGGGGCGGGGAGCGGCAGCAGGGAGCGGGGAGGCAAACCTGAGGGCGAGACTGCCACCTGCTGGACAGCATCTTCAAACTTCTGCCAGCGCAGCCCGGCGCCCGGCAACGCGCTGCAGAACAGGCCGCCTTTGTAGTCCAGGCACCAGATATATTTCTCAGAGACCACCAAGCTGAGGATGCCATAGCCGGGACCCGAGTAGCCCATCCAGCTTTCTGCAAACTAACAAGGCAGAGCCAGTGAGTTCTGTGGCAGAGGACACAGCCACATTTGGCTTGCTGTTGTCACTAAGAAAGGCGAGAGGATATCATTAACAAAAGACAGTAAAAGGGGTCAGCAAGAAGCCAAGTCAACCCTTTTCCCAACCCCTGCTATCTGTGGACACCCCTCTACTATAAACGTTCTGAGATGTGTGCTGCTGTCTCCCTACAAAGACTCCCTGGAGTCCCTGGATGACATTTTCTCCTGTTCTAACACCTTTGCAAATGTAACGCTTAGAGCATCACATCACATTATGAAGGAGCTGCTATTATTCTGCAGGCATACCTCCCCTTACACAAAGAGCCAGGTTCTTCAACATTTGGATGCAAGTCAATTTTTTGTAGTCTAATCATTACAGATGCACTGGATATATGGCACTACCACTGTCTTTTTTTTTTTTTTCCACTATATTTTCTTTCTTTCTTTTTTTTTTCCTTTTTGAGACAGAGACTCGCTCTGTCACCCAGGGGCGCAATCTCGGCTCACTGCAACCTCCGCCTCCTGGGTTCAAGCAATTCGCAATTCTCCTGCCTCAGGCTCCTGAGTACTTGGGATTACAGGCGTCTGCCATCACACCCGGCTAATTTTTGTATTTTTAGTAGAGACGGGGCTTCGCCATGTTGGCCAGGCTGGTCTCGAACTCCTGACCTCAGGTGATTCGCCCACCTTGGCCTCCCAAAGTGCTGGGATTACATGCGTGAGCCACTGCGCCCGACCTTGCTAGAATTCTTTTAAAAATCAAAGCTAAATAAAGTCTTTGTACTTTAACACTTTTCAATAAATGCAAAGAAAATAAATGTATTTGTACAGATACCCACATAGACGTTAACTACTTCAAAGAAAATGGTGCCCAACTCTTCTGCATCCAGCCCTGCTCAGTATGGCAAGCCTTACTTCCACACCCAACCTCCAAATAAAAACACCATAAAATTTCTTGGCTTCCCAGCTACCTGGAGTGGGATGAGGAAAGGAGGAAGTTAGAGGGTCGGGGACTCAAAGGGCCAGGATCCCTGTCACCTAAGTAAGGGCTTTCCTAAATTTCTGGCCTAGAATTCCCATACCCCACCCCACCCCACCGACAGTCTGCCTGGCTAATGCCCAGACATTAGGGTGCCATGCTGCTTGCGCTTCCCGCAGCCCTGCACTTTGCTCAGCACCCTCACCTGAGTCCCACTCAACTGCGAGGATGTGAACATATACCTGGCTCCCCCTCAAGACTCTGAGGCTCAGGAAGATGGAATCCACAACTAGCCATTTGCACTGTGGTCCCCAGCACAATCACCAAGGCTGACAGTCAAGGCCACTCAAGAACCACTGGGTTGAAAAGATAAATGCCGGATGACTGAATAAAAGGCCACCCTTGGCCGGGCACAGCAGCTCACACCTGTAATCCCAGCACTTTGGGAGGCTGAGGCAGGCAGATTGCTTGAACTCAGGAGTTCGAGACCAGCTTGGGCAATATGGCAAAACCCCTTCTCTACAAAAAATAGCTGGGCGTGGTGGCACGTGCCTGTAGTCCCAGCGACTCAGGAAGCTGAGGCAGGTGGATCACTTGAGTCTGAGGAGGTCGAGGCAGCAATAAGCCATGATTGCGCCACTGCGCTCCATCTTGGGTGACAGAGTGAGACCCTGTCTCAAAAAAAAAGAAAAAAGAAAAAAGAAAAAAAGGCAGCCTTATGGCATTTTGTCTCAAAACAAGTAAGCAGCATGTTTCACTTCTGAGGCATGACAGCACAGAGGGTGAGCGAGGGGGTCCTGGGGCCCGCCCTTCACTTGCTATGTGACCTTGTGCAAGCTGTCTAGCTGTTCTGTGCTTCCATTTTCTCCTCTGTAAAATGGGGACAAGGAGAGTGCCTATTTTATAGTTCGTGTTTAGAGAAGTAAAAGAGTTAAACCTGTAAAGTGCTTCGTGGGATACCTGCACATGGTGAGCACTGAGCAAGCGTCGCACTGCTAGCACTGAGAGAGGCCAGTGTACACTGTGGAAAGCACACGTGGCTGTGAGTGCGCAGCCATAATTCATACCTCACATCGACAGTTAGTAGGAGACACGGCAATACACAGTTTTGAAACAAACATATCTAATAATAATTACTTGCTAAGAGAAGTAGGCACTTTTTAAAAAATCACTTTTAATATAAAATGCTCAAGGACAGTTAAAAGTCATCTCCTAGTTACATGTGCTGGGTGGACCTACAAAGACTGGTTACTCCAAACTGGTTCCTGTATAGCTTGCAGGGGAGCCTTGGAGCCACTGTTTGGAGGTTGAGGAGACAGCAGTTCTGGAAATGGCCCCGTGCTCTTGCAGATGGTTCCTTGGAGGGGTCTGCGGAGGAGGACAGGAGATTCCCTGCCTCCAAACTGCTCAGACCTTTCTCTGCTCCACGGGTGGACAGTCCTCTGCCCACTGGTTTCCTGAGATGGCCCCAGGCCAATTCAGCCCTTCCCTACGATGGCTAACAGTAAGTGCCTACACCAGTCTGCAGTTGTGGGGTCAGAGGAAACAGCAAGACGCTACCTTGGTCGGGGAGGCAGGTTACTGAGCAGGGTAGAACAGGTCAGAAGTAGTTCAAGCCACTTAGTCCCTGTGCTGGAAATCCCCTGAAACCCAGACTTGAAAACAGAGTTGGCCAATGGATTTTGCAGTAGGAATAGAATTTCTTTCCATGAGAAGGAAAATAATCGGTCTTGACAATTATTCCCCTTAAGAAAGAAGCCTTAGCTACTTTTCCCACCACCCGAGCCCACATACCTGATCTGGCTTGAGCAGCCCGGCGTCCTCTGCACCCAGCCGGCTCAGGTCCTGCTGGGAGCGACTAGGTCCGAGCTCTGTCACACTCGTCTCTGAGGATGAAGAAGGAAGCCCGTGGGCATAGATGTCCTCCTCATCGCTGGACGTCAATGCCTGATCCCGTGGAGGCTGCTCAAGCCAGGGCTTGTGAGTGCTGGCCGCCAAGGCAGAGACCGGAGTCAGCTGTCCTCCCACACTCCCCAAGACACGTTCAGAAATGGGTGTTTCTTTCTGACCTGTGTCATCATCAGTGACAGCATGCCAGAGATTTGTGCTGAGGTGGCCAGAGGCCTCCATGCTGGTCAGGACGTCCTGCTCTTGGCTGGGCTCCACAGGGCTGCCCTCGTCAGCTCCGGTCCCAGGCAGCCACTGCTCAGCACGTGGAGCCCAGCTGAGGCTGGAAGGCACAGTGAGTGAGTTCAGGAGGGGGGCTTCACAAAAAGTGCTTTGGGGGCCAATGGGTTGGACGTCTTCCCCATCATGCGCCCCAGGAGAGCTGTCCTGTTCTTGGAAGGGTAACTGTGTGCTATCTGGTCCGTCGTCTGCAGGACATGGCTCATCTTCGAGTCCTGTGACATCACTGCCTCCCACATCTTCCCTCACTCCATTGAGCAGCTCCTGCCCATGTGCATGGTGACAGTGTGGCATTTCAGTTCTAATGTCATCTTCCTCAGCCACAGAATCAGGCACAGATCCTGGCACCTCCAGGACATTAAACGTTTCGGGGTCAGTATTTTCCTGCGGGACACCGTTCACTTCACCACTGAAGCCACTTTCCTGGTCTGGAGACTCTGCACTTAACTGATCCACACTACTGCCCAGGACACTTGAGGTCATCGACAGCAAGTCTGTGTTCAAGGACTGGGGACTGTCCCCAGGAAATTCGGAGCAGGGTGTCGATTCCAGGGAGCTGTGACAGGTACTCCTGCTTCCACCTTCTAATTCAGAATAAGAACATTCAAAATAAGGCACGGTTCTACGTGATTAGTAACAGACTAACTCGCACACATATTTTTGGCTCAAGAAAAAATATTTTAAATAAATGATATTTGGTGAATGAAGAATAAACCTTGTAAGTACAAATAATCCCAACAAAGAGATGCTGTCTACGCATGCAAGTACTGAACAAACCCCATGGGTTTGAGGCCTCATTCAAGAAATGCCAGCTAAGAAAAAACAGGGGACAAACTGAGATGTTCACCTGGGTCACAAACCAATTCCTTATAATTATTAAAATGCTTAGAAATCTAATAACATTTCCTTCAATGTTGCAGTCATCTTAGCTACAGAGGATTAACAGGAACTAAGGAGTAAAAGGTTTAAAAAATTCAGTGTTACACAGCCATAACAAAGAGCGAAATCCAGGCCGCGCACAGTGGTTCATACTTGTGAGCCATCCTAGCACTTTGGGAGGCCGAGGTGGGTGGGCCACCTGAGTCCTCCAGCCTGTCCAACATGGTAAACCCCCGCCTCTACTAAAAATACAAAAAATTAGCTGGGCATGGTAGCGGGCACCTGTAATCCCAGCTACTCAGGAGGTTGAGGCAGGAGAACTGCTTGAACTTGGGAGGCGGAGGTTGCGGTGAGCCAAGATTGCACCATTGCACTCTAGCCTGCGTGAGAACAGTGAAACTCAGTCTCCAATAAATAAATAAATAAATAAATAAATAAAAATAAAGAATGAAATCTTGTCCTTTACAGCAACATGGATGGAACCGCTGGCCATAATCCTAAGCAAATTAATGCAGCAGGAACAGAAAATCAACAGCATGTTCTGACTTGTAAGTGGGAGCCAAACATTGAGCACGCATGGACATAAACATGGGAAGGACAGACACTGTGGACCACCAGAGCAGGAGAGGAGGCAGCACAGGTCAAAAACCACCTACTGCATACTGTGCTCACTACCTGGGTGCTGTATACCCATGTAACAAACCTGCGCATGGACCCCCTGTATTTAAAATAAAAGTTGGAAAAAACAAAGAAAACCATTCAATGTTAAATCCCGTATTTGGTAGCATATTCAACACGAAACATAAAATGTCCCAAGTATTTACCAGCATAGATCTTCCGGTTTCCACGACTTTCCACCCAGGCTCACAGAATCTCTGGTTTAATCAATGGTATACACGGATAAACCAACTTTTTTTTTTTTTTTTTTTGAGACGGAGTCTCGCTCTGTTGCGAGGCTGGAGTGCAGTGGCGCGATCTCAGCTCACTGCATCCTCTGCCTCCTGGGTTCAAGGGTTCAAGTGATTCTCCTGCCTCAGCCTCCCGAGTGGCTGAGATTATAGGCACATGCCACCAAGCCCAGCTAATTTATGTGTTTTTAGTAGAGACGGGGTTTCACCATGTTGGCCAGGATGGTCTCAATCTCTTGACCTCGTGATCCGCCTGCCTCGGCCTCCCAAAGTGTTGGGATTACAGGCATGAGCCACCGCGCCCAGCCGTATAGCTGTCTTTTTAAAGTAGGGAGTTCAAGACCATCCTGACCAACATGGAGAAACCCCGTATCTACGAAAAATACAAAATTCGTAGGCCGGGCGCGGTGGCTCATGCTTGTAATCCCAGCACTTTGGGAGGCCGAGGCGGGTGGATCACAAGGTCAGGAGATCGAGACCACGGTGAAATCCCGTCTCTACTAAAAATACAAAAAATTAGCTGGGCGTGGTGGCGGGCGCCTGTAGTCCCAGCTACTCGGAGAGGCTGAGGCAGGAGAATGGCGTGAACCCAGGAGGCGAAGCTTGCAGTGAGCCGAGATCGCGCCACTGCACTCCAGCCTGGGGGACAGAGCGAGACTCCGTCTCAAAAAAAAAAAAAAAATACAAAATTCGCTGGGCATGGTGGTGCACGCCTATAATCCCAGCTACTCGGGAGGCTGAGGCAGGAGAATCGCTTGAACTCAGGAGGCGAGGCTGCAGTGAGCCAACATCACGCCATTGCACTCCAGCCTGGGCAACGAGCGAAACTCTGTCGCAATAAATAAATAAATAATAAAAATACATAAATAAATAAATATTGAAAAGTACAAAAATGAGACCCTTTAAGCAGGGTGGTGAGTACACAGGTGTTCTGTCATAATTTAGACCTTACAGTGTGTGTGTGTATGAGTGTGTGTGTGTGTGTGTGTGTGTGTGTGTGTATTTTCCATTAATGTGAAGTATTTTGCAGTAAAACTCCTTTGGGGAAGAAACGTATGTGTTCTCTGCTTTTGGATGAATGGACCATTGTTCACTCAGTGAGCAGTAGCATTCCCAGAGAATCTGGAAAGACTGTAACCCCAGATGGGTGTGTGCCAGCTACAGAGGATACCTGTCTTCTTCTTCTTCTTCTTCCTTTTCACTTTGATAGGCTTCACGACAAGCTCCTGGTCAAAATCCTCTGAGCTGATGGCGTTGAATCTCTGTGAGGGGGGCTGGCTGCCCTTGCCCAGCTCAGCGGTGGCCTGGAGCCCAGGTGGCAGGAGCCCGGAGCCGCTGTCGGTGGAGTTGAGCGAGCTGCTCCTGCTCCTTGGCTCGCTGGCCACGGAGCTGGCCACGGAAGAGCCTCTGAGCCTTGTTTCACAAACTGTGGCCCCTGGCAGTTTCTCCGCTTGCTGCATGTGGACACGCTCTGAGCATCCAGACATCTCCAGACCATTTCTCACTAAGAAAGAAGAGTCTGGTTTTACCACTGGTGATCCAAGGGAGAGCTGATGTGCACTTATCCAGGTTTGCTAGCCCTAAATACCAGTTGTCACAGAGGCGCCAGCCAGCTAAAGAACTGAATGATTCTAAATTCATAGAAACCAGTGGCTCACATCTGTAATCCCAGCACTTTGGGAGGCTGAGGCGGGTGGATCACAAGGTCAGGAGATCGAGACCATCCTGGCTAACACGATGAAACCCCGTCTCTACTAAAAATGCAAAAAATTAGCCGGGCATGGTGGCAGGCGCCTGTGGTCCCAGCTACTTGGGAGGCTGAGGCAGGAGAATGGCGTGAACCTGGGAGGCAAAGCTTGCAGTGAGCCGAGATGGCGCCACTGCACTCCAGCCGGGGCGACAGAGACACACTCTCTCTAACAAAAAAAAAAAAAAAAAAAAATCCAGCAAAACTAAAAGAATCACACAAAAGAGTCTAAGAAATAGTTTTTACTTTTCAAGAAGCTCATATATATATTAAAATCAGTAAAATAATTTGCCATAGCTGTCTTTATTTTTATTTATTTATTTATTTATTTTTGAGACGGAGTCTTGCTCTGTCACCCGGGCTGGAGTGCGGTGGCGCAATCTCGGCTCACTACAAGCTCCACCTCCCGGGTTCACGCCGTTCTCCTGCCTCAGCCTCCCGAGTAGCTGGGACTACAGGCGCCCGCCACCACGCCCAGCTAATTTCTTGTATTTTTAGTAGAGATGGGGTTTCACCATGTTAGCCAGGATGGTCTCGATCTCCTGACCTCGTGATCCGCCCCCCTCAGCCTCCCAAAGTGCTGGGATTACAGGCGCGAGCCACTGCACCCGGCCGTATAGCTGTCTTTTTAAAGCAACTCAATAGTAAGGAAAGGTTGGGTGCGGTGGTTCACACCTATAATCTCAGCACTTTGGGGGGCTGAGGTGGGAAGATCACTTGAGCTCAGGAGTTCGAGACCAGCCTGGGCAACATGGCGAAAACCCATCTCTACCACAATACAAAATTTAGCAGGGTGTGGTGGTGCATGCCCATAGTCCCAGCTACTTGGGAGGCTGAGGTGGGAGAATCATTTGAGCCTGGGAGGTGGAGGTTGCAGTAAGCCGAGATCTCTCCACTGCACTCCAGCCTGGGTGACAGAGTGAAACCTGTCGCAAAAAAAAAAAAAAAAAAGGGTAAAAAAATACTAAGAATATAGCATTTCTCGCTTCAATTTACAAATTATTTATAAATGAGAGATGCCTGTGTATAACAAAACAGCTTAGTTATACTTCATACTTAAGACTCTGCCTTGAATATACTTTAAGATTATTCAAAGGGCATTTGAAAAATACATGTGTACCTGTATTAAATTTCCTGGAAGAGGGAAAGGTAATTTTCCATTAGAACAAACTCAAGACAGAGAAGTCCATTACCACACAGCATCAAGGCCAGTAGACTGCAGAGTGAGAGCAGGCACATGAGTCCCTATCTCCTGTCCCCAAGACCAAGGGCCAGTGAGCTTCCCACTGCAGTGGACTCATCTTTCCTGCAACACGACACCACAGGGCACCAGGCCAGAGCAGTTCCAGCTACAGTACCCTCAACACAAGACCATAGCCCACTTTGATCCATTCGCCATCCTCTCTTTATCAGGGATCCTCCGTGTGCCAGACACAGGGCTAGCTGCTGGGACATGGCAGTCCATAAGACACAGGAATTCCTGCCCTTGAAGCACCCACATTCTATTGAGGGCATGTGTTAGGGGCAGACTGTAGGCAATGAAGTGTACACTGGAGACTGGAGGGGAGGACTCTGCTCTGAAGCGACTTGCTAAAGATTACGTAAGTTAATGGCAGATCTTGCCTAGAGCTGCCCTGTCCAATAGGCAGCCACCAGCTACTTGTAACTATTGAAATTCAAATTGATCAAAATTGAACAAAATTTAGGCTGGGCGCGGTGGCTCATGTCTGTAATCCCATCACTTTGGGAGGCTAAGGTGGGAGGACTGCCTGAGCTCAGGAGTTCGAGATCAGCCTGGGCAACATGGTGCATGGTGAAACCCCATTTCTACTAAAATACAAAAAATTAGCCTGGTGTGGTGGTGCGCACCTGTAATCCCAGCTACTCGGGAGGCTGAGGCAGGAGAATCGTTTGAACCCAGGAGGTGGAGGTTGCAGTGAGCAGAGATTGCACCACTGCACTCTAGCCTGGGATACAGAGCAAGACTCTGTCTCAAAAAAAAAAAAAATTAAACAAAATGTAAAATTCATCCCTCAGCTGCACTTGCCATATTGCAAGTACTCAGCAGCCACACATGGACGGGGACTGCTTACCAGACAGGGCAGATGAGAGCATCTTCATCACTGTAGAAAGCTCTATGGGCAGCAGAGGTCCAGAGCTTAGCCTGGTGGCTCCAAGTCACCACCCTTCCTGAAAGCCATGCTGCCTCTTTGATGACACTGTCTGAAGGGCCTCCAACTCATAAACTCAAGAGTCAGAGCTTATTCACTTCTTATACAAATTATGTTTTGGAATATTCATCCCAATTTGCCCTCTCTGATATCAGAGGTAATGGCAGTGAGGAGGAGGGTGATGGGGCCCACATGGCTGTTGTTGCCGCCATTAGGAACAAGTTCCCTGAGGAACCCAAATAATAAAGTATGTGGATGTCTGCAAGAGGACACATTATTAGGATTCTTTGCTCATTAAAATTTGGGTGTGTATGAATTACCAAAAATGTCAAAAGCACAGAGAAAAATAAATCCTACAAGGAAGAACTGAGTTAAGGGTAAACGATATGTCCCAGATGACAGATTTAAATATTCTAAAACTTTATGCAAATCTATGTCTTTTGCAGCATTAATCCCACATACTGTCTCAGATGGAGAGCAGGGATCAGTAAAGTGGTTTATGATTTTTCCTTCCTCCTTTCTCAATCTCCCCATCTTCCACAACCATGAAAGCAACTCCACTAAACATGAGACTATCTGATGTAAGCCTTAAAGCAGGTGACTTCCAAGAAATGTACTGTAAACACTATTTTAACAATCAGAGGAGCGGCGGGGCACAGTGGCTCACGCCTTTAATCCCAGTACTTTGGGAGGTGGAAGCAGGCGGATCGCCTGAGGTTGGGAGTTCGAGACCTGCCTGACCAACATGGAGAAACCCTGTCTCTACTAAAAATACAAAATTAGCCTGGTGTAGTGGCGCATGCCTGTAATCCCAGCTACTCGGGAGGCTGAGGCAGGAGAATAGCTTGAACCCGGGAGGCAGAGGTTGCGGTGAGCTGAGATCGCACCATTGCACTCCAACCTGGGCAACAAGAGTGAAACTCCATCTCAAAAAAAAAAAAAGAATTAGAGGAAACCCTCCAAATTTTCCATGTTCAAATAAAGTTGCAATAGTTTAGCAAAATAATGGTAAGTTTTTGGTTTTGTTTTTAAGATGGGGTCTCACTCTGTCACCCAGGCTGGAGTGCAGTGGTGCAATCTTAGTTTACAGCAACCTCCGCCTCCCAGGCTCAAGTGATCCTCCCACCTCAGCCTCCTGAGTACTTGAGACCACAGGCACACACCACCACGCCTGGCTAGTTTTTTGTATTTTTGGTAGAGACAGGGTTTTACCATGTTGCCCAGGCTGGTGTTAAACTCCTGAGCTTAAGTGATCCACCCCCCTCGGCCTCCCAAAGTGCTGGGATTACAGGCATGAGCCACCGTGCCTGGCCCAATGGTAAGTTTGATCAATTATTAACTGCAATTACAAACAAAAGAATATAGTACTTCCCATCATATACATGGTACATTTTATAATAAATACAAACCTATTGATGTTACTCCTTCAGGCCTGCTTGAAATTCTTATAATGTTCCTATCTCCTTTCAAGAAAAATATTTCATTTCCTGTGCATGAAACAGACACAATATCACCGGATCCTTCCAAACCAGCAATTGTGGCCTGTCAAAAAAAAAAAAAAAAAAAAAATCACAAAACTAAACAATGGTAACAGCTCAAAGCATAAAAATGCATGTGTGAGAGTCCAAATCAGTCAAATGATAACTGCACTTTACTATGGCAACTTTCTGAAAATTCCAATTCAATCCAAAGTTAGGTAACATCTGACAGATTGGTAAGCAGGATCTGAGGGGTCCCCTGGCAGGGTGGGGCCTCGGTCATCTCCGACCCATGTGCCACCCTGCCCTCGTCCCTGCTGCAGGTGCACCGGCCCTGTCAGCCCAGTCCCAGCCCTGTTCCTCCATGGTGCATGCATGTGCTTCTCTTTCTGCTCGAATTCCTTTCCTATCCATGTTTGCTGGGGGAGTTCCAGTTCTCTCCAGACGCCACCTCTGTGAGAAGCAGCCTCTGACAAGCTTGCCCTCCGCTGCAACGCCCAGGGCTCTCAGGGCTCGCAGCACCTCATCCAGACCTCCGCTTGGCGCCCCACTCCTGGGCTGAAATAACATGCAGACACATCTAGTCCCCCTACTGTGTGCATTCATGCAGGAGAGGCCAGTGTGCACTGCAACTCATGGGTTTTGAATGAATACATGAAGGGAGGGGAGGTTCCTTCAGCATTATCTGAAAGCGGGTGGCAACAAAACACAGGACATCCCGAGCCCACACTGACTTAAAGCAAGTCCTTGCTTTGCTGTCGACAGTGCAAATAAGAGACTAGTCTGTTGCAGAAGGAGAGTCTATGTTTTTGGCTAATTTTAAATCACCAATGGACAGCTGCAAACATAACATTTGTTTCCGAAAGCTGCCAGTCATGCTGCCACTCGGTGGTCCAGTCTCTGAGGGTGACTGTTACATCTGTCCCAGATGGTCCCCTGTCTCCATTTCTCCAATTATACCTACTGGGTAAAGCATCGGGTAAGTGCTCAGATGAAAGAACCAATGTGCAGTTACAAAGCATCTTGATGCTACTAATTAATAAGCGCACATAAGTTCAAAAGGTATCCAGGGAAAGAAGTTCTCTGTAACTGAGGAAAGGGTACAAAAATACCCTTCAGAATATCCCTCATAAAATGAACGAACTCAAGGCACCTTGGTGATTCCCTTAAGTCGATGCTTCTTCCACCCCCACCCCATTTTACAGGAAAAGAAACCAGGCTCAGGCCGATGAGAGACTCTTGTTAAAGGCAGAACCAGGCTAGAAGAGTCGAGTCTAGTTCTGCCACCCACCCCGGGCCAGTTTTCTTTCTGCCAAACCAGTGTTACCAGGCACGGCTGATAATAATTCAGAAGACTTCAGTGAGGAGAAGATGAATTCATGTTCTGCTGACACACACCAAAGAAGAAAACCCTTTCTTTTTTTTTTTTTTTTTCAAATGAAGTCTTGCTCTGTCACCCAGGCTGGAGTGCAGTGGTGTGATCTTGGCTCACTGCAACTTCCACCTCCCAGGTTCAAGCAATTCTCCTGCCTCAGCCTCCCGAGTAGCCAGGACTACAGGCGCTCACCACCATGCTCGGCTAATTTTTGTATTTTTAGTAGAGACGGAGTTTCACCATGTTGGCCAGGCTGGTCTTGAACTCCTGACCTCAGGTGATCCACCTACCTCGGCCTCCCAAAGTGCTGGGATTACAGGCGTGAGCCACTGCGCCTGGCCGAAAACCGTTTATTTTCTATAGTGAGGCTCTGCTTATAAGAGAAAGGGGTGCCTGTCAGAGGCCTGCTGAGCTTAGAATGGAAGAACGTGAACAGGACAGGGCCTGGTCTAGAGTCTGGGGGTGAGGAGTTGGGAGGGTGAGGCAGGGAGATTATTTTAAAAAGAGCAAAAGCTCTGCTCTTAAGACAAGGAGAAACTGAAAACTAAACAGCTTTGCTTAAAGTTTCTAAATCTGTCTCTAATGATAATCTGTTATCATCTTGGTTTAAGCAGAGATTGTTTCCTACCATGATTTTAATGATGTTGGAAATTTGCCCGATATATGTTGCTAAGTAAAGAAAACTGAAAATAAAAAACAAAAAACAAAAAAACCAAGTGGCGGCCAGGCGCGGTGGCTCATGCCTGTAATTCCAGCACTTTGGGAGGCCGAGGCGGGTGGATCATGAGGTCAGGAGATTGAGACCATCCTGGCTAACACAGCGAAACACTGTCTCTACTAAAAATACAAAAAATTAGCCAGGTGTGGTGGCGGGTGCCTGTAGTCCCAGCTACTCGGGAGACTGAGGCAGAAGAATGGCGTGAACCTGGAAGGTGGAGTTTGCAGTTAGCCGAGATTGTACCACTGCACTCCAGCTTGGGTGATGGAGCCAGACTCGGTCTCAAAAACAAAATCAAAATCAAAATCAAAAACAAAACAAAACAAAAAACCAAGTGGAAAAATGATGTGGTTCCATTTGAGTAAGAAGACAAGGGCAAAATAACAGGAGAGAAAGCACGCTGAGGGAAGGGCCCCTCCCCAGGAACTAAAGTTCTCTGCTACTGTTTCTTTTTTTTTTTTTTTGATGGAGTTTCGCTCTGTAGCTCAGGCTGGAGTGCAGTGGTGAAATCTCGGCTCACTAGAACCTCTGCCTCCCGAATTCAAGCAATTCTTCTGCCTCAGCCTCCCAAGTAGCTGGGATTACAGGCGTGCACCACCACGCCTGGCTAATTTTTTTATTTTTAGTAGAGGTGGGGTTTCACCATGTTGTCCAGGCTGGTCTCGAACTCCTGACCTCAGGTGATCTGCCCGCTTTGGCCTCCCAAAAGTGTTGGGATTACAGGCGTGAGCCACCACGCCTAGCCTCTGCTACTGTTTCTGTCGTATTTGAGTTGTCACTGTATGTGCTCATAGTAATTTGGTAGTCAGAAAAAACATGACCCAAATAGATTATAAAGAACAA
Source organism: Hylobates moloch (assembly GCF_009828535.3). NCBI lineage: Eukaryota > Metazoa > Chordata > Mammalia > Primates > Hylobatidae > Hylobates > Hylobates moloch. The sequence goes on from NW_026652291.1 coordinate 3,165,200, forward strand.
GGCTGGGCGCGGCGATTCATGCCTGTAATCCCAGCACTTTGGGAGGCCAAGGCAGGCGGATCACCTGAGTCAGGAGTTCGAGACCAGCCTGGCCAACATGATGAAACCCTGTCTCTACTAAAAACACACAAAAAATTAGCCAGGCGTGGTGGTGCGCACCTGTAATCCCAGTTACTTGGGAGGCTGAGGCAGGAGAATCGCTTGAACCTGGGAGGTGGAGGTTGCAGTGAGCCGAGATCATGCCACTGCACTCCAGCCTGGGTGACAGAGCGAGAGTCTTTCTCAACAACAATAACAACAACAACAACAACAAAAAAGAACAAGTTTAATTTTGTGTTTACATACAAAAAACATACATAATTTCTCGGCAGAGAATTGGACCTAAATGTCAAAACCAAATTTTTTTTTTCAAATCTATAAAAATTACCAAACCTTCATTTGATTTCCTTGACTGGCCCAAAGGAAAAAGTAAAGTGTAAATCAATACTGCTCCTGGTAGCATTCTGAGGGCCCTGAGCAGAACAGTTTATAGAGATACATTCTCTTGCCTATAGACACAGAAGATATGGCAGTGTCCCTTCACTTACCTGGTTGACTGTGTCTAGGAGATAGATACTATATTCATTCCAACTCAGCACCCAGCCTTCTTGAAAGAAACACGAAACAAGCCCCAAGTGCCTCTCAGGTAAGCTGCAACTTCCACTGTTGGAGGATTCCAGACGCGGGTGCAGTTCAAAAGGCTTGACTCCCCCAGCAAAAGCATCTTTTAAGATAAACGTGGCTTGAACGGTCCCGTGGACATCAGCCTTCCACAGCCGGAGCCCGGGCCGTGATGCATACAAGGTTAGATCACTTTGCTTACAGAGTCCTGGTATAAAACAAGCACCAAATTTCCCAGTACTACAATTAGAAGAAAGAAAGAAAGAACAAAAAACAGACATGGACCGATTTAAAGTAATGCAGTTGTCAACTCTTAATATTAAGTACAACAAGAATTTTTTGGCTAAGATGATAATTGATTTTTCACCCTTTCTACTGTTTGTTTTTTGTCAGTTAAACCACACTGTCATCCCTGCACTGACAGAGGCCCTACCACACCCTCACAGGTGTGTGCCCCATTAGCACACAGGGAACCATTCACTGAGTACTCACACAGCTTGCACTGCGCCTGGCACTTGATCCCACTCTCGTGTCTAATCCTTACAACAACCATGTGTGGCAGATACAGTCACGCACCACATAACATTTTATTCAGGCTGGGTGCAATGGCTCATGCCTGCAATCTCAGCACTTTGGGAGGCCAAGGCGGCGGATCATCTGAGGTCAGGAGTTTGAGACCGGCCTGGCCAACATGGTGAAACCATGCCTCTACTAAAAATACAAAAATTAGCCAGGCATGGTGGCGCATGCCTGTAGTCCCAGCTACTCGGGAGGCTAAGGCAGGAGAATCACTTGAACCTGGGAGGCAGAGTTTGCAGTGAGCTGAGATAGTGCCACTACTGTACTCCAACCTGGGTGACAGAGCAAGACTCTGCTTCAAAAACAACAACAACAAACCATTTTAGTCAACGATGGACCGCAAATACAACAGTGGTCCCACAAGATTATAATACCATATTTTTATGGTACTTTTTCTATGTTTAGACATACAAATACTTACCGTTGTGCTACAGCTGCCTAAAGTATTCAGTACAGTCACATGTGGTGCAGGTCTGTAGCCCAGGAGCAATATGCTGTACCATTTAGCCCAGGTGTGAAGTAGGCTGTACCTACCACCTACGCTTGTCAGTACACTCAATGCTGTTCATACAACAAAGATGTCACCTAACAATGCATTTCTCAGAATATATCCCTGTTGTTAGGTGACACGTGACTGTATTACAACTCCCGTTTTGGAGGAGAGGAAACTGAGGCAGAAGGTGAAGAATCCAGGTCTGCTCATCCTTTCCCTGCCCTGATTCTGTTGCTTCTGATGTCTGATTGCTGTGCTTACTCCACATCCTGAATGAATGAGCTTCACAGCAACCCATCTATATCGTTGCCTTTTCAGAATTTCTCTAAACCCATCAGTGGCACCAATGTCCCTTCCTGCCCCCAAGCTTGATATTTTTTCTTTCTGAAATTATGAAATATCTGACACAAACAAAAGAATATGCTATATATAGAGTCACAGGTCACTTAGTGACGGGGATGTTTGAGAAACATGTCATTAGGCGGTGTCTTCGTTGTGTGAACATCATAGAGTGTACTTACACAAACCTAGATGACACACCCACATAGTCTAGCCCAGGGCTGTGCAATCTTTTGGCTTCCCTGGGCCACATTGGAAGAAGAAGAATTGTCTTGGGCCACATGTAAAATACACTAACGATAGCTGATGAGCTAAAATAATAATAATAATAATAATCACAAAAAAACCTCGTTTTTTTTTTAGACAGAGTTTTGCTCTTGTTGTCCAGGCTGGAGTGCAATGGCGCAATCTGGGCTCAATGCAATGGAACCTTTGCCTCTCGAGTTCAAGTGATTCTCCTGCCTCAGCCTCCCAAGTAGCTGGGATTATAGGTGTGCACCACCATGCCCAGCTAACTGTGTATTTTTAGTAGAGATGGGGTTTTGCCATGTTGGCCAGGCTGGTCTCGAACTCCTGACCTTAAGTGATCCACCTGCCTTGGCTTCCCAAAGTGCTGGGACTACAGGCATGAGCCACCGCACCTGACCAAAAAATCTCATTTTAAGAAAGTTTACAAATTTGTGTTGGGCTGTGGGTTGGACAAGCTTAGTCTAGCCTATTGCCCCTGGACTGCAAACCTGTACTCCATATGACTGTACTTTACACTGTAGGCACCTGTAACATAATGATGACTGTTTGTCTATCTAAACACAGAAAACATAATGTGTGGCGCTAAGACACCAGCTGATAGGTATTTTTCAGCTCTATTATAATCTTCTGTGACCACTGTCATACATGCAGTCCGTCAAAGACTGAAATGTTGTTATGCAGTGCACACCTGTGTATATGTACATATATCCATGCAGTTATGAAGCCTGGCAAGGAAAGGTACACCTGGGAACCCATCCCCAAACTTAGGAAAGAAATCGTCAGTCACCCAACCAATGTTCTCTTGTCCTCCTAACACTTCCTGCCCCCTTGTGCCCCAGATAGAACCACTGGACTGCATTTTGCCTTTATCATTTCCTCACTTTTTTGTTGGTTTAATCACATATCTATGTATCTCTTAAGACAATATAATTTAGTATTGTTTATCTTTCATTTTTATTAAAATGTAAGATGCTAATTGTACTCTTTTGCTTTTTTTCACTTAACACTATGTTTCTCAGATTTGTCCTTGTTGATAAGAAGAAGCTGTCGCACTAATTCGTTTCTACTGCTGAATGGTACAGTACGTCCTACTCAGCGTCCACAGGTTCTTGGAAACTACGACTGCAAGCAAAATGACATAGAGCAGGTCCTCAGATGACATCATTTCCTTCAACAACACTGGTGAGGGAAAAACACTGGTTTTGTTATATGTTGTTTTGCTAAAGTCGCAGTTTCCAAGAACCTATCAATGACATAAACGAGGACTTAATGTATTCCACAATTTATTTATTCACTTTCTTGTTGATGGATATTTCAATTATTATTTTTTAAAGCTATTTTGAGCAATTGTGCTATGAGCATTTCTGTGCATACCCCTTAGCCCACAGGTGTCAGAGTCTGTCACAGACACTCAGGATGCAGTGGGTGGGCTGTGGGGTAATCTCTGGGTTGCTGAGAGCATATTCAAGTTTAGAAGACAACTTCAAGCTTTTCAAACGTGATTATACAAATCTACACTCCCACTGGCAATCTGAGTTCTTGTTATTTTTCAGGATGCTACCAGAGTTCACATGGAAGCATTTCAGTTCAGCCCTATGCCTGGCTGATTCCTTCTCTCAAATACTTCTCAGATTGTGAAAAGCAGAAATAGCACTGGTTTTAGAGCTAGCCCTGGGCTCGATGACCAGCCCTGACACTTAGTGGGTACGTGGTATGTGCAATTATTGAACTTTTCTGGACCCGTTTCCCATTCTGTAAACCAGGCAGAGTAACTCCCATCTCAAAGGCTGAAGTGAGGAATTAATGAGATAACCTACGTGCAGCACAAAAGCAATGCTTGTGACACTAAGTCCCCATAAGTGCTCAACTGTCCTGAACGAGGCTACAGGCAGCTCACAGTTGAGAGCCGCCTCCGTGCCACTGCTTCCCCACCAGACCTCGGCCAACTTGTGCTGTGCCTGTCCCCACGCTCCCTGCACACAGCAGCACACCCAACTCCAGAGGCCGCCCCCAGGGCCCACCCACATAGGCAAACAGATAGTTATTTGCGGGGTTTCTTCGCACACTAGAATCTCACTAGGCCCCTCTGGCACCTAAGTAACTAAATCCCTTTGGATAGGGTCCAAGGAGGATATTATATATCAAATTCAGCTTTGAAACAATGATTGTTAGGACGAATCAAGGGTGTTTTGACATCGTGGATCTTTTATGAACAATTCTATAAACAGCATCGTATCTGATTACTGCCTTTGGTGGGTTTGTTCTGGAGAGGTCCTCTAAATAGAGAGACCCAGAGGGATTCCAGCAAGGGAGCCCATAACCTCTTCCTCCTGCCTTCCCTGTCAATCAATTTCTTTTGGCAATCCAATTTTTAAATGTTTTCCTTCTATTTGTAGGACCCCTGAAAAATCTCTTGTCATTTCCATCTTGACTGGTTCATCTTATGTAACTAAAGCACTCATGTTAACAAACATTTAGTGATTCCTACATTCTGTAAGACATCGTGTTTGATGCTCTGGGTAAAATAAAAAATAAATAAGATGAGGTCCTCAGCCTGTCTCATAACACCGTGCTGACCTGTGTGAACAATCACATCAGCATCTGCATGCGCCACATCTGAGGCTCAAAGAGCTGCTCAAAGAGCTCAGATCAAGGTGGTGCATCTGAATGGGCATGAGAAGGCGAGGTCCTGAACACCGGGTGGACTCTTCCCCTGGAGGAAGGGAAAGGAGCCCTGCTGAGCGAGGTCCTGGGAGTGGCTGCCTCTAAAACTGCTCAATAGCTGGGCATGGTGGCTCACGCCTGTAATCCCAGCACTTTTGGAGGCCAAGGAGGGAGGACTGCTTGAGCCCAGAAGTTTGACAACAGCCTGGGTAACCTAGAGAGACTCCATCTCTACAAATTAAAAAATTTAGCCAGGCATGGTGGTGCGTGCCTCTAGTCCTAGTTACTCGGGAGGCTGAGGGAGGAGGATCGCCTGAACCCAGCTGTTCAAGGCTGCAGTGAGCTGTGATCACACCACTGCGCCCCAGCCTTGGTGACAGAGCAAGACCATGTCTCTAAAAAATAAAAAGAACAGAAATGTCTGATGAGTGGGTTGGTCAAAGGCAGTGAAGTTGTGAAGAACCAGCTAGAGCCAGGTACAAATTGTCCTAAGCCCCCGACTCAGCCACCATCCACTTGCGATTCTGCAGCACTTGATGGTGCTTTCTGAATATGACACTAAAACTCCAACTTTTAAGGTCTAAGTATTGCAGAATTCTAAAATCATAAACAAATTAACATAATTTCTTAATTTCGGTAGAGATGATTTCCAAAAAACTCATTGATTACCTAAAAACATTTTAATTCCCTTTATAGACCATGTTGATATGTAAGGAGTGTTTTCTGGCTAACAAATTCTAGCTATAAAATAGTGTTTTTTGATTTTGTGCATAATGTATGGTGCCACAGACCTGATATGCTGAAAGCTGACAGCACCCAAAATGGGAGCCTGAAAGTCTAAGCTGGGCGAGAAGAAGGATCCACAGAAGCCCTGCCAGAGATCTCAACAGCTAACACCCACCGGCCATCCAAACAGATGTGCTGGTGGCAGGGTTCCAGAACCGGCTGCTGACTCTTACCCACATGTGGGCGCCACACCTACATATTGCTGCATCTCCTTCTCCCTCCCCAGGGCAAAGTGCTACTGTCAGGGAGGGCTTCCCTGAGCACTAGACTCACAGGGGACACAGTAAGAGATCAGCAGAGGGCTCTGACACATGAAACAATGCAACATAAATACACAGGACAGCAAACCCATGGTTGCGGATGGCTAGGGTCTCTGAGGTTTTCTGGATGTAACACACGTCGTCCGGTCTGAAGAGGTTCACAGACTCGATGGGAAGAGGACCCCTTGTCTTCTACCTCTGAGCCTCCTGACCTGCCTGAACCTGCCCTGTGCTCAGTGCCCTGCCCTTCCTCTGGAAGAGCATCTCTGGCCCGGTTTCTGGTCAACCCTACACTGCTGCCCATGAGAGGGCCCAACTGAGGCCACCGCCTGCACTCTGTCCCCACCAGCACTGTGTTCCCTCCACAGGCACCTGCGTCACACACCAATGTGCTGCCACATGGCCCCTCTCCCAAAACTCCACCAGGGGCCACATGGTCCCCCTGGGTACCACCTATTTCTCTTTCTTTGTTCTCTTCTATAAAAACCCTCCTCCCCAAAGCTCTCCATACTTGCTGTCAACTCCTCTTTCAGCCCTTCCAATCCCTTGGCCCTGCTGATGAGGAGGGCTGTGCACAGCCTCCGTGCTACAGACTCAGGCCCGTTGAAGCTGCCTCAGCCCCTGGTCTCGCAGCAGCTGCTATGTCCCTCCATATGGCCTCCGAATCCTCTGACCCCCCCAGCTCCTGTTCTCTCCTGATGCCGCTTCCTCTTCATAACACAAGGCCTTCCCAAATTTCCCTAGGCGAGCTCCTGTCTGCATGCCAGTGGCTGCCGGCGCACAGCTCCCTGAGAGGCACACCCGCCACCTGCCTCCCACGCCAGCTCTCCACTGCGGGGAGAGGACATGGCGGGGCCACAGCAGGCTCTTTCATCTCCTCCTTCTCCCCATGCCTCCAGGATTCTCTGCGTCAATCCACGGCATGTCCACTCACCCAGCTGCATAGACCACAGACCTAGGAATCATCTCCAACTCATCCCTCTCACACCTCAGAACCAACGTGGCAGCAAATCTGCCAGCTCTGCCTTAGAAGCAGTCCCACCACCTACCCCGCCCCATCCCGTCTTCTCCCACCTGGAACACCCAGAACCCTCGCTGGCCCCGCTGAGCTGCCATACCTGCCCCCTCCAGTATATTCCAAGCAGCAGCCAGAGTGACCTCCCTGGCTTGGCCACAGCCCTCTGTGACTGGCCACAGCACTGGACTGAAAGAGCCCCATGGGCAGGGCCCACAAAGCTGACGGGAGGGGGCTCCCCACACCCTGCTCCACACAGCCGGCCTGGCTGCTCAGATCCTCGGTGCGCAGGGCCCTCTGCCTCCAGAGCCTCTCTCCAAGGTCTTCTCGCACTAGTTGCCTCCTTGCTTCAGGAATCAGCCCAGGGTACCTCCTCAGAGGAGCCTTCCCCGTCATCCTATTAAAGAGAGATCTGTGTCCCCTGCTCCTCCCTCTCTGGCTCTGCACCCTCTGACATGTTTATCTGTTCACTACTCTGCACACAGCTCCCTGAGATTAGAGGTCTGTTCTGCCTTGTTCACAGATATCCCCTGAAGAGGAGTACCTGGAGCAGGGCAGAGGCTTGGTGCAAAGCTCCAGCGCTGAATGAACAGACATTCCCTGCATGGATTCATCCAATGTCAGGGTGTCAATGTCACCTGTATCTGCTGACCTCATTTTCCCCTCTGGCCAAGACTTCTTCCCTGGGCTCCAGACCGGTCCACAGAACTCTCTTCTGCGACTTCCACGTGGCTACCTGACAGGCCCATCAAACCCCCTATGTCCACAGCAGAGGTCCTGATGTCCTGACCTCCAGCCCAGCCTTCCCCAGTCTCCAGTCTCCATCTCAGTCAATGGTTTCCCTGGACTCCCACGGCAGCCTCCCCGCAGCTCCCCTGGACTCCCGTGCCAGCCTCCCCGCAGCTCCCCTGGACTCCCCTGTCAGCCTCCCCGCGGCTCCCCTGGACTCCCGTGCCAGCCTCCCCGCGGCTCCCCTGGACTCCTGTGCTAGCTTCCCTGCAGCTCCCCTGGACTCCTGTGTCAGCCTCCCCGCAGCTCTCTGGACTCGCGTATCAGCCTCCCCACGGCTCCCCTGGACTCCTGCCATAGCCAGTGCCCTAGTCACTTCTGGCTTCTTGAACATCTAAGGTCTTGTCCAATTGAGGTCTTGGCATATGCTGTTCCCTGAGCCTGGAATGCTCTTCCAGCAGCTCTTCCCAGGCTTCAGCTCAAAGATCACTGCCCTTGTAGAGGCCTTTCCTGACCATCCTATCCAAATGCAACATCCTGCCCCATGCCTAGCACTCCCTAATGCTTCACCCAGCTCACTCCTTTACAGCACTGACAGCCTCTACTCTCCTCCTGCTGACCGACAGTCTCTCCCACGGTGTTTGAGGGCAGAGGCCTTGTCTCCTTGGATGCCTCCTTACTTGCTGCCACACCTCCACATGTACATGCCTAGCTCCACTCACTAAACAGTTGTGAGGGAAGCACTGCTTCCAGGGATAGACACACACAATAGTCTACAGCAGAAAGCAAGTCTTTAAGACACAGATGTTGAAAACATTTCCTTTTATTCTGTTAGCCCTCATTTCCCCAAGGCTCAATAAAATCTCTCTCCTTCTGAGAAGGGGACACATTTCTTTGTTTCTGCATCCTAAAACAGTTCCTGGTGCAGAGCACGCTTTCAATCAATGTTCCCTAAAGACTTGACTGCACAGATGTGCTAGGAGAGGTTTACAGAAACTGCTTGGGTCTCCACACAAGAGGATAAAAGGCCAGGTTTGTTTTTTGTTTTTTTGTTTTTGATTTTTTTGAGATGGAGACTCACTCTGTCACCCAGGATGGAGTGTGGTGGTGCGGTCTCAGCTCACTGCAACCTTCGTCTCCCCAGTTCAAGAGATTCTCCTGCCTCAGCCTCCTGAGTAGCTGGGATTACAGGCGCCTGCTACCCTGCCAGGCTAACATTTGTGTTTTTAGTAGAGAGGAGGTTTCACCAGGTTGGCCAGGCTGTTCTTGAACTCCTGACTTCAAGTGACCCGCCCACCTTGGCCTCCCAAAGTGTTGGGATTACAGGCGTGAGCCACCGCGTCTGGCCAAGGGCCAGGTTTTAAGAGAGATTGTTGGGAATAGGACCCACATGTAAGGTAATTGGTTTTCAATGCCTCTCTTTACCCCCTGCCTTCCTTCCAAGACATAGTGCAGTAAGACATTGACAGATGAACCACGATAAAATGCCAGATGAGTAGGATACCAGCAGAGAGAGCAGCAGAACTAAGATCTGTGGGACCATAAATTCCACTGAGTTCTCCAGGGACCGAAAGGGAGACTGCAGGTATAAAAAGGCCAGATTGTCGATGGGATTAAGAAGGTGTTTAGCAGGTCGGGTGTGGTGGCTCACGTCTGTAATCCCAGCACTTTGGGAGGCCGAGGCAGGCGGATCACCTGAGGTCGGGAGTTTGAGACCAGCCTGACCAACATGGTGAAACCCTGTCTCTACTAAAAATACAAAATTAGCCGGGCACGGTGGTGGGTGCCTGTAATCCCAGCTACTCAGGAGGCTGAGGCAGGAGAATCGCTTGAACCCAGGAGGCAGATGTTGCAGTGAGCTGAGATCACGCCACTGCACTCCAGCCTGGGCGAGAAGAGAAAAACTCTGTCTCAAACAAAAAAGAAAAAGAAAAACAAAGGTGTTCAGCATGGAAAATAGAAGTCAAAGGGGAGGTCTGAGAGTGTCTTTTAACAGCTGGAGGGCTGCCATGCAGAAAAGAGAATAAACTTGTGTGTTGCTGCAAAGCCCAGAACACAGAATAACGGACAGTGACTACGACCACAGAGGCTGGCTCCACCCATCTGCCTCACCCGACTCTCCAGGACGGCCTGTCACCAATGGCACCACCAGCCTCAGGGCCTCATCAACACCTGCCAATCTCACCATGTTTCCCAGTCCCTGCTGTCACTCTCCACAGGGCCAGCCTCAAGCCCTCCCCACAGGCCGTGACCATCAGCTGCCCTGCCCCTGATTCTATGCAGGCAAACAGTGCCCCTTCCTGGGAGACACAAGATGGGAACTCTTCCAGCTCCCATCGGCCAATCGACAATCCGTGACTGTAGACTCATCAACCCATGATCTGTGCTAATGCCGCCCTCTGCTCCCCACCCCCACATCGGCCCCAGCCTGCCTCCTCCTTGGCATAGGAGGGGTCAGCTCCACCGCTCTACCTACCCCTCCTCACCCCATCCCCACGCAAACTCGCTGCAGAGTCCTACAAGAGTGTTTTACGGGCTAGGGTGGGATGATGAATTATAGGTTCCCCAGGTATTCCAGTTGCCTTTTCCCACACGGCTGGTATGGCTGGTGAACTTCTCACTGCCCTTCCTCCACATCACTGGTCAAAGGAGGAACGATCTCTCGACCTGGAACCCATGCCTTCAGGATGTCTTCCCTGACCCTTCAGCTGGACAAAAGTGTGTCTAAACTCACACAGCATCCTGTGTATTTTGGTCCATAGCAGCTGACACAATGGTCAACAAGTGTTCTGTGTTTCCATTTCCACAACGGAGGGCTCAGATTTGCCATGTTTACCATGTCACTGCTGAGCCTGCCACAGTGCACAGGGGTGCATGGTAAACACGTGCTGAATAACGAGTGAGCCCCACAACCCTGACCCCTCACCAGGGCTGTGTGGAGGAGGTGCCTACACAAGGAATGGATAGACCAGGCCACCCCTGAGGCTTCTCCGGGCCGACCATGACACCCTGAGAGGCAGAGTGGCTGTGCGTGCAGGTTCCTACAGCTCTGCGACAAGAAGAACCCACTCTTTTTGTCTGCCTGTGGGAGGAGAAATCCTAGGCAGGCACAGGGCCCCGCCAGGAACCCCAGGCTTAGAGCCGCTGTGGGTTTGCATCCAGCAAACAGGAGACCTAGGAAACTCTAAAGCACCTTCTACAACAAGGCCCAGCATTTAGGCCAAACTGGCAAACTTGTGAAACTTACCTTTTCCTTGGTTGTGTTCCAATTTGCCTTACAGACTTTTCTTCAGTATAAAAGAGTAGACTTCTTTGCAGAGTAGAGACCAGCAGCACTTTCTGGCTATAATCCAGCTGTACAATGGAAGACGGCTCCTCCAACACCAGCTGGGAGTTACAAAGCCCCTGGCAGAGAAAGTCTGGTTACACCTCACATCAGCGCCAGGCTAAAGAATGGACCTCCCTTAGGACAAGTCAGTGTTCTTCCTGCTAGCTGTGCTTAGGTCAGCTTGCACCTTACCTAACGCATGCTTTCACTCTCTGCAGATTCACTCTCAACCCACCACAGCGAGATTATCTGACGGATGGGAAAAGAGTCCATACTAACATCTCCCTCACGCTGCATCCAGTTTGACAGGAAACATTTTAAAATCTGCATAATTTTTAAAAACATGTCCTCAGTAGATACATTCTTTACTGTGCACCATAGCAGGCTCAGGGATGATGCAGTAAACATGCAGAGAATTCAAAGAAGAATCCATAACGATCGAAACAGAAATCTGTTGCACTGTGTGTATTGCTAATTCTATTATAAAACAATGGAATGGAACCTTCTATACAATTATTGCGACAATAATCAGCTCTGTAAGTTCATATTATAGTCTCCCTCACAAAGGGTTCAAGGCAGCTTTGAGGACATTATATCCTTGCCAACTGAAAGGGTAATAGAAAACAGGAGGTTAGAAGAAATTAAATGATATTTAGTATATAAAATGCTATTAACATAAAATGATATTTTACAAGACCAGCCTGGGCAACATTGTGAGATCCTGTCTCTACAAATTTTTTTTTTTTTTTTATTAGCCAGGCATGTTGGCGTGTGCCTGTGGTCCCTGCTACTTGGGAGGCTGAGACAGAAGGATCATTTGAGCCCAGGAGTTCAGGTTACAGTGAGTTGTGATCACATCACTGCACTCTAGCCCAGGTAACAGACTGAGACTCTGTCTTTAAAACAAACAAACAAACATATTTTATTTTATTTTATTTTATTTTTATTTTTTTTTGAGACGGAGTCTCGCTCTGTCGCCCAGGCTGGAGTGCAGTGGCACAATCTCGGCTCACTGCAAGCTCCGCCTCCCGGGTTCACGCCATTCTCCTGCCTCAGCCTCTCCGGGTAGCTGGGACTACAGGCGCCCGCCACGACGCCCGGCTAATTTTTTGTAGTTTTAGTAGAGACGGGGTTTCACCGTGGTCTCGATCTCCTGACCTTGTGATCCGCCCGCCTCGGCCTCCCAAAGTGCTAGGATTACAAGCGTGAGCCACCGCGCCCGGCCAAAACAAACATATTTTATATATAAACACAAAATAAAATTCTAGAAGGCATATGACTGCTAATACAAAGCATATTTCATTGTATAAAAAATCTGATTCTATAAGTTACTCTTATAGAAAAGTGTCATCAGGCCAAGTGCAGTGGCTCACACTTGTAATCC
>NW_026652291.1:3187685-3207948 GCF_009828535.3 Hylobates moloch
TAAGAGGGTTTATTTCTGGGCTATTGATTTCATTGGTCTCTATGTCTATTTTTATGTATCACGCTGTTTTCTTCTTCTTTTTCTTCTTATTTCTTCATACCACAGCCAAGTCCAATACACTGTTTTAATGACTGCATTTTTGCAGTTAAGTTTTAAGTTCAGGAAGTATGAGATCTCCGGCTTTGTTCTTTTTCAGGTTTGTTGGGGCTTTTCAGGGTCTCCTGAGATCCCGTATGAATTTTAGAATAAATTTTTATATTCTGAAACTCCCAAGCCAAAGAACGGCCTTGGGAGTTTGATAGAAATTGTAATTGAATTGGCTGGGCGCGGTGGCTCACGCTTGTAATCCCAGCACTTTGGGAGGCCGAGGCGGGCGGATCACGAGGTCAGGAGATCGAGACCACAGTGAAACCCCGTCTCTACTAAAAATACAAAAAAATTAGCCGGGCATGGTGGCGGGTGCCTGTAGTCCCAGCTACTCGGAGAGGCTGAGGCAGGAGAATGGCGTGAACCCGGGAGGCGGAGCTTGCAGTGAGCGGAGATCGCGCCACTGCACTCCAGCCCGGGCTACAGAGCGAGACTCCATCTCAAAAAAAAAAAGAAATTGTATTGAATTAACTTATAAATTACTTTGGGTGGTATGGACAGCTTAACAATATTAAGTCAGGCTAGACGGGGTGGCTCATGCTTGTAATCCCACAATTTTGGGAGGCCAAAGCAGGAGGATCACTTGAGCCCAGGAGTTCAAGACCAGCCTGAGCAACATAGTGAGACCCCATCTCAAAAAAAAAAAAAAAAAAAAAAAAAAAAAGCCAGCCATAGTTGTGCATGCCTGTAGTCCTAGCTACTTGGGAGTCTGAGGTGGGAGGATCACTTGAGCCTCGGAGATTGAGGCTGCAGTGAGCTATGACTGTGCCACTGCACTCCAGCCTAGGTGACAGAGCAAGACCCTATCTCCAAAAAAACAAACACACAATATTAAGTCTTCCAATCTCTCAACATATAATGTGTTTCTGTTTACCTATGTCTTTAATTTCTTTCAGCAATATTTCATGTTTCATTGTACGAGTCTTTCACCTCCTTGTTCTTTTTAATGCCATTTTAAGTGGAATTTTCCTCTTAATTTCTTTTTCATATTATTCATTGTTGGTGTTTAGAAATGCAACTGATTTTTGTGCATTGACTTTGTACGCTGCTACTATGCCAGTTTCATGTATTAGTTCAAACCATTTTTTGTGGAATCTTTAGGGTTTCTACATACAAGATCATGTCATCTGCAAACAGAGATACTTTTACTTCTTCCTTCCCGATTCTGATGCCTCTTAATTTCTTTTTCTTGGCTAATGACTCTGGCTAAAATTTCCAGCACTGTGTTGAACTGAAGTGACAAAAGCTTTAGAGGAAAAGCTTTCCGTTTTTTACCATTAAGTATAATTGTTCACTGTTTTTCATATATGGCTTTTATTATGTTGGGGTAGTTTCTATTCCCAGTTTGTTGAGTGTTTTTACCGTAAAAGTGTGTTGAATTTTGTCAAATGCTTTTTATGCACCAGTGGAGTTGACCATGTGGTTTTGTCCCTCATTTTGTTAAAACAGCATATTAGGTAACTGACTTTCATATGTTGAACCATCCTTGCATTCCAGAAATATATCCCACTTTGGTCATGGTGTATAATCCTTTTAATATGCTGTGAATTTGATTTGCTAGTATTTTCTTGAAGATTTTTGCATCAATGTTCATGAGGGACACTGATGTGTACTTTTCTTGTGGTATCTTTTCTAGTTTTGGTATCAGCATAATTCTACCCTCATAGAGTGAATTCAGAAGTATTCCTTCCTCTTCAACTGTTTGGAAAAATTTGAGAAGAAATAGTGTTAGTTCTTCTTTAAATGGTTGGTTAAATTCACTGGTGAAGGCTTCGTGTCTAGCGCTTTTCTTTACAAGGAGATATTTGATTATTGATTCTATCCTCTTACTAGTTATAGATCTGCTCAGGTATTCTATTTTTTCATGGTTTAGTCTCAGTAGGTTTTGTGTTTCTAGGGGTTTGTCCATTTCATCTAGGTTATCCAATTTGTTGGTATTCAACAGATCACCATCCTGTCGTAATCCTTTTTGTTTCTGTTGAATCAATAGTAAGGGTCTACTTTGTTTCTGGTTTTAATCATTTGTGTCTTCTCTCATTTCTTCTTGATCCATCTGGCTAAAGGTTTGTCAATTTTGTTGATTTTTACAAAAATTCAACTTTTGGTTTCACTGATTTTCGCTATTGTTTTCTAGTCTCTATTTCCTTTGCTTCTGTTCTAATATTATTTCCTTCCTTCTGCTAGTTTTGAGTTTAGTTCTTCTTCTTTTTCTAGTTCCTTAAATGGTAAAGTTTAGGTTGTTGATTTGAGATTTTTCTTATTTTTTAATGTATATATTTAAAGCTATAAATTTCCCCTTCAGCACTGTTTTCACTGTCCCATAAATTTTGGTATGTCTGTTTTCATTGTCATTCATCTTTAAGTATTTTTAAATTTCTCTTGTAATTTCTTTATTTACCCACTGGTTGACTAAGAGTATACAGTTTATTTGCACAAATTTGTGGATTCTCCAATTTTCCTTCTGTTACTGATTTCTAACTTTATCCTGTTGTGGTTGCAAGAAGAAGATACTTTGTATATCTTTTAAAATCTATTGACACTAATTTGTGGCTTAACATATGGTCTATCCTGGAAAACATCCCATGTACCTTTGAGAAAATGTATGCTATTGTTATTGGGTAGAATGTTCTATAAATGTCTGTTAAATCTAGTTGGTTTATCATGTAAAGTTTATTTTTCTATCCATTATTGATAGTGGGATATTAAAAGTTTCCAACTTTTATTGTAGAACTGTTTATTTCTTCCTGCAATTCTGTGACTCTTTTTGTCTGATAGTAGAATAGCCACCCCGATCTCTTTTCATTACTATTTGCATGGAATATCGTTTTCTATCCTTTCACCAGCAACATTTGGATCTAAAGTGAGTCTCTTTTTTTTTCTTTTTTGAGACAGAGTCTCGCTCTGTTGCCCAGGCTGGAGTACAGTGGTGCGATCTCAGCTCACTGCAAGCTCCGCCTCCCGGGTTCACGTCATTCTCCTGCCTCAGCCTCCTGAGTAGCTGGGACTACAGGCACCCGCCACCAAGTGTGGCTAATTTTTTGGTATTTTTTAATAGAGACAGGGTTCCACCATGGTAACCATGATGGTCTCGATCTCCTGACCTTGTGATCCGCTGGCCTCGGCCTCCTAAACTGCTGGGATTACAGGCGTGAGCCACTGCACCTGGCTGTGAGTCTCTTATATATAGCATATAGTAGGATTGTTTTTTGTTTTGTTTTTTTTGAAATGGAATTTTGCTCTTGTAGCCCAGGCTGGAGTGCAATAGTGCAATCTCAGCTCACTACAACCTCTGTCTCCCAGGTTCAAGCAATTCTCCTGCCTCAGCCTCCTGGTAGCTGGGATTACAGGCATGCACCACAACACCCAGCTAATGTTTGTATTTTTAGTAGAGTCGGGGTTTCACCATGTTACCCAGGCTGGTCTCGAACTCCTGACCTCAGGTGATCCACCTGCCTTGGCCTCCCAAAGTGCTGGGATTACAGGTGTGAGCCACCACGCCCAGCCTGGATTGGTTTTAAAATCCATTTTGACAATCTTTGTCTTTTGATTGGAGAGTTTAATCCATTTACATTTAAGGTAATTAACCAATAAAGAGGGACTTATTTCTATCATTCTGTTCCTTTTTTTTTTTTTTTGAGACGAGTCTCACTCTGTCGCCCAGGCTGGAGTGCAATGGTGTGACTTTGGCTCACTGCAACCTCTGTCTCCTGGGTTCAACCAATTCTCTGCTTCAGCCTCCTGGGTGGCTGGGATTACAGGTGCCTGCTACCACGCCTGGCTAATTTTTCTGTTTTTTAGTAGAGATGGGGTTACACCATTTTGGCCAGGCTGGTCTTGAACTCCTGACCTCATGATCCATCCGTCTCGGCCTCCCAAAGTGCTGGGGTTTTATAGGCGTGAGCCACCGCGCCTGGCCTGTCATTTTGTTGTTTTGTATATGCCTGAAGGTTTTTGTCCCTAGTTTCCTGCATTACTGTCTACTCCTGTGTTTAGTTGATTTTTGGGGGCACATTAAAATATTTAAATTCCTTTCTCATGTCCTTTTGTATATATTCTACAGTGATTTTCTCTGTCATTACCATGGGGATTACATTTAACATCCTAAAGTTATAACACTAATTTAAATTTCGGCCGGGCGCGGTGGCTCAAGCCTGTAATCCCAGCACTTTGGGAGGCCGAGGCGGGCGGATCACGAGGTCAGGAGATCGAGACCATCCTGGCTAACACGGTGAAACCCCGTCTCTACTAAAAATACAAAAAATTAGCCGGGCGTGGTGGCGGGCGCCTGTAATCCCAGCTACTCGGGAGGCTGAGGCAGGAGAATGGCGTGAACCCGGGAGGATAAATTTCTATCAGCTTAATTTCAATAACACAGAAAAACTCCGCTCCATTACAGCTTGGTCAACCTTTTTGCTTACTGATACCACAAAATTATACCTTTACAAATTGTGTGCCCCAAACCATAAAGTAAATAATTATTTTAAATGCTTTAGAAATTCTTTTACCAAAAAATTTATTTTAAATTATATAGAAAACAAAATGTGGGCTGGGCACAGTAGCTCACGCCTATAATCCCAGCACTTTGAGAGGCCAAGGTGGGCGGATCAACTGAGGTCAGGAGTTCAACACCAGCCCAGCCAACATGGAGAAATCCCGTCTCTACTAAAAATACAAAAATTAGCTGGGTGTCGTGGCACACACCTGTAATCCCAGCTACTTGGGAGGCTGAGGCACAAGAATCACTTGAACCTGCGAGGCAGACTTTGCAGTGAGCCCATATCGCACCATTGTACTCCAGCCTGGGTGACAGATCAAGACTCCATCTCAAAAAAAAAAAAAAAAAAAAAAAAAAGAAAATGTGGATTTACAAACCATGATTACAATAATACTAGCTTTTAGACTAATAAAAAAAAAAATCTTAGTCTCTTAAATCATGTAGAAAACAAAAATGCAATTATAAACCATTATTACAGTAATATTAGCTTTTATAATTGCACATATCCTTCACTTTTGAGATCTTCATTTCTTTTTCTTTGTTTTTTGTTTTTTTTTTTTGAGACGGAGTCTTGCTCTGTCGCCAGGCTGGAGCGCAGTGGCCGGATCTCAGTTCACTGCAACCTCCACCTCCTGGGTTCAAGTGATTCTCCTGCCTTAGCCTCCTTGAGTAGCTGGGACTACAGGCACAAGCCATCACACTTAGGTAATTTTTGTATTTTTAGTAGAGATGGGGTTTCACCATGTTGGCTAAGATGGTCTCGATCTATTTACCTCATGATCCACCCGCCTCGGCCTCCCAAAGTGATGGGATTACAGGCATGAGTCACCACGCCCAGCCAAGATCTTCATTTCTTTATATGGCTTTGAGTAACTGTTTAATATCCTTTAATTTCCCCTGGCAGGACTCACTTGAGTATTTCTTGCGGGGCAGGTCTTGTGGCTAATGAACTCCCTCCATTTTTGTTCACCTGGGAATATCTTAATTTCTTTCTCACTTCTGAAGGACAGTTTTGCTGGATATTAGATGCTTAGTTGACAGGGTTTTTTTTTTTAACACTGAATATATCAGCCCACTGTATTTTTGCCTCCATACTTTTTTTTTGTTTTGTTTTGTTTTTTGAGACAGATTCTCGCTCTGTCACCCAGGCTGGAGTGCAGTGGCCTGATCTCAGCTCACTGTAACCTCTGCCTCCCAGGTTCAAGCGATTCTTGTGCCTCAGGCACCCAGATGGCTGGGATTACAGGCACGTACGCCACCATGCCTGGCTAACTTTTGTATTTTTAGAGACGGAGTTTTGCCACGTTGGCCAGGCTGGTCTCAAACTCCTGGCCTCAGGAGATCTACCCGCCTCGGCCTCCCAAAGTGCTGGGATTATGGATGTGAGCCACTGCACCTGGCCCCTCCAAAGTTTTTGATAAGAAATCTGCTTATAATCTTATTGGGGGTCCCTTGTATATGATGAGGCATTTCTCTCTTCTCTGAAGTTTGTTTTAGTCAGCTTCCTCAGGTTGAATCCTTTTTTGAGACAGGGTCTCATTCTATAGGCCAGGCTGCAGTGCGGTGCCTCAATTGCAGCTCACTGCAGACTCGATCTTCCAGGCTCAAGGAATTTTCCCACCTTAGCCTCCCGATGACCTGAGACTACAGGCAAATGCCACCTCGCCCAGCTAATTTTTTTGATTTTTAGTAGATGAGGTCTTACTATATTGCCCAGGCTGAGCTCGAACTCAAGTGATCCTCCTGCCTTGTCCTCCCAAAGTGCTGAGATTACAGGTGTGAGCCACTGAACCCAGCCCAAAGGTTCTTTGATTTTCGCTTTTGGGAGTTTGACTGTAATGTGTCTTGGTGTGGATGTCCTTGAGTTCATCTTACTTGGAGTTCGTTTAACTTCCTAGATGTTTATATCCACATCTCTTGTCAAATCTGGGAAGCCTCCAGATACTATTTCTTCAAATAATCTCTCTCTCACTTTCATTTCTTTCTATAACTCCCAGAAAACATGTTAGTCTGTTTGATGATGACGCACAGGTCCCTTAGGCTCTGTTCATGTTTCTTCAAACGTTTTACTGTTTCTCAGACTTGATAATTTTAATATCTTATCTTCAAATTCACTGATTCTTTCATCTGCCTGCTCAAATCTGCCTTTGAATCCCTCCAGTGAATTTTTCATTTCAGTTATTGTATTTTTCAGTTCCAGAATTATTTTCAGTTTCTTTTTAGGGTTTCTATCTCTTTATTTATATTTACATTTTATTCGTACACTGTTTTCCTTTTTCTTTTCTTTTTTTTTTTTTTTTTTTTCTGAGACAGAATCTCTCTCTGTTGCCCAGGCTGGAGTGCAGCGGCATGATCTTAGCTCAGTGCAACCTCCATCTCCCGGGTACAAGTGATTCTTCTGCCTCAGCCTTCTGAGTAGCTGGGACTACAGGCTTGTGCCACCACGCCCAGCTAATTTTTGTCTTTTTTACTAGAGATGACCCGGGTTTCAACATGTTGGCCAGGCTGGTCTTGAACTCCTGGCCTCAACTGATCTGCCTCCCAAAATGCTGGGATTACAGGCGTAAGCCACCACACCCAGCCTTCATACAGTGTTTTACCTTTCTCCACATCTTATTATTTATTTATTTATTTATTTATTTATTTATTTATTTATTTATTTAGAGAAGGAGCCTCACTCTGTTGCCCAGGCTGGAGTGCAATGGCACAATCTCGGCTCACTGCAACCTCTGCCTCCCAGGTTCAAGTGATTCTCCTGCCTCAGCCTCTCAAGTAGCTGAGATTACCAGTGCGCAACACCACATCCAGCTAGTTTTGTATTTTTAGTAGAGACAGGGTTTCACCATCTTCGCCAGGCTGGTCTCAAACTCCTGACCTCAAGTGACCCACCTGCCTTGGCCTCCCAAAGTGCTGGGTTTACAGGCATGAGCTACCGTGCCCAGCCCCACATCTTCTTTAGTTGTTTGAGTATCTTTAAGACAGTGGTTTTAAAATCTTTTTCTAGTAGGTCTACCATGTGGTCTCACAGTTTCAGTTGGTTTTTTTTTCTCCTTGGAGGAGCATACTTTCCTGTTTCTTTGTGTGCCTCGTGATTTGTTTTGCTGAAAACTGAACATTTGAATCTAATACTGTGGTAATTCAGAAAATCAGATCCTCCTGTTTCCAAGTTTACTGGGTTTTGTTATTCTGTGTATGGATGTGTGTGTGATTCTTTTTGATTACTGTAGGCCGTCTGGGCCAAAGATCAGTCTCGGGTATAAACTTAGGGTCTTCTCAGGTCTTTTCTGTGCCCATACCTTTTCCTAGGGATGCACAGTCACTTCTTAATTCTCCCCCTTATATGCAGTTGCTTTTCAATGTCATATTCTCTAATATCTGGCTCCCAAATGGGAAAAAATAAAAGTGAAGCAAGGGAGCAGGACCATTAGCTCTTTAAATCCCCTGGAAGTCTTGTTAATTGGAGGGGGAAGAACTTGCAATAATGAGAGAGGTGTAATGACAATTGCCACCCATCTCTTTGTCTGTACCTCTATGATTAGAAGTAGCAATCAGCAGTCAGAGCACAGACCCCAAATATTTAGAGGACAAGATGCTTTTTGCCTATTCTGGCTCCCACAAGCTGTGTGCAAGCTCTAGGAACATCCGCATAGCTGCTTTCCACAGAATTGGGGTTGGGGAGTGCATAGCTGCTACTGAGCTAAGAGTTGAAACTGACCAAAATTAACCACAATTTGCCATCCAAGCAAGAATTTGTAAGCCTCAATAGACTTCAGAGTTCCAAAATAGTTACATCAGACAGATCCTGCCAGTACAATTGATGTCTAGGTGTGGAAACAGATTACTGGTGCTTCCTCTTCCACCATTTTCCCCAAATACTCTCCTTCCTTTCTAGGTTTTTAATCTTTGAAATGAAAACACAAAAACAAGAACAAAAAACCCCCACCTCATTTCTAATGAAGAAAATGCTGATCAATCAAGTATGAATATACTGAGCTCTTATTACAACATGGGCTGGGTGCAGTGGCTCATGCCTGTAATCCCAGCATTTTGGGAGGCCAAGGTGGGCAGATCACCTGAGGTCAGGAGTTCAAGACCAGCCTGGCCAACATGGCAAAACTCAAAATACAAAAATTAGCCTGGCATGGTGGCGTGTGCCTGTAATCCCAGCTGTTCAGGAGGCTGAGGCAGGAGAGTAGCTTGAACCCAGGAGGCAGAGGTTGCAATGAGCTGAGATTGCGCCACTGCACTCCAGCCTGCGCAACAGAGCAAGACTCCATCTCAAAAAAAAAAAAAAAGAAAGAAAAAGAAAAAAGAGTAGTAAAGAACTTCAACAAGAGAGGTATTTCCCCCAACACCTGCTCAAAAACCAGTAATCTGGAGTCACAAGAGCTGCCCCAGATCCAAGTTCTACTTTACCTGATTGACAGGGACAATTCACGAAGTGAACACTTGTTATCCATAATCTGCCTGCCCCACAGGTTTTGCTGAGAGGATTATAAGATGATGCATCTAAATATGACTTATAAACGAATTCCTACCATGTTTTGGTTTTCAGATCAATAATCCTATTAAAGTTTAATATGTTGGTTTATTTTATTTTACTTTTTTGAGACAGAGTCTCACTCTGTCGCCCAGGCCAGAGTGCAATGGCACGACCTCAGCTCACTGCAACCTCTGCCTCCCGGGTTCAAGCAATTCTCCTGCCTCAGCCTCCTGAGTAGCTGGGATTACAGGCAAACGCCATCATGCCTAGCTAATTTTTGTATTTTTAGTAGAGACGGGGTTTCACCATGTTGGTCAGGCTGGTCTCAAACTCCTGACCTTGTGATCCGCCTGCCTCAACCTTCCAAAGTGTTGGAATTACAGGCGTGAGCCACCGTGCCCAGCCCAACATGTTGGTTTATTAAAAAGCACATGTATAAGCATTGCTCACAGATGTCCAGGCTTCTAGTCTATCCGAGTGGTCTTTTTTATTTTGAAAGTATTCATTCAGAAAAATTACACAACTGTTTTGACCTTACTAAGATATATGGCGAGATCTTCAGTAAACCATTTTAATCTTCAATATACTAATTTATATAGTAATCAATCTGCCAAATATGCAAGAAACAAATATACCTCCTTGCTCTGAGTACCAAGTGAAATGCTATAACAATACAAAATAAAGTAGGTCACAGTCCCAGCCCTCTTAAAGCTTAGCTGTTGCACCGAGACAGGCACATGAAAAGCCGCCTACAGTGAGTGGAGGTGGTAATGAAGGAGCTCACTTTCATCTGGTACTTTAAAGCTTTCAGGGTATTTTCATGGACTATAAATATATCTAGTGTCAGATCGTGATCTGGGTTAAGAGATTTAGATCTTAAGCTACAGTAAGAAAAAGGGGGATCCCTTGAAGATTTCTGATTTTGCCAGTGTATCAGTCAGAGGCATTTCTGACAAACACGATTAGGAGCAGGACGGAGGAAGGAGGGAGTGGGGCAAGTCAGGAAGCCGCTGGGAGTGTTTCACAATAGCTCAGGCTAAGGTAAGTAAGGGCCCAGTCTAGAAAAGGGGTAAACAGAACAGGCATGAGAGCAGTGAAACCTTGATGAAGACAGACTCCATCGAGACCTTGTGAGAAGGATGACAGCAACAAAGAAAACAGGACAGCAGCTTGTCTTTGTTTTCCTGTGGCAGGTAATGTGTTAAGCACTTTAAATGTATAACTGGGTCCTCAAACAACTTTCTATAAGGGAAGGTGCTGTAGTTATCCACATTTTACAAATATGGGACTGAGCTCCAGACAGGTTAAGTAATTTGTTTTTTAGTTTGTTTGTTTTGGGACAGGGTCTTGCTCTGTCACCCAGGCTGAGTGCAGTGGCCCAATCATGGCTCACTGCAGCCTTGACCTCTCAGGCTCAAGTGATCCTCCTACCTCAGCCCCCACGAGCAGCTGGGAATACAAGTGTGTGCCACCACACCCAGCTAATTTTTTATTTTTTGTACAGACAGGGTCTTGCTGTGTTGCCCAGGCTTGTCTCAAACTCCTGGACTCTGGTGATCTTGCCTTGGCCTCCTAAAGTGCTGAGATTACAGGTGTGAGCCACCGTGCCTGGTAGTAATTTGTCTAAGGTTACAAAGATAGCGAAAATCAAGAGTCAGGATTCACATACAAATGTGACACTCTCCAGAGGCCCTGCTCTGCCTCTGTGCTCAATACTTTCTTCGTGAATTAACCCAAAGGACTTGGTGAGAGAGGATTTGGTAGGTTTGTGGAAAGGAAGGAGAATGAGGGAAACTTTATGATCTGGAGCTGGATAACATGAGATGGATGATACCTTTAACAGAATTCACTGGCATTGCTTTGAAGGGAAAATGTGATGTAATATGTTTTTTTTTTTTTTTTTTTTTTTTTTGAGACGTTTTTTCTTTTGAGACGGAGTCTCGCTCTGTCCCCCAGGCTGGAGTGCAGTGGCGCAATCTCGGCTCACTGCAAGCTCCGCCTCCCGGGTTCACGCCATTCTCCTGCCTCAGCCTCTCCGAGTAGCTGGGACTACAGGCACCCGCCACCATGCCCGGCTAATTTTTTTTTGTATTTTTAGTAGAGACGGGGTTTCACCATGGTCTCGATCTCCTGACCTCGTGATCCGCCCGCCTCGGCCTCCCAAAGTGCTGGGATTACAAGCGTGAGCCACCGCGCCCGGCCCGATGTAATATGTTTTAAAATGCAGAGTCTTGACATGGTGGCAAGAAGTTGAAAACATTTTCCTTAGAAATTTATTATTGTAAAAATGAACATATCAGGAATTAAAATGATTTACTAGAGATTTTGCCATGTCATAGCACAAGTTCAAAATGGCTGTGAAATTTTTCTGAATGAATAGTTCCAAAATAAAGATGATCATGGCCAGGTGTGGTGGCTCACGCCTATAATCCCAGCACTTTGGGAGGCCAAGGCAGGTGGATCATTTGAAGTCAGGAGTTCGAGACCAGCCTGGCCAACATGGTGAAGCCCCATCTCTACTAAAAATACAAAAATTAGCCAGGTGGTAGTGGTGCACACCTGTAATCTCAGCTACTTGGGAGGCTGAGGCAGGAGAATCACTTGAGCCTGGGAGGCGGAGGTTGCAGTGAGCCAAGATCATGCCACTGCACTCCAGTTTAGGCAACAGACTGAGACTCTGTCTTAAAAATAAATGATCATGTAGAGGGGGCTGGAAGCCTCAATATTGGTGTGCAGTGCTTGTATGTGTGCTTTGTAATGTATCAATGTTCTTTGTAATGTAACCAATGAGCTTGAGTTAATGTTAATATTGATGATAATTGTTGATAATTAATAAATGTCATAGTTATTGATGTAAGAATCAAAACATCCCAGACGTCAGATTATTAACACTTCACTACAGTTCATATAGAAATAGAGGCCGGGCGTGGTGGCTCACGCTTGTAATCCCAGCACTTTGGGAGGCCGAGGCGGGCGGATCACGAGGTCAGGAGATCTAGACCACGGTGAAACTCCGTCTCTACTAAAAAATACAAAAAATTAGCCGGGCGTGGTGGCGGGCGCCTGTGGTCCCAGCTACTCAGGAGGCTGAGGCGGGAGAATGGCGTGAACCCGGGAGGCGGAGCTTGCAGTGAGCTGAGATTGCGCCACTGCACTCCAGCCCGGGGGACAGAGCGAGACTCCATCTCAAAAAAAAAAAAAAAAAAAATAGAATACGAGGCTTCAATTTTGCACAATACAATAGCCTAGCTGTCCCAAAACACCCCTCTCTGAACACCTGGCAACGCTGAGTGAAATATGTAACGCAGCCTTTCAAATGCATAGCTGAATTTTCAAGAAAGTATGGAAAATCCACAGGACCCAAACACCAAAAAGAATGCTCCCAAACTAAAACAGAAGCCAGCCCTGAAGCTACAGGCTACCCTGTAACCATCTGGCACACCTCTGGAGCCTTGGTTTTCAGAGCTGAGTAGATGGTAGGGAGCTGGAGCTGATATTCTCTGCCAAGCCAGAATCCCAAGGACCTAACCCTCAGTGAAGGAGTAAGCTAGGGAAAAATCCATTTGCTGGCAAATGCAGCTGGCAAGATCTGTCTTATCTCAAGCATCGATTGGAATGAATACAAAAGAATCTTTCCTAAGAATCCGTCATCATAAGCATGCCCCATTCAGCATCGGAGTTTGAATTTATTCTCTCTTTCCAAGCAAAGCTCTACGCAGACGGTTAATCTGAAGTGCTTCTATGTTGGTAGCATTCCAAGGTGCCTGGCATTGGTAAACATAAACCCCATCTGTGGAGCAGTCCCGATCCAGGTCCCCCAGGGTTCTCATACATTAGGATCAGCCACATTGCTCATAATTAGAAATTACCATAGGGAAGTAGGCCCATGAATGAGTCAAGTACAACAAGCCATAACAGCACTGAACAACCCCAAGTATTTCATTTAGATTGAAGAACACAGAACATAAAAGAAAAATGATTAAAATGTTTTAAAAATAAAACAGGAAACTGAAATGTAAGCCAAGAACAACTACTATTGGAAACAGAAATGAAAAAATCCAAGAGAATTTAAAATGTCACTGGGTGGAATAAATAGCAAATTAGTCACAGCTGGAAAAAACAGTATTGAACTAGATGACAGATCTAAGGAAATTACCTACCATGCAACAAAGAGATGAAATGATTAAAAACATGAAAGAGAAGTTTAGAGACATAGAAGAGAGAACATAAAGGTCCAAGCTACACATAATTGGGTTCTCAGCTGGGCGCGGTGGTTCATGCCTGTAATCCCAGCACTTTGGGAGGCTGAGGTGGGTGAATCACCTGAGGTCAGGAGTTCGTGACCAGCCTGGCCAACATAGTGAAACCCCGTCTCTACTAAAAATACAAAAAAATTAGCTGGGTGTGGTGGCAAGCACCTGTAATCCCTGCTACTTGGGAGGGTGAGGCAGGAGAATCACTTGAACACGGGAGGCGGAGGTTGCAGTGAGCCGAGATCACACCATTGCACGCCAGCCTGGGCAACAAGAGCAAAACTCTGTCTAAAACAAAACAAAACAAAAAACAAACAAAAAAAGGGGTTTCAGTAGGAAATGAAAAAAAAGAAGAAATAGAAAATTCTGAATAGGCTGGGTGCAGTGGCTCATGCCTGTAATCCCAGCACTTTGGGAGGCCGAGGTGGGCGGATCACTTGAGGTCAGGAGTTCGAGACCAGCCTAGCCAACATGGTGAAACTCCCGTCTCTATTAAAAATACAAAAATTTGGCTGGGTGTGGTGGTGCACACCTGTAATCCCAGCTCTTTGGGAGGCTGAGGCAGGAGAATCTCTTGAACCCTGAGGCAAAGGTTGCAGTGAGCTGAGATCATGCCACTGCACTCCAGCCTGGGCAACAGGGCGAGAATCTATCTCAAAAAACAAAAAACAAACCCATAGTTTTACCTAGCATGCAGATTCACCATGGTGAATTAGCTACATGTAGGGTCTGGCCCTCTACCTTCCTGACTCAGATACTCAATCTTTTTAGCATCCTGCTGTTGATCAGCCCAGGGAGGTTGTCTCATGATCATATAATATAGAAGAAACTGAAGTTTAAGCTGGAAAGCCAATTTATTATTTTACATTGAAGTAATGGTCATACAAATCAGATGCTAAGATAGGTACTATATATATATATATATATATTCTTCCCCTGATATACATGGGCAGCAACTTTTAGTCCAAAAGTTGCTTGGCAAGCATGGTGCAATTTCTGATCAAACCACTGTAAGTGTTAGATCTCAGGAAGGGTCCCACAGCATGAGTCATTTCAGATACAAATATCTGCCCAGAGCCAGCCACACCAGCGGGATCACAGCTCTCAAAAGCTATCTCTCCCACTAAACAGGCAATTTGGCCCAATTTCTGGTTTTCCTAACTAACACAGCGTAGAGTCCGCTTTCTTCCTTCTGCCACATACATTCTCTTCTTGTTTTGATCTGGGGACAATTCAGTCTTATTCTAGCCAGGGAGCCATTCTGTCTCTTTAAGACAACTTTGCCCATTTCTGATCTCATCTATTGTGTTTAACTCTCCTTTTCCTTCATTTCCAACTTCCCAGGAGGCATTTATTGCTACCCTCATTGTAGCAACATAACTTCCTCAAACAGAAATCCAGCAATCAAAAAGTTTAAGGAAAAAAAAAAAGGCTTTTGATTTGAAAGGTGTCAGGAACGGTATTCTGGACAAACATCTCACCATTACAACAGCATTCAGCTAACCTTCTTAGCCTCCTTGGCAGGCAGTTTTCCTTTCATACACAAGACAAAACTACATTGGGAAAAAGTGTTCTTTGTGAGCAGGTTCATGGGAACTGAAGTCTAACAAAGCTTTCTTTATGAGCTGCTTTTAGTAGGTCAAAGCTTAACCTTCAGTAGAAATCACTAGCATACCAAACAATTGATCTGAAATATTTTGAAATATTTAAGACCAAAAACGAATTCATGCAATTATTAAGAATGGTTTCACTATTTTCCTCCTTTTACTAACAAAGAACAATTGTTTAATGTTTGAATACTAATACTACTTTTTAATGATCCGGAAGTTAAACAAAGATATCTGCTTTTCTGGAATAATTTTCTTAACTCCATAGGACAAAACAAGTAGGGAATATCCACTGAAGTTGAAGGAAGAAGCCTAAAGCCAGGGACTCTATCATTAGAGAAGATCTGAAGGAGAAAGAGACAAGGCAAATTCCCGGTAAAGGAAACAATTACACTGCCAGCCGAATCTCAGCAGTCAAGAGACAGTGGCATTAACACTTTAAAGTGCTCAAAATAACCACCATATGAAGTGAGGTAGGGATCCAGTTTCATTTTTCTTCCTATTCATATCCAACTGTCCTGAACCATTTACTGAAATAGACTTTGTCGTATCACCTTTGCAATTACTCAAGTATCCATATACATGTTGCTCTTCTGACTTCTCTAATCTATTCCAGTGATCTATGTATCTTTTCTTGTGCTAATACCACACTCCCTTAATTACTAAAGCTTTGTAAGTCTTGTTACCTAATAGCGACTTCTCCCATTTGCTTCCTCTTTTCCACTAGTATGACTATTCCACCCACTACAATTTCATATGCATTTTTAAATCAGCTTATCATTTGTATTTATTTATTTATTAAGACAGAGACTTGCTCTGTCACCCAGGCTGGAGTGTAGTGCCATAATCTCGGCTCACTGCAACCTCTGCCTCCCAGGTTCAAATGATTCTCCTGCCTCAGCCTCCCAAGTAGCTGGGATTACAGGTATGTGCCACCACACCTGGCTAATTTTTGTATTTTATTATTTATTTATTTATTTATTTATTTTTTTGAGATGGAATTTCACTCTTGTTGCCCAGGCTGGAGTGCAGTGGCACAATCTTGGCTCACTGCAACCTCCACCTCCCAGGTTCAAGCAATTCTCCTGCCTCAGCCTCCTGAGTAGCTGGGACTACAGGCACGTGCCACCACGCCTGGCTAATTTTTTTTTGAGATGGAGTCTTGCTCTGTTGCCCAGGCTGGAGTGCAGTGGCACAATCTTGGCTCACTGCAAGCTCCGCCTACTGGACTCACGCCATTCTCCTGCCTCAGCCTCCCGAGTAGCTGGGACTACAAGCGCCTGCCATCTCATCTGGCTAATTTTTTGTATTTTTAGTACAGACGGGGTTTCACTATGTTAGCCCCATGGCCTTGATCTCCAGACTTCGTGATCCGCCCGCCTCGGCCTCCCAAAGTGCTGGGATTACAGGTGTGAGCCACCGCGCCCGGGCTTTTTTTTTTGTATTTTTAGTAGAGACAGGGTTTCACCGTGTTAGCCAGGATGGTCTCGATCTCCTGACCTCATGATCCTCCCGCCTCAGCCTCCCAAAGTGTTGGGTTTACAGGCGTGAGCCACCGTGCCCAGCCAATTTTTGTATTTTTAGTAGAGATGGGGTTTCACCATACTGGCCAGGCTGGTCTCAAACTCCTGACCTTAAGTGATCCGCCCCCCTTGGCCTCCCAAAGTGCTGGGATTACAGGCGTGAGCCATCACACCTGGCCAGCTTGTTTTTTTAAATTAACATTAAAAAAAACCTATTGGAATTCAGTTGAACTTAGGTAAATTTAGGGAGAATGGACATCTAATAAAATGTATTTTTTTCCCTAAGAGTCACTGTTAAAAACATTTGAATGCAAATTTTCCAGCAACCAATGAATAGAAGCAATCCATGCTAAGAAGGACACCAGTGAAGCCCTGTATGGTAATGTTATCAACAAACCAGAACACAGACATCACAGGCTCCTCGTTACTGGACCTAAAACTTACTCCCATAGGGAAAGACAATGGAAGGCACTGGGCAAATGCACCTTGGCTGCTATGGTGAGACAAAAACTCTCCTTTCTGTTCCTCTTTAAAATATGTCTATACAGTATAAGCCAATGAAACACTTGTAACATTCTGAAGGATGACTTTTCTGAATGCGAAATATCCAAGACACGTTTCAGGCTCAGGGCCTTTCCCTTCCGTCTTCTTGGAATACAGACATGTCAGCATGGCGTGTTGGTCATGCTCTTTACGCCTTTGTTCAACTGTCACCTTCTCAGTCAGACCTTCCCTGGAATGCTATTTAAAACTGCAACCACCCAGCTGGGTGTGGTGGCTCACGCCTGTAATCCCAGCACTTTGGGAGGCTGAGGTGAGTGGATCACGAGGTCAGGAGATCGAGACCATCCTGGCTAACACAGTGAAACCCTGTCTCTACTAAAAATACAGAAAATTAGCCAGGCGTGGTGGCAGGCGCCTGTGGTCCCAGCTACTCGGGAGTCTGAGGCAGGAGAATGGCGTGAACCCGGGAGGCGGAGCTTGCAGTGAGCCGAGATAGCACCGCTGCACTCCAGCCTGGGCGACAGAGCGAGACTCCGTCTCAAAAAAAAAAAAAGACAGCTCTGAAGGCAAATCCATGAAATCTCATTAGCTTGTTGAATGCTAAGGAAAAGGGATCATATGTTTAACTTCAAAACAGAACATTAGAAACTCAGGTCAAGTAGTCTTTTTGGTCTATGCTTACACATGTCAGACCTATATATTGAACACATTTCTAACATTTTTGTACTTGTTATTAGCTCCTTGCAACATTTTCTCAGTGCTTTTGGCACTAGGTAGGAAGAATCTGTGTTTCCATCTGCCCTCTCCCACTAACTTCTGTAGAAAAAAATGGTTTCCAAAGCACTATTCTGGAAAACACATGCAAGGCTATATTTACCACAGAAAAGGTCTGCTTTCCTCTTTAGGAAACATAACTTCATTTAAAAACATAATCTTTCAATCATGCCATACATGAATTTATTTGAGCATAAACTTTTAATTTATCTTCCATAAAATCTTAGATTTTCCCTAAACTATTTAATGCATCTTTAACTTTCGACTTGGACGTTCCAAAGAGACCATGCATCTGTATTCCATATCCTTGAAATCCACAGACTGCACGGAGGGCCTGCCTCCACTCACAGGAAGTAAGCACAATGGTTAGGCAATCAGAGATATGTGCCTTGAAGCAAGAATCTTAGAATTTCTTTATCTATAAAAAGTGGGGATTGTACCAAATGATTCTAAGACCCAGCCAGCTCTCATGATGAAAATGACAGCAACAACAACATAAATATTTAATCCATCTCTGGGGTTAAACCACTAATAACTGGCAGCCAAAGCTCAAAACAAATCTTTGTGTTGTGTTTATGTGTGTAATATGTACCAAAAATTTCCAGTAATTCCTCAGTAAAGTTAAAAAAATACATAATTCCCTTTCACTCTTCCTCCCTCAGCCCATCCCATTCTTAATCCCTACCTAGAGTTGAGTAATCATTGTGAAAGTTCCTTCAGACCTTTTCCTATGTGTTTACATATAGGTATACAGCTTTGTTTCCAAGCTCTAAATCTTCTAACTCTAAATTCTACATTCTTGCCAAAAAAATTTTTTTATTTTATTTTTGAGACAGAGTCTTGCTCTGTCGTGCAGGCTGGAGTGCAGTGGCGCAATCTCTACTCACTGCAACCTCCGCCTCCTGGGTTCAAGCGATTTTCCAGCCTCAGTCTCCTGAGTCGCTGGGATTACAGGTGCCCGCCACCACGCCCAGGTAATTTTTATATTTTTAGTAGAGATGGGGTTTTGCCATGTTGCTCAGGCTGGTCTCAAACTCCTGAGCTCAAAATGATCTGCCTGCCTCGGCCTACCAAAGTGCTGGGATTATAGGCATGAGCCACCGTGCCTGGACAAGAAATTTTATTTTATACCTCCCTTGTGATTCTCCACAATTATAAGTTTGATATCCTATATACAATGGGCGCTCAAAAAATGCCGTTGATACTCAGGGCTACCAAGTATGGATTTTGGCCCCAGCAAAATACATTTTTTTCCAAATGTTAATATCTTAGATTTAAAAAGTTTTTGTAGGTACACAGTAGGCATATGCATGTATGGATGAAATACATTTAAAGGATAACTAGCTAAATTTTTTTTTTTTTTTGAGGCAGGGTCTCACTTTGTTGCCCAGGT
Organism: Hylobates moloch; assembly: GCF_009828535.3. Taxonomy (NCBI): domain Eukaryota; kingdom Metazoa; phylum Chordata; class Mammalia; order Primates; family Hylobatidae; genus Hylobates; species Hylobates moloch. Next base: position 3,206,865 of record NW_026652291.1, read on the forward strand.
TAGGGTGCAGTGGCTCGATCTCGGCTCACTACAACCTTGACCTCCTGGGCTCAAATGATCCTCCCACCTGAGCCTCCTGAGTAGCCGGGACCACAGGTACACGCCATCACACCTGAATAATTTTTGTATTCTTTTGTAGAGATGGGGGTCTTGCTGTATTGCCAAGGCTAGTCTCGAACTCCTGAGCTCAAGCTATCTGTCCGCCTCGGCCTCCCAAAGTGCTGGGATTACAGGTATGTGCCACCATGCCCAGACTAGCTAAAATCTTTACATGGGATTCTCCCAGAGTCCCCTTCTATGTTGCTGGATCCAGTAATTTGTACCAGCTTCCATCAATCTCTGGTAGAGCCTGTGGATGCTGTTCCATCAAACTCTGATAGAGCCTGTGGATGATGTTCTACCACGTCACCTTCCTTCAAAGCTCACGCGACTTATCACATCTGCTATGGTTTAGATGTGGTTTGTCTTTGCCAAAATTTATGTTGAAGTTTGATCCCCAAAGAGGCAGTGCTGGGAGGTGGGGCCTAGTGGGAGGTGTTTGGGCCATGGGGGTAGATCCCTCATGAATAGATTAATGCCCTCCTTGTGGGTGAATGAGTGCTCTCTCTCCAAGGACTGGATTAGTTTCCAAGACAGCAGGTTGTTAAAGAGTCTGGCTTCCTTGCACAAGGATGGCACACAAATTTGTGAAGCACTCCATACTAAAAGAAAAAGAGCCGGGTGCTGTGGCTCGTGCCTGTAATCCCAGCACTTTGGGAGGCTGAGGCAGGCGCATCACCTGAGGTCAGGAGTTTGAGACCAGCCTGGCCAACATGGTGAAACCCTGTCTCTACTAAAAATACAAAAATTAGCCAGATGTGGTGGCGCACACCTGTAGTCCTGGCTACTCGGAAGGCTGAGGCAGGAGAATTGCTGGAACCTAGGAGGCAGAGGTTGCAGTGAGCCGAGATTGCACCATTGCACTCCAGCCAGGGCAACAAGAGTGAAATTCTGTCTCAAAAAAAAAAAAAGGAAAGGAAATGAAAACGAGTCTGGCATCCTTGGTTCCTATCTTGCTTCCCTCTCTTGCCATGTGATATATATA
>NW_026652291.1:3212948-3286576 GCF_009828535.3 Hylobates moloch
AGGCGGGCGGATCACGAGGTCAGGAGATCGAAACCATCCTGGCGAACATGGTGAAACCCCGTCTCTACTAAAAATACAAAAAAATTAGCCGGGCGTGGTAGCGGGCACCTGTAGTCCCAGCTACTCTAGAGGCTGAGGCATGAGAATCGCTTGAACCCGGGAGGTGGAGGTTGCAGTGAGCCAAGATTGCACCACTGCACTCTAGCCTGGGAGACAGAGCGAGACTCCGTCTCAAAACAAAACAAAAACAAAAAAAACAAAAAAATGCTACTGTCTTCCAGCTTCCATTGTTTCTGATATGGTTTGACTGTGTCCTCACCCAAATTTCATCTTGAATTGTAGTTCCCATAATCCCCATATGTCGTAGGAGGGACCAGGTAGAGATAATTGAGTCATGGGCATGGTTTCCCCCTCCTGTTCTCGTGACAGTGAGCCCTGTGAAGAGGTGCCTTCCATCATGACTGCAAGTTTCCTGAGGCCTCCCCAGCCATGCGGAACTGTGAGTCAATAAAACCTCTTCCCTTTATAAATTAGACAGGCTTGGGTATTTCTTCATAGCAGCATGAGAACGGGCTAATACAGTTTCTGATGAGAAATCCACAGTCATTTCAATCATTGTTCCTCTACAGGTAATATGTCATTGTTCTCTGGCTATTTTTAAGATTGTGATCTTTAGCAGTGTGACTAGGATGCGTCTGTGCATGGATTTCTTTGATTGATCTTGTTGGGGTTCATCGTTGGATTCACGAGTCTTCCTTATAAGTGTTTGAAGCATTTGAGAGATTTCAGACTATTAAACTCCTAACTACAATTTGAAAGATTATGTAATGGTTTTAAATGTTTGGGGAATTTGATCAGTCAAATCCACGAGCTATTACTCAAAGGGAAATAGCAGTAGTTCTATTTTTTACACAAAAAATATTAATACACGGGCAGATGTGGTGGCTCACGCCTGTAATCACAGCACTTTGGGAGGCTGAGGCAGATGGATCACCTGACGTCAGGAGTTCGAGACCAGCCTGGCCAATATGGTGAAACACCGTCTCTACTAAAAATACAAAAATTAGCTGGGTGTGATAGCGGGTGCCTGTAATCCCAGCTGCTCTGGAGGCTGAGGCAGGAAAACTGCTTGAACCTGGGAGGTGGAGGTTGCAGTGAGCCGAGATCATGTCATTGCACTCCAGCCTGGGCAATAAGAGTGAAACTCCGTCTCAAAAAAAAAAAAAAAAATTAATACAGACCCTAGAGACAGTCTGCCCAAGTTCACATGACAGTGCTGCCATTTACTACCAGCCAACCTCAGGCAAGTCACCTACCCTCTCTTCACCAGCTGTCTCCTTAGTAAATGAGGAAGATCATAATAACATCTGCCTCAGAGAGTTTTTGTGAGGATAAAATGAGTTAACATATGTCTGTCCAAGAAGCATAGTGAGAAGGAAAAAATAATATTTTTAAAAATTTAAAATATATATTTTTAAAGAATAATGTCTGACACATAGAAAGGGCTGTATGTGTACTAACCATTTTTATTATTTTAAAATGAGCACAGAGGCTTAAGTTAGTTATGTTTTAAATTAAAACTTTAATATATTGAATATTGATTAAAACACAAGTATTTGTAAACATTTCTCTTAGATACAAAACCTGTATCTTGGTCCATAAAAGCCCCCTAATCACGGACAGAATAGAGTCCCATGTGGTGGAAGCCACAACTCAGTCAACTTTGAGTCTCTCACAAAAGTGACGTACTCAATAAACTACAGATATTGACTAAGTGGGTGAATTACATTACAGTTCACCAATAGTTGGTGCCAGCCACAACACGGTCAAATAACATCTCCACCGATATCTACAATACACAGAAATGCCTGAGTCCACAGCACTGCAGAAACAGATTGGTCAGGATCCCAATGCTACAGAAGAGACCTCAGCTCCGCTAAGAGGTGCATATTCTGGCAATGAGCCAATATTCATATACATCCTTTTTTCATCATAATTTCAAGAGAAGAACTAGAGATTATTCAAAACTTTGAAAAACAGGCATGTGCCTGCTCCTGTAAACACTTAGGAAAAAAAATGTCTGCTTTCAAAGTGTTGTAGTAAGTTTTAAATACTAAAATATTCTCTTTTTTTCTTTCTTCCTTTTTTTTAAGATGGAGTCTCACTCTGTCACCCAGGCTGGAGTGCAGTGGTGTGATCTTGGCTCACTGCAACCTCCATCTCCCAGGTTCAAGCAATTCTCCTGTCTCAGCCTCCTGAGTAGCTGGGAGTACAGGTGCATGCCACCACACCCAGCTAATTTTTGTATTTTTAGTAGAGACAGGGTTTCACCATATTAGTCAAGGCTGGTCTAGAACTCCTGACCTCAGGTGATGTTCTCTTTTAAAGTGATGTTAGGCCAGGTGTGGTGGCTCATGACTGTAATCCAAGCACTTTGGGAGGCCAAGGCAGGAGGACTGCTTGAGCCGAGGAGTTCAAGACCAGCCTGGGCAACATAGTGAAACCATGTCTCTACAGACAAAACAAAACAAAAATTAGCTGGCTGTGGCAGTCATCCCAGTGGTCCTAGCTACTCAGGAAGCTGAAGCAAAAGGATCACTTGAGCCCAGGAGTTTGAGGCTACAATGAGCTATGATTGTCCCACTGCACTCTAGGCTGGACAACACAGCGAGATTCTGTCTCAAATAAATAAATAAAGTGATGTTAGATTTTTGGAGGCAGGAAAAAGTTAAAAACACCAATGCTTTTAGTTATATTCCACTTCAGCTGAAGATGGTTTTAAAGTATTGCTTGGGTGAGGTATTAAGGCCATATTCTGGCAAATCAGAAGTAAATTATCTCATCCTAGAACACAAGCATGTTAAGCGTCAGCTATGGCTCGTGCCCCCTCAGGTGAAAAGCAAAGCAAGGCTCACCTCAAAGTTGTACTTCCTCATCTGGTTGAGATGCCGGCAGTACAGATAGAGCATGCCGATGCTGCTGCCCACCGCGATGTAGTCCCCGTTGGTGTCGAGGGCCGTGAGATAGACCACGATAGAGCGGAAACCCTTCTGGATCTTTGTCGGAATGGCATTGAGGAGATAGTACAACGGGCAGAACTCTCTGAATGTAACAGGCTCTGATATCGATGCCATGGCCAAGGTTTCCATAGACGATCTTCACGCAGGAAAAGGAATGTTTATTTGTCATCTAGGGAAACCTGGGGGCTACAGAACAAAGCATTACAATCCTTTCAATGCCTAGTCATGGCAAAAAGAAGTATCTTTAATAATGGCAACATGGAACTTTTAGGCAGGTAAACATTATAGCTGGAGCTTAAATAAACAGAGAAAGTAAATACGTGTCACTAAGATCACTTCTGAGCATTTTAACTCAAAATGCACTTCAGTATGTTCTGACCTCTATGATTTATGTTGTAGTGAATGCCATGGAGGAGTGGAAAGAATACAAAAAACAAAACAGTTCTTACTCCCAAGTAGCTTATGATCTAGACAGGCAGGCAGATGAAACAATGAAAAGACACAAATCCACAAGTAGTGAGGTGATAATTTGTGGGTTTTCATGAGAAGAGAGAGAGATCAGTGGGGATTAGAGGGAGTGTAGACATGGCTTCACTGAACACAGCCTGAACTATGAAGTCCACCAGGTTGGACAGGATATGGAAAAGAGAGAGGAAAAACACTCTAGTAGGAGAATAGTGGGCCAATCTCAGACGCAGATATGCTGGCTGTGTTAATGAGATGGTGAAGAACAGGCGCCCTGGCCTGGTTGGATGCCCACAGCCTCCTCAGAGCTCAGAGTCCAGCCACACAGCACCTCACTCTGTTCCACATGGAGACCCACCCACTTGGCACTTTGGCTTCAAAGCTTCCCTTACTAAAGATATGCAACCCTTCCATGCACGCCATCTTTCACAAAGTGCTCACTCACTCATTTAATCCTGACCCTACCTTATAAGGCAGGTAACATCATCCCTAACTTTTAGAAGGGACTGAGGGCCAGAGGGTCATGAGACTCACTCAAGATCAAACAGCTGAGACTTGACTCTAGGTCTTTTCCCTCCAAGTCCTAGGCTCTTGCCAACACCACAGTCACAGCTCTGACAGGCAGGTTGTAACAGTCCAGGTAGATGCTCTGTACCTGATTACACCTGGAGGGATATTCTAGCTCTTCAGGTTCTATGGAGACTTCCAAGCTCCTCTCATAGAAACTTCTTGCATCATGGATTTATGGTCTCTTTGAACTGTAGGTTTTCTATTTCTACATAGTGGACTGACCAACTTCCAATCCCTCTTCTGATCAAATTAATCCAGCTCATTCTCACCCCAGGGCCCTTGCATTGGCTGTTCCGTCCACTTGGAATGTTCTTTCTCTACTGAGCTCTTCCTCCTTCTCAATTGTGCCCTCTTTCATGAAGCTGTACTTGACTTCTCCTCCCCCTACTGAGTTCTCTCTCTGTCACCTCCCCGTTTTACTTCCTCTACATAGCCTCCCCCTCCCCCTCCTCCACCTCCTCCTCCTCTTCCTCCTCCTCCTTCTTCTTCTTCTTCTTCTTTCTGAGATACAGTCTCACTCTGTGACCCAGGCTGGAGAGCAGTAGCAAGATCATGGCTCACTGAAGCCTCAAACTCCTGGGCTCAAGTGAACCTCCTGCCTCCACCTCCCATGTAGCTGGGACTACAGGAATATGCCACCATGCCTGGCTAATTTTTAAATTATTTTGTAGAGATGAGGTCTCGCTATGTTGCCCAGGCTGGTCTCAATCATGGCTTACTACAGCCTCAAGCTCCTGGGCTCAAGAGATCCTCCCATCTCAGCCTCCCAAAGTGCTTGGATTACAGGTGTGAGCCACCATGCCCGGCTTATCCACACATCTCCTTTCTTTTCTCTGACTGGCTATCTGCCTGTCTGCCACCCCGACACACACACACTAGTCTGTAAGGCCCATAACAGCAGAGCCCATATCTGCCTCACTCACCCCTCTTCTCCCCACAGGGAGAAAAGGGCTAGGCACATCAGAGGCATTCAGCAAGTGTTTGTTGCATAAATGAATGAATGATGAAATAGAAAATTTGGCCCAGGAACAGTGGCTTATGCCTGTAATCCTAGTGCTTTGGGAGGCCAAGGTGGGAGAACTGCTCGTGACCAGGAGTTCACAACCAGCCTGGGCAACATAGCAAGACTCTCGCCTCAACAAAAAATATTTTTAAAAATTAGTCAGGCATGGTGCTGCATGCCTGTAGTCCTAGCTATTCATGAGGCTGAGGTGGGAAGATCACATTTTTAAAACAAATATTTCATTTTATAAAATAGAGACTGTTTCACTATGTTGCCTAGGCTGGTCTCCAACTCCTGGGCTCAAGTGATCCTTCCTCCTCGGCTTCCCCGAGTGCTGGGATTACAGGTATGAGCCACTGCGCCCCGCCAGGAAGATCACTTGAGCCTAGGAATTTGAGGCTGCAGTGAGCTATGACTGTGTCACTGCACTCTAGCCTAAGTGACAGAGTGAGACATTGTCTCTTAAATAAATAAATAAATAAAAGAAAAATAAGCAAGGAAGGAATGAGTGACAAGAACGGAAGAACAAAGGCTGTGCTTTCTGGGATCATTTCTATAGTTCATTACTAGAGAAGTTTCTCTGATTGTATAGAGCAAAAGAAAAAATATTAAATATAAAATTCTAAAAAATTGAATGGAAGAGCAGCAAAATATCATTTTTTCTTCAATATGACCCCAATTCAATGCTGGAATAATAATTCTCTAAATCTGTATAGCATATCCAGTTTTCCAAGCATTTTTAGATTCTATTTCTTTTTTTTTTTTTTTTTGAGATAGAATCTCGCTCTGTCCCTCAAGCTGGAGTGCAGTAGTGTGATCTCAGCTCACTGCAACACTCGCCTCCTGGGTTCTTCTGCCTCAGCCTCCCGAGTAGCTGGGACTACAGGCGTGTGCCACCAAACCCGGATAATTTTTATATTTTTTAGTAGAGACAGGGGTTTCACCATATTGGCCAGGCTAGTCTCGAACTCCTGACCTCATGATCTGCCCACCTGAGCCTCCCAAAGTGCTGGGATTACAGGCGTGAGCCATCGCGCCCAGCCTTAGATTCCCATTTCATCTGATAGTCACAATAGCCAATACAGGCAGAATATATCCATGTATGAGAACTTTCTTAAAGGTAAGTAAATAATAATAATAATAATAATAATAATAATAATAATTGCATTCCTCTGTGATACTTAAGAACCCAATCCACCCTCTTTTGCAGTAATAATAATGGGAATAGCTAATGTTTTTACAGATGCTCCTCAACTTACAATGGGGTTATGTCCCAATAAAACCATCATAAGCTGAAAATATAAGTCACAACACATTTAATACACCTAACCTGCCGAACATCTTAGCTTAGCCTAGCCCAACTTAAATGTGCTTAGAATACTTAACGTTAGCCTACAGCTGGGCAAAATCATCTAACCAAAGCCTATTTTATCACAAAGTGTTGAATATCTCAGGTAATTTATTTAATGCCATATTGAAAGTGAAAAACAGAACAGTTATATGGTTACTGGAAATACAGTTTCTACTGAATGGTATCCTTTTCGCTCAATCTTAAAGTCAAAAAATCGTAAGTTGAAACCTTGTAAGTTGAAAACTGTCTGTACTTAATACAAACTGTTCTTAGCACACGAACCCATTAAATCCCCACCAAAAAGAGAGAGAAAAAAAAAAAACATGAAGTAGGCATCATAGTTACTTCCAGTTTTTTTTTTCTTGCAATCCCCAAACATTAGACATGAATGTTACCTCCACTTCATGGATGCAGAAACTTCTCATTCTTCTTTCCAAGGCACAGAAATAGTGAAAGCCTTTGTTTCCTTAAAGAGTGCATACATACATACTCATACACACATTGATGTGCCATAATTTATTTAACTTTTTAAAAATAAAGGTTTCTTTTTATAATAGTTACAAATGCTCACTATCAAAAATTTGCTTTTTTTTTGAGACTTGCTCTGTCGCCCAGGCTGGAGTGCAGTAGCACGATCTTGGCTCACTGCAACCTCCGCCTCCCGGGTTCAAGCGATTCTTGTGCCTCAGCCTCCCAAGTAGCTGGGATTACAGGTGCCTGCCACCAGGCCTGGCTAATTTTTGTATTTTTAGTAGAGATGGGGTTTCACCATGTTGATCATGCTGGTCTTGAACTCCTGACCTCAGGTGATCCACCCACCTTGGCCTCCCAAAGTGCTGGGATTACAGGCTTGAGCCACCACGCCCAGACTTGCTGGGATTACAGGTGTGAACCACCATGCCCGGCTTCAAAAATTTGTTAATATAGAAAAATACAAAGAAGGCTGGGCGCGGTGGCTCACACCTGTAAACCCCAGCACTTTGGGAGACTGGGGGAGTGGGGGGGTGCGGATAACCTGAGGTTGGGAGTTCAAGACCAGCCTGACCAACATGGAGAAACCCCGTCTCTACTAAAAATACAAAATTAGCCGGGTGTGGTGGTGCATGCCTGTAATCCCAGCCACTTGGGAGGCTGAGGCAGGAGAATCGCTTGAACCCAGAAGGCGGAGGTTGTGGTGAGCCAAGATTGTGCCATTGCCGTCCAGCCTGGGCAACGAGAGTGAAACTCAATCTCAAAAAAAAAAAAAAAAAAAAAGAAAAGAAAAGTACAAAGGCAGCTGGGTGTGGTAGCTCACACCTGTAATCCTAGCACTTTGGGAGGCCAAGGCGGGTAGATCACTTGAGGCCAGAAATTTGAGACCAGCCTAGGAAACATAGCAAGATCCTGACTCTACAAAAAATACACAAAGTAGCCAGGTGTGGTGGTGCACAGAGAATCGCTCGAGCCCAGGAGATCAAGGCTGCAGTGAGCTGATTATACCACTGTACTCCAGCCTGGGTGACAGAGTGAGACCCTGTCTCAAAATAAAAGGACAAAGAAGTAAAGAAAAGTCACAGTCTCATCATACTGAGATATGCCATATACATAGATAGCTACAGATATATGTATATAAACATATATGCACACACACAGACTTTTTCACTTAATAAATCATGAGTATTTTCCATGTCATTAAATATTCCCCTAGAATGTGATTTTTAGTGACTATACAGAAAAACTGCAGAGAACACACTGTATGGATAAACCAAAATTTTCTCAACCAAAAGATTTTAATTTCGCCATCATAAACAACAGCAATATATCCAAGCATATTCTTGGAGTACACTTCAAGAGGTGAAGATGTTGAATTAAAAAAAAATGTATTGCCAAACTGCCCTGAAGAATGTTCATATCAATTTATGCCTCACACATGTTTTTCCAAAGGACATCTAGAGGCCCGTAAGCCACAGCACCCAGATGAGTCAGGACAGCCATGCCTGGGGGCCAGGTGCCCAGGAAGTCCCCAGCGGGCACAAGAAAATCCATGCTATTTCCCCATCTGGGGAACTCTGGATGAGCTTAGCATCAGGCTTGCCTGTCCTTCGCCCACCATTCAGACAGGAGGAGCAGGTTGAGGCCAACTCCCAGCAAAACTGTCCTCCTGGCAGAAAGAGTGTCTAGGACGGCCTGAGGAAGAGGCATAGGGCCACTGTCTCACTGTCCTGCACTAGGTTTGGGAAAAACAATGCAGACTCAACAAACATTTCTGCTAAGACTTTCTGCTCCTCCTCCTTACCCAATTTTCACCCAACTCCATGTTCCACCTCACCCAACTCCCAGGTCTCAGACCCACAGCCACAGAACTGACTCTCTTTCCGCCAAGGAAGAACTGTACAATGAGTGGCTAATGATACTGAAGTGAAAAAGACCTGAGTTCAAATCCCAATGCTCCTAAAACTACCTGAGGCACCCTGGAAAAATTGCTTAACCTCTCTAGATCTCCATTTACCATCTGAAATGGGATTAGTAAAACTTACATCCTAGCTATAAACACAGAGTAAATGAACAATGTCAAAAACACTTACCTATCTTGTATCTTCTACCAGCTGCTTGGGCCATGCTGACCAAGCCAGAAAAGGAGCATCATCCCTGATCCCTCCTCCTCTCCTCTCCATGTCACTGATTCTCCATTCAGTACATCTCCCACACACCCCAGTGTGTCACCCCTAGCTCAGGCCACCACTACCTCTCACCTGCAGCTCTCTCTGGTGCCCAGCTCATCTGCCCGCCTCTCCCTCTCCATCATCCACGTGGCAAACAGAGGGATTTTCCTGATGTGCAAAGCTGATGTCATCACTCCCTTGGTTAACATTCTGCAGTGGTCCCCATCCTCCTCCTGCTAAAGCCCAAGTGTTGCTGGCTTACAAGAACCTTGGTGATCTGGCCTCTGCCACCCCAGGATCTCTCACTTGTCCTCCAGCCACACTGAATTGCTTCCAATTACAACAGGCCTGGCCTCTCACGTCCTGGCCTTCACACCTTCTACTACCTATCTCTGGAAGGCACTTTCGTATCTGCTTTAGCTGATGAGATCTCCTAGCAAACAAGCGGAAGTACTGAGCTCTTCACCAATAAGTATTGCCTAACGTTATTTCCTCCTTTAAAAATCTTATTACTAGCCTAGCCTGGTGGTTCACATGTGTAATCCCAGCACTTTGGGAGCCCGAGGTGGGTGGATCACCTGAGGTCAGGAGTTTGAGACCAGCATGACCAACTTGGTGAAACCCCATCTCCACTAAAACACAAAAATTAGCTGGGCATGGTGGGAGGTGCCCGTAATCCCAGCTACTCAGGAGGCTGAGGCAGGAGAATCGCTTGAACCCAGGAGGCAGAGGTTCCAGTGAACCGAGATAGCACCATTGCACTCCAACCTGGGCAACAAGAGTGAAACTCCGTCTCGAAAAAAAAGTTATTCCTCAGCCAGGCACGGTGGCTCACATCTGTAATCCCAGTACTTTGGGAGGCTGAGGTGGGCAGATCACTTGAGCCCAGGGGTTTGTTTGTTTATTTATTTATTTATTTTTGAGATGGAGTCTTGCTCTGTCACCCAGGCTGGAGTGCAGTGGTGTGATCTCGGCTCACTGCAAGCTCCACCTCCCGGGTTCATGCCATTCTCCTGCCTCAGCCTCCCGAGTATCTGGGACTACAGGCGCCCGCCACCACGCCCGGCTAATTTTTTTTTTTTTTTTTAGTAGAGACGGGGTTTCACTGTGTTAGCTAGGACGGTCTCGATCTCCTGACCTTGTGATCCACCTGCCTCGGCCTCCCAAAGTGCTGGGATTACAGGCGTGAGCCACCGCGCTCGGCCAAGCCCAGGGGTTTGACATCAGCCTGGGCAACATGACGAAACTCTGTCTCTATAAAAAATACAAAAAATTAGCCAGGTGTGGTGGTGCATGCCTGTAGTCCCATCTACTCAGGAGGCTGAGGCATGAGAATCGATTGAGCCCAGAGGATCGACTGAACCTGGAGGATCCACTGAGCCTGGGAGTTCGAGGCTGCAATGAGCCATGATCGAGCCACTGCACTCCAGCCTAGGCGACAGAGCAAGACCCCATCTCAAATCAATCGATCAATAAACATTTTTTTAAAATAAAAATATTTTTCCTTACAGCAGCCCTGTCAAATGATGACATTTAGCTTTCAAGAATCCATCCTCTTGATTTGATGCTATCCACTGACAGCTTGCAGGCTCTACACAGGAAGGGCTTTGAGACTGCAGTCTAGCTAGAAGGGAGTCAAGGGATTTGCCTCAAAAGTGCATTTGCAGAGCAAGTGCACTATTCTACTCAGATAATATGTTTATTTGTGGTGGCTTAGAAAGTCTTAGTGGGTATTACAAAAGGTCAGAATCCCTGACCATCTCCTCGGCACACTCAGTGATAATCCTACCAAAAGCAACTTCAGAACCCAGGGAGGGAGCGCAGGGCTGCCCTTGCTAGGCTCCAGCAGGTATTAGAAACTGTCACAATTGTCCAGCAGGTAACAGCATAATCACATTTTGAATCAAAAGTGTTGTTCAAGCTGAAATCCTAGTATTCACCCTCAATTCCTCTGTTTCCCTCACCCGTACAACAACCTCTCAACTCGGTCCATCGGCCCTATCTCCAAGCCTCCCTCAAGCCTGGCCTCCTCACCAACTCTGTGGCCATGCCACAGTAGAAGCTATCATATCCCTCGCCTACATTGCTGCCATGGTCTTCCACGCCTGCCCCCAGAAGCCAGGCTCATTCAGCCGTCAAAATTAGCTCTCTGACTTCACTGAAATGAAATACACTTGTGCTCCAAAGGGCACCATCAAGAAAGTAAAAATACATCTAATCCACACCACCGACAAAAATTAAAAAAATATGACAACCCACAAAATGGAAGAAAATATCTGGCGGTTATATATCTGATAAAGAGATTTTACCCAGAATATATAAAGAGCTCTTATAACTCAATAATAAAAAGACAATTTTAAAAGCTGGGTGCAGTGACACATGGCTATAGTCTCGGCTACTTGGGAGGCTGGGGTGGGAAGATCACTTGAACCCAGGAATTTGAGACCAGCCTGATCAACACAGCAAGACTTCATCTCAAAACAACAACAAAAGACAATTTTACAATGGGCAAAGTCTGAGAAACATTTCTCCAAAGAAGACACACAAATGCCCAGTAAGGCTGGGCACAGTGGCTCACATCTATAATCCCAGCACTTTGGGAGGCTGAGGCAGGTGGATCACCTGAGGCTGGGAGTTTGAGACCAGCCTGGCCAACATGGTGAAACCCTGTCTCTACTAAAAATACAAAAATTACGTGGGCATAGTGGCGCACATCTGTAATCCCAGCTACCCAGGAGGCCGAAGGAACAAGAATCACTTGAACCCAAGAGGTGGAGGTTGTAGTGAGCCAAGATCGCGCCACTGCACTCCAGCCTGGGCAACAGAGTGAGACTTTATTTCAAAAAAAAAAAAAAAAAAAAAAGGCCAATAAGCACAGAAAAAGATGCTCAACATCATGAATCATCAGGGAAATGCAAATCGAAACCACCAGGAGATACCACTTCATACCCACTAGGGTATGAACAAGTGTTAGCAAGGATGTGGAGAAAACTGTATACATTGCTGGTGAAAAATAAAATGGTGCAGCCACCAGTCGGCAGTTCTTCAAAAGGTTACAGAGTTACCATATGACCCAGAAATTCTATTCCTAGGTTTATGCCCAATAGAAATGATGGAAATAACATATCCATAAAGAATTTGTAGATAAATGTTCATAATATCACCACTCATAATAGCCAAAATGTCAAAACAACCTGTCCATCAACTGATGAATGGACAAACAAAATGTGGTCTATCCACACAATGGCAGCCTGTTCAGCAATAAAAAGGAGTGAAGTACTGATTCATGCTACAACATGGAGGAATCCTGAGAACACTATGCTAAGTGAAAGCAACCAGGCACAAAACACCACCTATTGTATGATTCCATGTATACGAAATGTCTAGAATAGAGAGCTATAGGCAGAGTAGGTCAGTGGTTGCCCAGGGCTGGGAGGAGAAGGGGTTAGGGTGTATTGCTGAAGGGTACGGAGTTTCCTTTTAGGGTGATGAGAAAGTTCTAAAATTGACGTAGTGATGGTTGCATAGCTGTGAATACAGTAAAACCACTGAATTGTATATAAATGGGTGAACTGTGTGGCATGTAAATTATATCTCAATAAAGCTGTTACCCCCCCAAAAAACAAAGGAAAAAATCAGTTCCTTCAAAGAGAAATCAGACCATACTACCCATTCTACTCAAAATTCCTCACTGGTTCCCCAGTGCTCTAACAATAAAAACCAAATGCCCCGTGTGGTCTGAGCCCTTTGCAGCTCCCCTGTCACCTCTCTACCTGTCTCCACGTGTCCTCCAAGTTCTAGCTACACTGACCCACTCTGTCCCGCTCCGGTTTCATAATTATTTCCTCTATGCAGAATGAATGATCTTCTCACTCCATTCATCTGGCTTCTTCTCAACCGTGGGGTCTCAGCTTAAATATCACCACCACAGAAAGGTCTTCTCTGACCAGATCACTTAGGAGTACCCAACTGTCCCTTCTTTCCTCTATCATATGTGCTTCATAATCCTCATTACAACCTCTAATTGCTTTATTTGCTAAACCATTTAAAAATCATCTCTCCTATGCGAGTGTAAGCAACGTGAATTTTCTCTTGCTTACCAAGGCAAATCCTAGTATCTAATAATATCTTTGGCACAGAGTAGATGCTCAGTAAAGATTTGTTAACTTCAGGTCTTACTGCAAAACAGTAGCCGCAATCCAATCTTTAAAATTGGGCTGGGCACGGTGGCTTATGCCTGTAATCCCAGCACTTTGGGAGGCTGAGGTGGGAGGATCGCTTGAGGCCAGGAATTCGAGACCAGTCTGGCCAACACGGCAAAACCCATCTCTACTAAAAAATACAAAAATTAGCCGGGTATGGTGGCACACACCTGTAATCCTAGCTACTTGGGAGGCTGAGGCAGGAGAATCACTTGAACCTTGGAGGTGGAGGCTGCAGTGAACCAAGATCGTGCCACTGCACTCCAGCCTGGGTGACAGAATGATACTCCATCTCAAAAATAAATAAATAAATAAAAATATAATGAATAATGCTTCCTTAGTCATGAATATTTCAGTTAAAAAAATACAAAACACCACTCTATGGCATCCTTCAAGTTACGATGCTTCCTTTCCCCACTAGCCCTGTCAATCTCATAACCCTGGAAGGTGGCAGCTAGCCTTCACTGCTGACTGCTAACACCCAACTGCCACCCGGATGGACGATTTCTCAAAACTGGAGTTAGGACTAATATAGAGACTAAGTCATCCACTTAGCTGTACAATAACCATGTTATCAGAGTGCTCTGACTACACTAATTGTTTAAGGATTCTCTCCAAAATCCCTAGGAAGCAACAATTCGTATCCCTATTGTAGAATCTATGTTTGAAATCTGGCTACAACATCTATTAATTATTTAAGTATTAAATTCTTAAGGAGGAACGTAATGAGATTGAGGCTGTTTCATTTATCTTCATTTATCTTCCAGACAAAATTTTGTCACTTCCTTGCTCCAATCCCCATTGGCTACCCAATGGTCACAACCTAAAGCCTAATACAAGCATGGAAAGTAGACATTATGACAAAACAGTCTATATCTAACTTCATCTCAGGCCACTCTTCCATCCACACACTGTGCACTCCCTACCCTTTAGCAATCACCCCTCTACCCGCTTCTTCTCCCAGCCCTGGGCAACCACTGATCTCCTCTCTGTCTACAGCTCGCCTATTCTGGACATTTCATTAAATGGAATCATATAATATGTGGTGTTTTGTGTTTGGTTGCTTTCACTTAGCATAATGTTCTCAAGGTTCCTCTATGTTGTAGCACAAATCAGTACTTCGTTCCTTTTTATTGCTGAACAGGCTTCCATTGTGTAGACAGGCCACATTTTGTTTGTCCATCCATCAGCTTTCCATCACAGTCCCTGCACACACCATAACCTGTATGTCTCTGCAGAACAAAGTCCCTTCCCACTCTTCCCTATTCCCCCATATGTACCCTGTAAGAACTAGTCCTCCTCCACCAGGAAGCCTTCATAAATTCCCTCAGATACTTGGTTGGTCTTTCTCTGCTTTCATAGAACTCCATGATGGCAGTTACCACCCAGCACCATCATTATCTGTTTTCTCTCCCCTTCAATGGACTCTTTCTCATCTTTACCTATGTTCTTCTAGTCTATATACTTTGCGGTGCTTCAAAAGACCAATAAAGAGTAGGTACAATCAATGCTCAATACATGTTTGTTGAATGAATCTCTCTCAAAGCACTGTGCTAGATTCGCCCGAGTATGATAGCCCTAAATATAAAATAGTGGCAAAAATTCAGTGGAACTCTTATGTCCAGGTCCAAAGAATACATTCATTTTAAATTGAACACACATCTCGAGTAACAGCTCCCTTCTACCTTAGCAATTCAAAAAGCTATCAACTACTCCCTTCTAATTTTACTGAGCTCTGTGCATTACTGAATCTAGAAATCTCTTCATGCTTGACACCAAAGCTTTTCATTATAACCCTTTCCTGATCTATTCCCCATCTTCCCAAGTTCAATCAACTGCCTCTGCCTGATGCCTTTTTCCTTCCTTTTCTTCCCACTAAGTTCCAGTAGCCATTTTTTTCAACTCATACAAAGGCTAATACGAAATGAGATTCTCCCCAAACTTAAGTGTAACTTCTTTAAGAAAAAATTGGAAAAAAAAATCCAGTAGATGCCAGTCTTCTACTGAAAAAGACGTGGGTGTAATACGGCTGATGCCTAACAAAAGCTACTTCCTAGTCACTCCTTCAGAAGAGGGTTATCCTCATTCCATCTTCCCCACCACTGGTTTTCCAAGGCAGTCCTGAAAATTCAATTTGTGTGTCCCCTACATCTGCACTTAGTTCTCCCTTTTAAAGTTCAAGGGCCAGACCATGATCTCCCTGAGGCAGTGACCGGGTCTGTCTGATTCACCATAGCATCCCTAGAGCCAGCCTGGCACAGTGCTGGCACACGACGGCCAAATCACCACCAATACGGGACGTAAGTCAGGTTAACAACAAGAACAACAAAAATAAGGTCAGAGGTTTATCAAGGTACATTATAGCTGGGTGTGAGACAACACAAAGTCCTGCAGCTTAAAAGACCAGGAATCACTGGTGATCACAAGAAGCTACAGTGGCTTCATTCCCTGATTCTACCTATGCCTGGCATTTGGGTTTGGAGATTTCCCAGAACTCTGTTTACGAGACCTTGGCTGCAAGGAGGCAGTCAACAAGTGCAACTGACCACTCCAGTAGATGAGAAAAGGATGCACCCAGGCTGGTATCCCACATTCTGCCAACAAATGGAACATAAGTCACAGAACAGAATAAAATTCCTGAATCCCAATAAGAAAGAGAGGGAGAAAAAAAGTGCAGGGAAGAGAAATAGAAGTAGAGAAGGAGAAACTAAACTCATGAGAAGTCAGAGACATATCAGAAGGGACTAGAGGGCGAGAAGGCAGGCTAGCACAGATGACAGCAGGGGCTCACCTTTACTGAAATGTACAGCGGCAGGCACCGTGCTTAACTTTACATGCACTGACCCATTTAATCCTCTTACCAAGCCAGAGGTAGAAACTATTCTCATCTCCATTCCACTAGTGATGAAACTGGAGCGGAGTGAGGTAGGGCATTTGCCCCAGCACAGAGCTAGGAAGGGGCCGCTGTGACCTGCCCGGCTCTGACTCCAGGACACCCCATCCTTTAACACTTACTACCTATTCTGCCTCCCAGGCCTTCAAATAGGATTGGGAAAGGATCATTCGCTTATCCATTCATCGAACACTGAACACCAACTGGATGAGTGTCAAGGCCTGGGGCCAGGCGCCGGTGGGCGGATGTAAGGGACGCGGGCTGCGAGAGGGGGACAGAACGCGACGTCAATCTTAAGGCGAAGGAGCAGAGACAGCGGCCAGACCGGCAGCCGGGATGCAGGGTGGGGCCTGGGGCCGAGGGCGCGGGGCGCGCAGCGGAGGCCTGAGGAGGGGCGGGTGGCCCCTGCTCCCCGCTGCGGACCGCCGGCTTCTGCGGGCGGCGAGCCAGGCGCTCCGTGTGTCGTGGCATTTAGTGTCCGCCACTCCGCGCGGGCGAGACTGCGGGCGAGGGAGACGGGGTGGACGGGCATGGAGACCCTGCGGGGCTGAGGCAAGGGAAGAGTGGCCCGGGGGAGGCCGAAGAGGGGCGCGGGGCCAGGCGTCGGGGGCGTCGGGGCCGCCTGCGGCGTCGCCGGACTCACCTCCCGCGGCAGCCCCTCCGGACTCGTCGGCCCCGCCGGGCCGGAGGAGGCGGGGATGGACTCCGGGCCGCGGGGGCTGCCGGGAGCTTGTTCCCTGGGCAACGGGGCCGGAACCGGGGCCAGCACTGAAGAGCGGCAGCTGGCTCCGCCAAGGGCTAGAGCGGCAGAGCCACAAGTGGCAGCGGGCGGGGCGGACGTGACGCAATGCGTTTCCGGCGGGGGTGGGCGGGGCTTCGCGTCTCCATCTAGGGATATCTGCGGACCGTATGGAAGGTGCGTGAGATCGGTTCGTTTCCCGGGGTGGGGTGGCTGTGAATGTTGCTGCTTGGGCCGCAGGTTGGACCCGAAGCTCAGGAGCTTCCCGGATTAAATGAGGTTAAATGGAGGTCCGCTGTCTTGCCCCAGCCTAGCCCGCAGGCCCCGCGCAGCCTCTGCAGGCTGCTCGGGACACAGTTTTGCCGAGCCTCCGTTTTTTCACATGTGGAGTAACAGATGAACGGGACGATATACGCAAATGAGTGTCAGCAGATCAGACACCCAAATTGTAATTATTGTCACTATAAATTAGCACGAACAGAGTTCACTGGGTGCCAAGTCTTGCATGCTCCTCTCCTCCAGAAACTCCTCTTTGAACTGCCCTCAGTCAGAACATTCTGCTTGTGATGAAAGCTGGCTTTCGCCTAGTGCTCAGTCTGCTGAGTACTGTTCCAAGTACTTTAAGTGGATCATCTCATTTGAACCTCACAGTGGTCCCATGAAGTAACGTCAACCCCATTTTGCAGATGGGGAGTCGAGGCTCAGAGGAGATAAGTAACGTAGCCACTGTGCCCTCACCCTACCCTGTCCTGTGACGCTGATGACTGGTCTGTCTTTACTAGCTCTTGAGTTTCTTGAAGTCAGTTATGTTTTTGGTTCCTAAATATGTGCCCCGTATGAGTCAGGCTGACCATGAATCAGATGTGATCCTGCCCTCAGAATCTCCTGTTGGGGGGAAAACCCTTAGACAATTATAGAACAGGTGGTAAGAGCTATTCCTCCATTTACCTCATTTTATGCAAAGCCTCCTATGTGTGGAAGGTTTGAAAGAGAACAAGACATAGTTCCTATCCTAGTCGAATTTCCAGTTTAGCAGGGAATATAGACATTAAACAAGAAAATACACTCCACTGGTGAATATCATGATAGCAGAATTATAGGATGTACCACATATCTAGTGATGAGTCGTAACTCAACCTGGGGGATCCAGGAATACTTCTCTGTGGAAATGACTTTCTAAAAACCTAAATCAGATAATTTCACTGCCCTACGCAGAGCTCATTGCTCACTCCCCATTGTATTAGGTTGCTGCAAAAGTAATGGCAGTTTTGGCCATTAAAAGTAATGGCAAAACCTGTTACTTTTGCACCAAGCTAATACTTAGAAGAAGTCTAAACTTTTTTTTTTTTTTTTTTGCTTTTTTTTGGTTGTTGTTTTGTTTTTTTTTTTGTTTTGTTTTTGAGACGGAGTCTCGCTGTGTCGCCCAGGCTGGAGTGCAGTGGCGCGATCTGGGCTCACTGCAAGCTCCGCCTCCCGGGTTGACGCCAGTCTCCTGCCTCAGCCTCCCGAGTAGCTGGGACTACAGGCGCCCGCCACCACGCCCGGCTGATTTTTTGTATTTTTATAGTAGAGATGGAGTTTCACTGTGTTAGCCAGGATGGTCTCTATCTCCTGACCTCGTGATCCGCCCGCCTTGGCCTCCCAAAGTGCTGGGATTACAGGCGTGAGCCACTGCGCTGGGCCCAAACTTCTTATCTTGGCCTATTAGGTTCTAGTTGTGTGATCACCTCCTCACCCACTAGTCCTTTTCTGTCCATTTCATTCCAGCACACTGGTTTTTTTGTTTGCTTGTTTGTTTTATTTTGTTTTGTTTTGTTTTCTGTTTTTTGAACTCACCAACCTCATTCTTATAATTAGGGCACATACTACTGACCTACCCTATTTCTGGCTTTTCATCATTCAAATCTCAGCCTAAATGACACCTTCTCAGGGGGTCACACTAACACAAGACCCTATTTTATTTTCCACACACACTTATCGTGATCTGAACTGATCGTGGTCATTTAATTGTTTATTATCTGCCTCCCCTTTGGAAAGTAAGTTCCATGTAAACGGTCCTGATCTGTCTCATTCAATCACTTCATTCCCCCATGCCTGGCATATTGTAGGCAGTAAGCAAATATTTGTTGTTTAAGTAAAGAACGAATGATAAATCAAGATGATATTTAAAAGTGAGGATACTAAGTATGAGGCAGGGGAGTGGGGACACACACGGATAGGAAAAACATTCCATGTCAAAGTCAGAACTTGTACAGAGCCAGCTCTGAGGCACAGAGGGCAAGTGGGCAAGGGTGAAGCTGAAGTGGCAGGCAGAGCTTGGATAGTAGAGGCCCTTGAGCTAACAGGTGAGATACTAGGTTTTTGCCATGTGCCAGGCCTCACAGCTTCACATATATTATCTAATCTCAGCAATCCTATGAAGTAGATACCATTTTTATTCCCATTTTGCAGATGAAAATGTTGAGGCTCTCTGAAAGGTATATATATTAACTTGCCCAAGATCTCACAGGTGGCAGAGCTGGGGTTCAGACGCAAGCAGTGTGGTCTTCTGACTTGAGGCATCAAACCATCCAGCTGTTGTATGTCCTGGATTCCTCAAGGGGACTTTATTCTGTGGGCCGTGAGAAGCCTTTGCGGGGTTCCAAGTAGAGAAGGCGAGAGGGCACAGGAGGGTTGCGGGAGAACAAACAACCTGAGTTGGCTCTTGGTGGTCAGGGGGTTGCTTCCTACAGGCAGTGGGATCCAGGTGCATCTTGGAGGATGGGCGTCGTGAGCCTGAGGAAGGAAGGAGCTTTCCTGCAGAAATAACATGTGCAAAGGCCTGCAGGCACCTCAGCTTTTCTTTTTTTTTTTTTTTTTTTTTTTTGAGACGGAGTCTCGCTCTGTCGCCCAGGCTGGAGTGCAGTGGCGCAATCTCGGCTCACTGCAAGCTCCGCCTCCCGGGTTCACGCCATTCTCCTCCCTCAGCCTCTCCGAGTAGCTGGGACTACAGGCGCCCGCCACCACGCCCGGCTAATTTTTTTGTATTTTTAGTAGAGACGGGGTTTCACCGTGGTCTCGATCTCCTGACCTCGTGATCCGCCCGCCACGGCCTCCCAAAGTGCTGGGATTACAAGCGTGAGCCACCGCGCCTGGCCCAAAGGCACCTCAGCTTTTCAAGAGCTGCCAGTAGTTCATTTTCGCTGGAGATTGATGCAGGGGCCAAGGTGTGGGTTGATGTACGTGTTGATGTGGACGGGTAGCTAGGTCTGGAAGGATTTTGGACTTCCTCCTGATTTCCAAGCGGGGCAGTGGCAGCATCGTGATCAACTCTGCATCTCTGTTGTCTCAGTGTCTTGAAATGATTAACACTCATGAGCCATGCCACTCTGAACAAATTTAAAGTATCAGAGTGCCTGAGACTAGATAGTGGAAGTACTTAGGAGTCAGGGCTAGATTATCCTGTAGGGAAGGTAACGTGAGCCATTGAAGAGTTTTAGCAGAAAGTCACAACTTTACCTTGTTTCCAATCTTTGGAAAACAAAGGGCTTAAGGTAAAAACTTTGTGGAGCCATTAAGCTGGAAAAGGATTCAGCTATATCTGGTGAATCTTAAAATGTTAAAAGTATTCTATGTTGTCTTCTTCCAGGAACTTTCACATTCATTCAGACTTTGTAGTTTCCACATTTATTTGTCCAGTTGATACAGCATTTCAGATAGTTTTACTGTTGAAAATTATGAGGACATTTGCCCTCCAACTATGATTGTATATTCCATGATAATAATTTTGTTTCTTTTATACCCTATCAGCAAAGACTCTTGGAATTGTAACACCCAGAAAACCTGTCTTATCTGTCAGTGCAAGAAAAATTAAGGACAATGCGGCTGATTGGCACAATTTAATCCTGAAGTGGGAAACCCTCAGTGATGCAGGTTTTACCACTGCAAATAATATTGCCAACTTGAAAATCAGTTTATTGTAAGTACATACTGGTTTTTCATGCTCTAAGTTTTTCACCCTTAATAACTGGGGAAATATCAACATGAATAAATTTTAAAATAAAATATTAAGCAAAAAAAGCAAGGGGTAAGATGACACATGTAAGTATAAATTGTATTGTACATTTTAAATACAAAATTATATTATATAATATATATATATATATTTTTTTTTTTTTTTTTTGAGACAAAGTCTCATCGATGGCGCGATCTCAGCTCACTGCAACCTCCACTGCCCGGGTTCAAGCGATTCTCCTGCCTCAGCCTCCGGAGTAGCTGGTATTACAGGCGCCTGTCACCGCACCTGGATAATTTTTGTATTTTTAGTAGAGACAGGGTTTCACCATGTTAGGTTGCTCTCGAACTCCTGACCTCACATGATCCACCCGCCTCAGCCTCCCAAAGTGCTGGGATTACAGGTGTGAGCCACCGTGCCTGGCTATTCTGATTTTTAAAACCACAGATTCTTTGATTCTTTTGTAGTTCATAGGCATAATGATTGGGTTTTCATGCTCATGTATGACCTATGCCTTCCTCAAACTTTGCTATGATGTTGGCACATTACCTAGCTGATACGGAAAAAACTACCACGAATTCTTTTCGTCCATTTTTGGATTTTACGTAAACAAAAAACATATATTATTGTTTCCTTTATATCTCACTTTCTTTTTCTGTTTTTTATTTTTTATTTTTGGAGACGAGTCTCACTCTATCCCCCAGGCTGGAGTGCAATGGCGTGATCTTGGCTCACTCCAACCTCTGCCTGCCAGGTTCAAGTAATTCTCCTGCCTCAGCCTCCTGAGTAGCTGGAATTACAGGTGCCTGCCACCATGCCCGGCTAATTTTTGTATTTTTAGTAGAGACGGAGTTTCGCCATGTTGGCCAGGCTGGTCTTGAACTCCTGACCTCAAGTGATCCGCCCACCTCGGCCTCCCTAAATGCTGGGATTACAGGTGTGAGCCACCACACCCAGCCATGTCTCACTCTCTTTCAACATGGAAGCCATCCGTGTAATGTAGAGCCACTATTCTGGTTCTATTCTTTCTCATTGCTGTTTAATAGTGTTTATCTACATTAGACCTCTCACACTGGCTTATCAACTAAGTTATATAATATTCTCAATCTTTTGTTGTCATTTCAACAGTCTGCACAGCATCTTTCCCAGGAATAGATTCCATCTCAAGAAACCACCTTCTTTGCTCATCCATAAGAAACAATTCCTCATCTGTTCAAGTTTTCTCATGAGATTGCAGCAATTCAGTTCCATCTTCAGACCCCACTTCCAGTTCTGGTTCTCTTGCTTTTTCCACTGGCAGAGTAGATTTAACATCATTGTTAAGGACCCTAGGAATTTAAGAATGGTAAATGAGCATTGGATTCAACTTAAAGTCACTAATTGCAATATCCCCTAATAAGAGGGTCAGCCTGTCTCTTGAAGCTTTGAAGCCTGTCATTGACTTCTCTGTAGTTGTGAATGTCTTGGATGGCATGTTCTTCTAATAGAAGGCTGTTTCATCTACACTGAAATCTGTTGTATCATGTAGCCACCTTCTTCTGGATAACTTGCTCCAGCTTCTACGTTAGCATTTGCAGCTTCACCTTGCACTTTTATGTTATGGAGATGGCTTTTGTCCTTAAACCTCATGAACCAAATCCTGCTAGTCTCAAACTGTTCTTCTGTAACTTCCTCATGTCTCTCAGCCTTCACAGAATTGAAGAGAGTTAGGGTCCTGCTGTGTATTAGGCTTTGACTTAAGGGAATGCTGTGTCTGGTTTGATCTTCCATCCAGACCACTCAAACTTTCTCCATATCCGCACTAAGGTGTTTCACTCATCTTTCACGTGTTCACTGGAGTAGCACCTTTAATTTTCTTCAATAACTTTTCCTTTGCCTTCACAACTTGGCCAACTGTTTGGCACAAGAGGCCTAGTTTTCAGCTTATCTTAGCTTTTTTTTTTTTTTTTTTGTAGAGACGGAGTCTCACTCTGTTGCTCAGGCTGGAGTGCAATGGTGCAATCTTGGCTCACTGCAACCTCTGCCTCCCGGGTTCAAGCAATTCTCCTGCCTCTGCCTCCCAATGGGCTGGGACTACAGGCGCACACCGCCACACCCAGCTAATTTCTTTTGTATTTTAGTAGAGACAGAGTTTCACGGGTTGCCCAGGGTGGTCTTGAATCCCTGAGCTCAGGCAATCCGCCCGCCTTGGCCTCCCAAAGTGCTAGGATTACAGGCGTGAGCCACCACACCTGGCCCCTTATCTCAGCTTTTGACATGCCTTCCTCACTAAGCTTAATCATTTCTAGCTTTTAATTTTTTTGTTTCTTTAATTGGCCAAAGTATAGCTTTTGATTTAAAATGAGAGATATGCAACTCTTCCTTTCACTTGTACACTTAGAGGCCAATGTAGGGCTATTAATTGGCTTGATTTCAATATCCTCCTATTTCAGGGAAAGGGAGGCCCAAGGAGATGGGGAGAAATGGGAGCAGCCGGTCAGTGGAGCAGTCAGAACACACAACATTCATTCATTAAGCTCGCTGTTATATATGAACATGGTTCATGACACCTCAAAACAAACTAGTAATATCAACGATTACCAATCACAGATCATAGATATAATGAAAAAGTTTGAAATATTGTTAAGAATTGCCAAAATATGATACAGAGACATGAAGTAAGCACATGCTATTGGCAAAATGGCGCTGATTGACTTGCTGTACATACAGAGGGTTGCCACAAACCTTCAATTTGTAAAAAATGCATTATCTGTGAAACTCAGTAAGGTGAAGCACAATAAAATGAGGCGTGCCTGTATTCCTGGATTGTGAACTCTTTGAGGAAATGGTCCATGTCTTATTCATCTTTGTACATCCAGCACCATGCCCTATGCCAAGGATACCACACAGCTGATTTTTTTTTTTTTTTTTTTTTGAGACAGTCTTGCTCTTTCGCACAGGCTAAGTGCAGTGGTGCTATAACGGCTCGCTGCAGCCTTGACTTCCTGGGCTTAAGTGATCCTCCCACCTCAGCCTCCTAAGTAGCTGGGACCGCATGTGTGTCCCACCGTGCCCAGCTAATTTTTACTTTTAATTTTTGTGGAGATGAGGTCTCACTATGTTGCCCAGGCTAGACTCAAACTCCTGGACTCAAGCAGTCCTCCCGCGTCCACCCCCCAAAGTGTTGGGATTACAGGCATGAGCCACCAAAACCAGCTGTCACGTGACTGAATTTAACTGACTTATTCTGGTGCAAAATTGAGTGACCAATGGACATATTCATTGCACATATAAATAATAACTAAATTTGTATCATAATGATATGAAAGAACAATGCTTATGCAAAATGTCCCACATAACGATGTGGATATAAAGGTTTGTAGAATTTATTATAAGGAAATAAGGCAAGCTTAAAGAGTAAATTTTGTACACATTATTTTCTATTTTGTTTAGGAATAAAAACAAGATAGAACTAGACAGCAGCAGCCCAGCCTCGAAGGAAAATGAAGAAAAGGTGTGTCTGGAATATAACGAGGAACTGGAGAAGCTGTGTGAGGAACTGCAGGCCACCGTGGATGGGTTGGTAAGACATAAAGATGCCGGCCACTTGTGGTCACTGTCGCTGAATCCGACGGACCTGTTTGGGGTTCGCTTGACCATTGGCCATCCCTTCCTCCTTCTCAGTCCCTCTGATGTTCTCTTCCTCTGCCTGCCGCGTAAATCTCAATGTTCCCCGAGATGCTGTCTTAGACACTCCTCCTGTGCATCATCCGGGGACATTTCACCCACTTTTAGGGCTCATCACATAGTAAATTTTTTTTTTCTTTTTTTTTTTTCTGTGAGATGGAGTTTTGCTTTGTCGCCCAGGCTAGAGAGCAGTGGCGCGATCTTGGCTCACCACAACCTCCGCCCCCTGGGCTCAAGCGATTCTCCTGTCTCAGCCTCCAGAGTAGCTGGGACTACAGGCATCTGCCACCACGCCTGGCTAATTTTTGTATTTTTAGTTGAGACAGGGTTTCACCATATTGATCAGGCTAGTCTCAAACTCCTGACCTCAGGTGATCCACCTGCTGGCCTCCCAAAGGGCTGGGATTACAGGCATGAGCCACCACGCCCAGCCACAGAGTAAATATTTTAGGCTTCTAGGGCCAGCCAGTCTCTGTCTCAGCTACTCATCTCTGCCACATAGGACTAAACAGCCATAGGCAATATATGCATAAATGGATGTGGCTGTGTTCCATGAAAACTTTTATCTTTGTTTTTTGGGTTTTTTTTTTTTTTTTGAGATGGAGTCTCACTCTGTCACCCAGGGTGGAGTGCAGTAGCACAATCTCGGCTCACTGCAAACTCTGCCTCCCAGGTACAAGTGATTCTCCTGCTTTAGCCTCCCAGGTAGCTGGGATTACAGGCTTGCGCCACCACATGAGCTAATTTTTGTATTTTTAGTAGAGATAGCATTTCACCATGTTGACCAGGCTGGTCTTGAACTCCTGACCTCAAGTGATCTGCCTGCCTCAGCCTCCCAAACTGCTGGGATTACAAGCATGAGCCACTGCACCTGGCCTTTTTTGTTTTTGTTTTTGTTTTTGTTTTTGAGACAGGGTCTCACTCTGCCGCCGAGGCTGGAGTGCAGTGGCGAGATCTTGGCTCACTGCAACCTCCGCCTCCCGGGTTCAAGCAATTCTTGTGCCTCAACCTTCCGCATAGCTGGGATCGCAGGTGTGTGCCACCATGCCCAGCTAATTGTTGTATTTTTAGTAGAGATAGGGTTTCACCATGTTGGCCAGGCTGGTCTCGAAGTCCTGGCCTCAAGTGATCCACCCACCTCAGCCTCCCAAAGTGTTGGGATTACAGGCATGAGCCACTGCACCCATACAGGAAAACTTTCTTTTCTTTTTTCTTTTTTTTTGAGACACAGTCTTGCTCTGTCGCCCAGGCTAGAGTACAGTAACGTGATCTTGGCTCACTGCAATCTCCATCTCCCAGTTTCAAGCGATTCTCCCATCTCAGCGTCCTGAGTAACTGGGATTACAGGTGCGTGTCACCATGCCCGTCTGATTTTTGTATTTTTAATAGAGACGGGTCTTTGCCACGTTGGCTAGGCTGGTCTTGAACTCCTGACCTCAAGTGATCTGCCCACCTCGGCCTCCC
The DNA here is from genome assembly GCF_009828535.3 of Hylobates moloch. Classification (NCBI taxonomy): domain Eukaryota; kingdom Metazoa; phylum Chordata; class Mammalia; order Primates; family Hylobatidae; genus Hylobates; species Hylobates moloch. The sequence goes on from NW_026652291.1 coordinate 3,238,958, forward strand.
GGAGTGCTGGGATTACAGGCATGAGCCATTATGTTCGTCCAGGAAAACTTTATCTTTGGACACTGAAATTAGAATTTTGTATAATTTTTATGAGTCACAATCACTATTGTCCTTTTGGTTATTTTCAACCATTTAAAAATGTAAAAACCATCTTAGCTTGTGGGCCATGCAGAAACAGGCTATGGGCCAGAATTGACCTGTGTTCCAGGGATAGTTTGCCCATCCCTGATACAGCACGTAAGAGACTAAAGTGTTTGTTTAATGAACTAATAACTAAATTTCAATACCTACCATACTGGCCACCAGATGTGAAGATAACACCACCTTATTTCTTTGCTAGGCACAGGAAATTAGGTTTTACACATATTTGAACTTGGATAACTGAAGCTTACCCATAAACATTTAAGATCTTTATATTTTCATCTTTTTGTTTGTTTGGAGACAAGGTCTCGCTGTGGAATGCAGTAGCATGATCACAGCTCACTGCAGCCTTTACTTCCTGGGCTTAAGTGATCTTCTTGCCTCAGCCTCCCGAGTAGCTGGGACTACAAGCATGAACCATCATGCCCGGCTAATTTTTAAAATTTGTTTGTAGAGACGGGGTTCTCATGTTGGCCAGGCTGGTCTCGAACTCCTGACATGAAGTGATCTTCCCACCTTGGCCTCCCAAAGGGCTGGGATCACAGGCGTGAGCCCTGGCATCCTGCCTTAGCTTTTCCATCATGTCTTCTTTCGGCTTCAGGATCCTGTATGACATTGAGTCCCCGTGTTTCCTTAGGCTCCTTTTGGCCATGACAGTTTCTCAGACTTCCCTGTTTTTGATGACTTTGACAATGTTGAGGGATGCTGGTCAGGTATTTTGTAGAATGTCCCTCAATTGAGGTTTCTCTGATGTTTTTCTCCTAATTAAACTGAGGTTATGGGTTTTTTTCAGAGGAGGACCACAGAAGTAAAGTGCCATTTCTATCACGTCATATCGAGGGCACGTACTGGACATACTGTCATCAGGACTTTTCTTTGGGTCACCTATTGCCTGGGCTGGTCTCAAACTCCTGGGCTCAAGCAATGCTCCCACCTCGGCCTCCCAAAGTGCTGGGATTCCAGGTGTGAGCCACTGTGCGCAGCCTGGACTTTCCACTGTTGAAGTTGACCTTGATCACCTGGCTGCGCGGTGTTTCCAGGTTCCTCTGCTGTGACGTTGCTCTTTCTCCTCCTCCCATGCTGTGCTCTTTGGCAGGAAGTCACTATGAGTAGCCCACACCTAGGGGGTAGGGATGTATTCACCACCTCCTTGAGGGTGCAGTATCTACATAAATTATTTGCAATTATTCTGCATAGGAGATTTGTTCCCTCCCTCCCATTTGTTAATTTTTTTTTTTTTTTTTTTTTTTTGAGACGGAGTTTCACTCTTGTCACCCAAGCTGGAGTGCAGTGGGGTGATCTCGGCCCACCGCAACCTCTGCCTCCTGGGTTCAAGTGATTCTCCTGTCTCAGCTTCCCAAGTAGCTGGGATCCAGGCGCAGTGGCTCATGCCTGTAATCCCAGCACTCTAGGAGGCCAAGGCAGGTGGATCACCTGAGGTCAGGAGTTTGAGACCAGCATGGCCAACCAACATAGTGAAACCCCATCTCTACTAAAAATACAAAAAATTAGCCAGGGGTGGTGGCGGACACCTGCAATCCCAGCTACTTGGGAGGCTGAGGCAGAAGAATCACTTTCGGAGGTTGCAGTTAGTCGAGATCAAGCCACTGCACTCCAGTCTGGGCGACAGAGCGAGATTCTGTGTCAAAAAAAAAAAAAAAAATTCCGGGCGCGGTGGCTCATGCCTGTAATCCCAGCACTTTGGGAGGCTGAGGCGGGTGGATCACAAGGTCAGGAGTCCAAGACCAGCCTGGCCAAGATGGTGAAAGCCTATCTCTACTAAAAATACAAAAATTAGCTGGGCATGGTGGCGGGTGCCTGTGATTTCAGCTACTCGGGAGGCTGAGGCAGAGAATTGCTTGAACCCAGGAGGCAGAGGTTGTAGTAAGCTGAGATCGTGCCACTGCACTCCAGCCTGGGCGACAGAGTGAGACTCTGTCCAAAAAAAAAAAAGAAAAAGAAAAGTGGTTTGGGAATAAGTTCTCATTCTATGTTCAAAACCAAAAGTTGATTTTTTTTTTTTTTTTTTTCCCGAGACGGAGTCTTGCTCTGTCGCCCAGGCTGGAGTGCAGTGGCGCAATCTCGGCTCACTGCAAGCTCTGCCTCCCGGGTTCACACCATTCTCCTGCCTCAGCCTCCCGAGTAGCTGGGACTACAGGCGCCCGCCACTATGCCTGGCTAATTTTTTGTATTTTTAGTAGAGACGAGGTTTCACCATGTTAGCCAGGATGGTCTCGATCTCCTGACCTCGTGATCTGCCCACCTCGGCCTCCCAAAGTGCTGGGATTACAGGCGTGAGCCACCGCGCCCGGCCTATCTCTCACTTCTTAAAAGCAGCAAGAGCCAGCCAGGCATGGTGGCACATGCCTGTATAATCCCAACACTTTGGGAGGCTGAGGCGGGAGGATTGCTGGAGCCCAGGAGTTAGAGACCAGCCTGGGCAACATAACGAGACCCTGTCTCTACAAATTAAAAAAAATTAGCTGGGCGTGGTGGTGCACACCTGTGATCCCAGCTACTTGGGAGGCTGAGGTACCGGTGGTTGAGGCTGCATAAGGCATGATCATGCCACAAAGAATGAGACCCTGTCGCAAAAAAGAAAAAGGCAGCAAGAGCCTGCCTTGGGATTCCTCCAGGTCTTTGGGTCTAAGACATTAGTGCTGTTTGGAAATCCTAGTGAAATGGCACTTGGAAACCTTTCTTGCTCTAGGACTGGAAATCTGGGGTTTATTACCAAAGTAATTCAAATTAATGAAATCATAGCAACTGTCCACCTTTGTCCCCCTGGGAATTTGCTGTATGTAAAGTTAGCAGTGTTTAGTTATTGGAATTTTTATCATAATAGACTTACACTTCTTAGCTTTGAAATCTTATAGTTATTGAATCTGAGACTGGAGATTTCAAATAATATTACATATTCCAAATGAATATCTTTCAGACCAAAATACAGGTGAAAATGGAAAAGCTGTCTTCAACTACCAAGGGAATTTGTGAACTAGAAAACTACCATTATGGGGAGGAGAGTAAACGACCCCCTCTGTTCCACACGTGGCCTACAACCCATTTCTGTAAGTAGTTCCTTCTCAGTTGATTTTCAGGAGGGTAAAGGTTATTAAGGGCATTTAGTATCGTTTACATCTGGTACTTTAAGAAGCTGCCAAGGCTTTCAAATTCAGTGCATAAGTATCGGGAGGAAAGGAGACAGAGGCATCTTAAACATTTCTTCTTGGCTTTAATTACCTGGTTATCAGCAGAGTATATTAATAGAGACCCGTGAAGCAAGCTGCTGTTATTAGGCCTCTAAAACCAGTGGGCAGAGTGAATTCCACCTCCTCTGTGGCAGCAGAAATCTCTCATTTTGAGGGGGGAAAGGGAAGAAAGGAGTTTTTTTGGTTTGTTGAGGTTTTTCTTTTGTTTTTTGTTTTAATTAAAAAACAAATTGAGGTCACTGCAGCCAACCTCATGGAACATGACTGGGAAAAATGAAACCCATGGCTTCAGTAAACTCTATGAGGCACTTCTTAAAGGGTTACTTTTAGCTTTATTAGTTCAAGACAAGGGTAAGCTATTTGATGTTGATCTGAGACTTTTTAAATAAGGCAGGAAAGGGTAAAATCACCTAGTGGAATGTGTTTAGTGAAATATTGTCAGTTTGAGGAGAATCTCCTACTGATAATCACTGTAGGTCACCTAAGAGTCAAGTAGAAAAGGTTATATATACTTTTTTTGAGACAGAGTCTCGCTCTGTCACGCAAGCTGGAGTGTAGTGGTGCAATCTTGGCTCACTACAGCCTCCGCCTCCCAGGCACAAGCAATTCTCGTGCCTCAGCCTCCCAAGTAGCTGAGATTACAGGCACGTGCCACCACACCTGGCTAGTTTTTGTATGTTTTAGTAGAGACAGGGATTCACCATGTTGGCCAGGCTGGTCTCAAACTCCTGAACTCAGGTGATCTACCCACTTGGGCCTCCCAAAGTGCTGAGATTACAGGTGTGGGCCACCACACCTGGCCTATATACACTTTTTATTTCACTCTGCTGACCATGTTACCGAATTGTACTAATCTGCACCAGCTGGAGTGGTAACCTCCATCGGGCCCTTCTTCCCCTCAGTGCTGTTGCTGATTCTGGTTTTTAATCAAGAGCTGTTAAAAATGTGGTTCTTCCCGAGTCGAGACTATGTTCTTGAATCACTGCCATTAAGGGAGACTCACGTTTCTTTCAGATGAGGTTTCGCATAAGCTCTTGGAGATGTACAGGAAGGAGCTGCTCCTGAAGTGCACGGTGGCCAAGGAGCTTGCACATGCCGGGGATCCCGACCTCACCCTGAGCTACTTGTCCATGTGGCTGCACCAGCCCTACGTGGAGAGCGACAGCAGGCTGCATCTGGAGAGCATGCTGCTGGAGACAGGCCACCGAGCTCTGTGACGTCCCGAGACAGCTGCGGACACTGGCTCCTTCCACGTCTCACCAGGCAGACAGTCTGCCTAGGACCCAGTGCCGCAGGCCTGGATCAGACCCCAGGATCAGACCTTCTTGGGGTCTTCTGGCCAGAGCTTGTCACCAGCCCTGTGGCCTCTCCAGGCATGCCTATGCCCACAACCCGCGGCCAGCCCCACGTGGTGCCGCTCAGCCTTCTCTGCCCCTCCTGGGAATCCGTCACTCATGGGTGCTTCGGAGTAAAATCAATGAGTTTCTGAGCAGAATGAGTGAGTGATCTAGTTTCTATAAATTAGGCATGCTTTACACATTACGTTTGTGTAGAAAATCCCTGGTTTAATATTTTCACTTTATGCCTATCTGATTGTTGAAGTTTTTATGAGACTATATTAGTTTTTGGGCCAGGTGCGGTGGCTCGCGCCTGTAATCCCAGCACTTTGGGAGGCCGAGGTGGGCGGATCAGTTGAGGTTCATAGTTCAAGTCCGGCCTGGCCAACGTGATGAAACCCTGTCTCTACTAAAAATACAAAAATCAACTGGCGTGGTGGTACGTGCCTGCAATCCCAGCTACTCGAGAGGCTGAGGCAGGAGAATCGCTTGAACCGGAAGGCAGAGGCTGCTGTGAGCCATTGCACTCCAGCCTGGGCGACAGACTGGGACTTCGTCTTAAATAATAAGATCCCATGGAGTTAAAATGAAGTTTGACATCATGAAAATGAAAATAACCTACAAAAAAGTTGCTGCTGTTTGCATACTGGGGACGTGACAAGCGGTGTAAACTGTCTTCCCTGGCATTCTTCTGACACAAATCCTCGAGTTTCACAATGTTTGCAGCCATTTCCAGAGTTAACATACTAGGTTAGAATGAGGGAAAGGTGACAGTTTTGAAACAGACTGAAGAGACTGGTCAAAAGCTAGGGTGTGGGGAGAATGTGAAGGTATGCAAAAGCCTACTTTGTTTTTTTTTTTAATGGAGTCTCGCTCTGTCACCAGGCTGGTGTGCAGTGGCACGATCTCAGCTCACTGCAACCTCCGCCTCCTGGGTTCAAGCAATTCTCATGCCTCAGCCTCCAGAGTAGTTGGGATTACAGGCACGCACTGCCACACCCAGCTAATTTTTGTATTTTTAGTAGAGACGGAGTTTCACCACGTTGGCCAAGATGGTCTCCATCTCCTGACCTCGTGATCCACCCGCCTCGCCCTCCCAAAGTGCTGGGATTACAGGCGTGAGCCACTGCGCCCGGCCTGCAAAAACCTACTTTAAACTCTTCTTTTTTTGTGGCATTACTTGTTACATGGTTTCTATATCTGTGTTTGCCTTTTTGTAAGTTCTCTGATCCCAAACTGTTTATATTCTGTGGGACTGTGTATATAGTGATACTTAATAAATAGCAGTTTTAGTTTTTTGGTTTTTTTTATAAGAGATAGGCTCTTACCATGTGGCCCAAGTAGTGTCAAACTCCTGAGGTCAAGGGATCCTCCCTTCTCAGTCTCCTCAGAGACTACAGTCATGCCCTGCCCAGCCCAGCAATAATGTTGTTGTTGTTGTTGTTAGATACAGGGTCTTGCTCTGTTGTCCAGGCTAGAATGCAGTGGCATGATTGTAGCTCACTGTAATCTCAACCTCAAACTCCTGTGCTCAGGTGATCCTCCTGCCTCAGCCTCCAGAGTAGCTGGGACTGTAGGCATGCATAACCACGTCCGGCTAAATTTTTTATGTTTACTTTTTAGAGATGGGGGTCTTGCTATGTTGCCCTGGCTTGCCTTGAACTCCTGGCCTCAAGTGATCCTCCTGCCTCAGCTTCCCAAAGTGCTGGGATTATAGGTGTGAGCCACTGCACCTGGCCAAGTTTAGTTTTTAATTGTGTCATTTTAGTATTTAACTATAAATACTATTTATCTAAGTTTATTAAGACTATTGTAACTTTATTTATTTTTTGAGACAGAGTCTCGCTCTTGTTGCCCAGGCTGGAGCACAGTGGTGCGATCTCGGCTTACCGTAGCCTCCACCTCCTGGGTTCAAGCGATTCTCCCCACTCCCTACTCCCAAGTAGCTGGGATTACAGGCACCTGCCACCATGCCTGGCTGATTTTTACAGGCATGCGCCACCACACTCAGCTAATACTGTATTTTCAGTGAGATGGGGTTTCACCACGTTGGTCAGGCTGGTCTTGAACTACTGACCTCAGGTGACCTGCCCCCTTGGCTTCCCCAAGTGCTGGGATTACAGGTGTGAGCCACCGTGCCTGGCCAAAAGCATTTAAAGGCAACATTTCTTAGGATTTCTCTTTCCTCTGCCTTTGCTATATTTATTAAGATCTGACTAGCGGCTGGATGCGGTGGCTCACACCTGTAATCCCAGCACTTTGGGAGGCCGAGGCTGGCGGATCTCGAGGTCAAGAGATTGAGACCATCCTGGCCAACATGGTGAAACCCCGTCTCTACTAAAAATACAAAAATTAGCTGGGCGTGGTGGTGGGAGCTTGTAGTCGCAGCTACTCGGAAGGCTGAGGCAGGAGAATCGCTTGAACCCAGGAGGCAGAGGTTGTAGTGAGCCAAGATTGCGCCACTGCACTCCAGCCTGGTAACAGAGCGAGACTCCATCTCAAAAAAAAAAAGAACTCGGGCGGATCACGAGGTCAGGAGATCAAGACCATCCTGGCTAACACAGTGAAACCCCGTCTCTAGTAAAAATACAAAAAATTAGCCGGGTGAGGTGGCGGGCGCCTGTAGTCCCAGCTACGCGGGAGGCTGAGGCAGGAGAATGGCGTGAACCCCGGGGGCGGAGCCTGCAGTGAGCCAGATCACGCCACTGCACTCTAGCCTGGGTGAAAGGGCGAGACTCCTTCTCAAAAAAAAAAAAAAAGAACTGACTATCATCAAAGTAGGCACTCGGGCATCTTGCAGTCTGGAGACCACATGGTCAGCCTTTGACAGGAATGGTGTTGTCCACTACAGCCTCCCCTGCATGCTGAGGAAGCGGCTACTGCAGTGAGCTGCAGAGGCAGAGGGGCTGGGAGAGGCAGGACCCCAGAGGCGTCACTCACCCAGACCTGCCTGGGAGAGCCCTTGGCATCAAGTCCACGGCAGTCACTTTTATGTTGGGGGCTACTTAAAGAATAAACGCTCTTCAGAGGAGATGTTGAAGCATTTCGTACCTGCACAGGATTTCTAGGACAACTCACACGTCCCTGATGGTGCACTTCCCGGACACCCTGCAGCAAGTTGCTCAGAAGACTAATGGAAAGGATCAGGACTACTAAGGAGAATCAGAAGTAAAAGACCTAAGTGATGAACAAAAACAATGAATCTGCCAAGCAACTTCTAGCTGAAAGGAACGATGAAGTAGATTGATTTGAGACATCTAGCTGAACCTACTGGATGAATCATATACAGTTATGCCCTCCACCTCCAGAAATCCTGCCAATTTGAATATGAAAAGCCAGAAAGCCACAAAATCAAAGAGAACAGGATTGGGGGAGGAATTCATGATAAGTACATTTTTTAAAAACCTTTAACAATTTTTTTTGACAGAGTGTGGCCCTGTCGCCCAGGCTGGAGTACAATGGCACGATCTCGGCTCACTGCAACCTCCGCCTCCTGATTCAAGCAATTCTTCCACCTCAGCCTCCTGAGTATCTGGGATTATAGGTACCCGCCACCACGCCCGGCTAATTTTTGTATTTTTGTGGAGATGGGGTTTCAACAGCACTCGGCTTCCCAAAGTGCTGGAATTACAGGCGTGAGCCACCCCGTATGGCCTAAAAAACCTTTAAAATTTATGACTTCAGGCCAGGCTTGGTGGCTCACGCCTGTAATTCCACACTTTGGGTGGTAAAAGCAGGTGATCACCTGAGGTCAGGAATTCAAGACCAGCTTGGCCAACCTGGCGAAACCCTGCTCTACTAAAAATACAAAAATTATTTGGGTGTGGTGGCACATGCCTGTAGTCCCAGCTACTAGGGAGGCCAAGGTGGGAGAATCACATGAACCTGGGAGGTAGACGTTGCAGTGCACCAAGATCGCACAACTGCACTCCAGCCTGGACAACAGGGCAAGATGCTGTCTCAAAAAAAAAAAAAAAAAAATTATAACTTCAGGAAATACAAAAGCTAAAAAGTAATCAGTGTATCACACATAGATGTGAATAGCATTTGCATGTAATCAATAATAATATGACCTTGGCTGGGTGTGGTGACTCACACCTGTAATCCCACCACTTTGGGAGGCTGAGGTGGGTGGATCACCTGAGGTCAAGAGTTCGAGACCAGCCTGGCCAACATGGTGAAATCTCATCTCTACTAAAATTATAAAAACTAGACTGGGTGCACTGGCTCATGCCTGTAATCCCAGCACTTTGGGAGGCGGAGGTGGGTGGATCACCTGAGGTCAGGAGTTCAAGACCAGCCTGGCCAACATGGTGAAACCCCGTCTCTACTAAAAATACAAAAATTAGCCGGGCGTGGTGGTGCACACCTGTAATCCCACTACTCAGGAGCCTGAGGCAGGAGAATCCCTTTAACCCAGAAGGCAGAGGTTGCAGTGAGCCAGGATCGTGCCACTGCACTCCAGCCTGGTGACAGCAAGACTCTGTCTCAAAAAAAAAAAAAAAAAAAAATAATGATAATAATATGACCTGGCTAGGCATGAGTCATTACGGGCTCACACCTCTAATTCCAGCACTTTGGTGGCCGAGGCAAGCAGACTGCTTGAGCCTACCTGGAGGTTGAGACCAGCCTGGGCAGCATCTACAAAAAATACAAAAAACTAACCAGGTGTCATGTGCATGCCTGTGGTCCCAACTACTCAGCAGGCTGAGGTGGAAGGATCACCTGAGCCTGGGACATTGAGGCTGCAGTGAGCCACGACTGCACCACTGCACTGCAGCCTGGGCGACAGAGCAAAACCCTGTTGCAAAAAAAAAAAAAAAAGTGCCTCAGAGGGCATTAAAGATCCACTCTGCCCTGGCTCCTTTCTCTCCTGCTGGTTCAGCTCTCCCCACTCCTGTGACCATTTGGGAGGTGCCAGGGCTGCAGTGCCGTGGGTGCCTGACCAGGGGTACCCAACCAGGGTTGCAGCCACAGGGCCCATCATGGTTTCCAGGGAACATGAGGGAATTTTCTTTGCCTTTAGTAATAAGTAATAATAACTGAACATGGACCAGGTGCCAGGGATCACGACAAATGCTGAAACCACGTGTCCTCATTGAAGCCCCAGCCAGCCACCCCTGGGAGTCATTTGGGTGTCCTTGTCCCCCGGTCTGTACTCTAATGTCTCTTCACGCCTGCTCTTATTCTGAGTATTTGAAATTAAAAGTACTATGTATACAAAACAAAGTTCTTTATGAGAAAAGGAAATTTCCATGTATCATTCTTTCATAAATAAGGTTATGTCTATTTCTTTTTTTCTTTCTTTTTCTCTACAGGTGTGCACTACCACACTGGGCTAATTTTTTTATTTTTATTTTTAGTAGAGATGGGGTCTCACTGAGTTGCCCAGGCTGGTCTTGAACACCTGGGCTCAAGTGATCCTCCTGCCTCAGCCTCCTAGATTACATCCATTAGAAGGGGGTTGTAATGTGCAAGCTGTGCACACATCTATCTCTATGCTGTATTGGGGAACTCTGCAAAGGCCAAGCTGGAAGAGGATAAGGCACAGGGCTCCCAAAGAGTTGGGCCCATGAGTCCCCCTCACTGCCGTCAGTCCTGTGCCTGGCACACAGCAGCACTCAACAGGCACGTGGCCGATTCCTGAGGAGACCGCTCTCAGAGCCTCCTGTGTCTTCAATTCTGTCCAGTGGAACAAAGGTTTATTTGTTGTGGTATTTTTTACATCAGTTACATTGACCATCCATTCATAGTAGCACATACACAGTGGTGAAATTAAGATGTGTTGGGATATTCATGAGTGTCCTCTAGATAGAAAATAAATGTATATCTACTAGGGCCTCATCCAGACCATGGTCATACTCGAGTCAGCATGTTGTGTCAGTTACCTGACAGTGGTTATGAATGATCCTCAGGAGGGCTGTCTACATCTCCAGGATCCCAGGAGGGTACTCATGGTGGTTTCATGGGACTCTGGACTCCTGAGAAGTGGCCTTGAGTCTACGGCACACAGCTACAGCCTGACCTGACCACCCGATGCTCCCAGGCAGCCGCGGCTTGCTCCCCTGCTGGCCATTTCCAGCCTGCTAAAAAACCTGCCTTTCTGTTCCTATCGACCCCAGCTTTGAGATCAAGTGAGGGTAGGAAATGACCCTGGTCACTAAAAGGGCTGTAGGAAAGGTTGGCTCTCTGAGAATACAGCTGCCCTCCAGGGCAGGACCTGGAAGGAGCACAGCGCCGGGCGACACGTGGTCGCAAGCCCGGCTCTATCCCTGAGCAGCGTGCTCTCTGCTTGGGGTCTCTCCTGACCATCTCTGCAAGGCGCAGGGAGAGACCTGCTGCTCCCTTTGAATGCTTTCTTCCACGTGTGGACAAATGGCCCTTCCCTTCCTTCCCCGTAACACAGCCCACGGAAATATTGAAGAGACATGCCACTAAGTGACTTTCCAAGTGGGACATCAAAGAACTTGGCTTCTACCCTGAGCAGCATCTTGCTGTGGACCTCAAATAAGTCACCCCGTCATTTATGCCTCACCTTCCTCATCTGTAAAATGTGAGGAGAGCCAGGCACCGTGGCGCACGCCTGTAGTCCCAGCTACTCAGGAGGCTGAGGCAGGAGGATTGCTTAAGCCTGGGAGTTAAAGGCTGCAATGAGCTATGATTGCACCACTGCACTCCAGCCTGGGCAACAGAGTGAAAATTCATTTCTGAAAAAAAAATCAGCCGGGGCCGGGTGCAGTGGCTCACGCCTGTAATCCCAGCACTTTGGGAGGCCGAGGCGGGTGGATCACGAGGTCAGGAGATCGAGACCATCCTGGCTAACACGGTGAAACCCCGTCTCTACTAAAAATACAAAAAATTAGCCGGGCGTACCACCGGAGGCTGAGGCAGAAAAACTAACCCGCCAGACCTCATGATTCACGGACCACCCCAAACAAAAAAAAAAAAAGCGGGCACCTGTAGTCTCAGCTACTTGCGAGGCTGAGGCAGGAGAATCACTTGAACCCAGGAGGCAGAGGTTGCAGTGAGCCGAGACTGCACCACTGCACTTCAGCCTGGCGACAGCAAGACTCCATCTCAAAAAAAAAAAAAATCAGGCCCAGTGCAGTGGGTCACGCCTATAATCCCAGCACTTTGGGATGCTGAGGCGGGTGGATCACCTGAGGTCAGGAGTTCGAGACCAGCCTGACCAACATGGAGAAACCCCCATCTCTACTAAAAATACAAAATGATCCAGGTGTCATGGCACATGCCTGTAATCCCAGCTACTTGGGAGGCTGAGGCAGGAGAATCGCTTGAACCCGGTGGCGGAGGTTGCGGTGAGCCAAGATTGTGCCATTGCACTCCAGCCTGGGCAACGAGACCGAAACTCCATCTCAAAAAAAAAAAAAAATCATTGGCCAGGTGCAGTGGCTCTTGCCTGTACTGTAATCCCAGCACTCTGGGAGGCTGAGGTGGGCGGATTGCCTGAGCTCAAGAGTTCGAGACCACCCTGGGCAACATGGTGAAATCCCATATCTACTAAAATACAAAAAAAAAATTAGCCGGGCGTGGTGGCGTGCTCCTGTAGTCCCAGCTACTCGGGAGGCTGAGGCACGAGAATCGCTTGAGCCCAGGCAGCAGAAGTTGCTGAGCCGAGATCGCGCCACTGTACTCGAGCTTGAGCTACAGAGTGAGACTTGGTCTCGAAAAGAATTAAATTAATTCAATTAAATTTAATTTAAAAAATCATGCAAGTAGAAGTGACTTTTTTACCCTTCTATCAATAAAATGCTGCCCAGAATGAACCCAAAAGAAGCTTCTAGTATGGAGCAAGTCTGGTGGAAAAGCAGCATATCTCCCAGGAGAGAAGGGAAACGGAGCAGGGCCAATCATCAGGTGACAGTGCAGTGCTACTCACCACCATCATGAAAAACTCATGAGCGTCAGACGCGCCACAGAGATTCCTGATCAGGTAACATCTGCTATTATGATGACAAGCTCCATACAAAAATGTAGACAGCAGGGTAGAAAGACATTATTCTTTATAAATAGGTTCATCTGTGCAATATTCACATTAGAAAAATATACATTGCTTGCCATAGACTTTCCGCTGGATAAAATCAGACAAATCTAGGATCTGACTCCACTTCACTGTGAGGGCTCTGGCTCCACGGTGACAAACAACTCCACAGCTTCTAGAGGAACTCCTTCTGGTGGGCCCATCCGCAGGGCACGCCCCTCTGCATCAGTCACTATGACAATGTCCTCCTCCTGAGGCACTATTGTACCTGGAGGGGACAAGATAAGCCCATCGGAAGTCTGAATAAAAATCTGCTTCTGTCCCTGAGACGATAACTCATGGCTCCCGTTGGAAATTTCAAAAGCCATGGCTTCGCCGACAGCAACCACGCTCTCCAGTTCTCTCTGGCCAGAGTGTACCTCCATCCCACAGGGGAACCGGTTCAAGTCCCCCGAAAGGCTTCTGAGACGCCCTTCAGTCAATAGTGACCCATGTGGGCCAGGCTGAGGCCCTGGCCTGGGCACAGTCCTGTAGGCACAGTCTACTGCCACGCTATCCACAGACAAAATTTTCTCAAGCGGAGGGGCTGCAACCTCCATAGGCAGGACGCTGCTGGGGCTGGGCTGCTGGCGGTTCAGGTGAAAGTCACAAACCTTGCCAAGGTGTCCTGCCTCTGCATGTCCAGGCCCCCCAGGCGGCAGGGACTCTGCTCCACCACCAGATGACAAAGTGCTGCAGAAACCCGGGCTCCTCAGGCTGTCCCGGGTGTCCTGGTCTGAAGAGTGTTCCAAAGCATTCTCTCCAGGAAATGCTGCCACCTGTGCCTGGGTCAGCCTCCTAGGCTCTCCTGACTGAGCATAAAGAGGCAGCCCACTGACATCCCGGGATGAGAAAGCAGCACCTGTAGACCCACTCCTGGCTTCTAAGTTAGCCAGCACCTGAAACTGCGAGCCCGCCTGGAACACACTCCCATCGCCACCAGAAACCGTCGTCGTATGGCTTTCTTCAGAACGGGGACAGACAGTCACATTTACTGGAGCGGCAAAACCTAAACATTTTGGGAAACAGGTGAACATGGCGTGTACTGTGTCATGGCCCACTCACTGCACTCACCACCCAAAACCAGCTAGGCCAAGTCACCTGCCCTGCAGAAAAGTCAAAGCATCGATGCTCCTTGCTCCTTGGGATTGGTAGCAATTTTAAAAAATACATCCCTATTCTCTATTCACAAAGACAGATTTGTATTAAAAATATGCTCTAAGAGCCATTCGACAGTGTGCTGTTTGTTTTTTGTTTTTTTTTTTGAGATGGAGTCTTGCTCTGTCACCCAGGCTGGAGTGCAGAGGCACGATTTCAGCTCACTGCAGCCTCCGCCTCCTGGGTTCAAGCAATTCTCCTGCCTCAGCCTCCTGATAGCTGGGATGCCACCCATGCCAGCTAATTTTTGTATTTTTAGCAGAGACGGGGTTTAACCATGTAGGTCAGGCTGGCCTCAAACTCCTCACCTTGTGACCCACCTGACTCAGCCTCCCAAAGTGCTGGATTACAGGCATGAGCCACCACACCCAGCAACAGTGATTTTATGCCAACATTGAATGAATGATTGGTGGTTCTTCATCAGAGTGAGCTGGAAAATTGCCCAAAGAGGCCTTTCCAAATACTCACATCCACACCCTCCCAACAACCCTACCCACAGACCTGGAACTCCCAGAGGTCCAGGCCCCTGTAGTTCACAATAACCTCCCCAGGTGATTCCAACACATGCCCCAATTAAGAATCACCATCAGGCTGGGCACAGTGGCTGCTCACGCCTGTAATCCTCGCACTTTGGGAGGCTGAGGTGGGCAGATCATTCAAGACCAGCCTGGCCAACATGGGGAAACCCTGTCTCTACTAAGAATACAAAAATTAGCCAGATGTGGTGGTGGGCGCCTGTAATCCCAGCTACTCAGGAGGCTGAGGCAGGAGAATTGCTTGAGCCTGGGAGGCGGAGGTTGCAGTGAGCAGAGATCGCGCCATTGCACTCCCGCCTGGGTGACAGAGCGAGACTCCGTCACAAAAAGAAAAAAAAAAAAGGCTGGCATAGTGGCTCACACCTGTAATCCCAGCACTTTGGGAGGCCAAGGTGGGCAGATCACCTGCAGTCAGGAGTTTTGGACCAGCCTGACCAAGATGGTAAAACCCCATCTCTACAAAAATACAAAAAAAAATTAGCCGGGCATGATGGCGGGTGCCTGTAATCCCAGCTACTGGGGAGGCTGAGTCGGGAGAATTGCTTGAACCCAGGGGGCAGAGGTTGCAGTGAGCCGAGATTGTGCCACTGCACTCCAGCCTGGGCGACAAAGTGAGACTCCCATCTCGGAAAAAAAAATTTATATATATAATTTTTTAAGTGCCTAGTTGTTAGGTTCTGGCTAGAGCCAGAATAAAAGCCACAACCTGTCTTGTTTTTAAATGTTAAATCTCAGCTGGCATGTCCAGCGAAGTCTCATGAAAGCCAAGCCATAGGTGGATGTGTCCTTGGGAGCCATCTCGGCCTAACCTCTTGGGACCTTCCTGGTATAGCCTGCTTACCACCACCTGGTGGCTCTCCTTTTTTTTTTTTTTTTGAGATGGAGTCTCACTCTCTTACCCAGGCTGGAGTGCAGTGGTGCAATCTCAGCTCACTGCAAGCTCCTGCCTCCCAGGTTCAAGCGATTCTCATGCCTCAGCCTCCAGAGTAGCTGGGATTACAGGCACACGCCACCACGCCCAGCTAGTTTTTTTGTATTGTTAGTAGAGACGGGGTTTTGCCATGTTGGCCAGGCTGGTCTCAAACTCCCGACGTCAGGTGATCCACCCGCCTCGGCCTCCCAAAGTGCTGGGATTATAGGCGTGAGCCACTGCACCTGGCCTGTAGCTCTCCATTTTAACAAGGCACTCTAGAAAACCCTGAAGACCTCAAGACTCACAGGCAACGAATCTGGAATGATAGAACACTGGGAGGCTGGAATGAAACTTGAGAAACCATAGGGTCCCCTTAAATCCAGCACAGGTCACCCAACCTGAAAAGTGGCAATCCTGGACACATCTGTGCATGCCAGCAGGGCTGCCGGGCCATGGATACACCCCACAAACAGCATTTTACCCTCACCAGCGGCCAAAGCATGCAAGGGCCTGGGCTTCTCCCAGCCTCTGCTGTTGGCAGCAAGAGATTCAGTGGTATCGTTGGACAGGGCGTCTCTTCTGGGCCTTTTCACCGAGGCCAGTCCTTCCTCCACAGCCTATGAAGAGAAGACCCAATCAGCTAGAATAGGAAGAAACAGGCAAACCTGTACCTCCTCTTCCTGGTGTGAACGGAAGAAGCCAAACCATGCTAATTCACCGTGCACAGAGTCACCGGGCACCCACTTCAGCCATGCCCACCTCATGTTCCCTCTTCTCGCTGCCGGCTCCCTCTGGCTGCTCCCCATCCATGTCTTGGCTGGGGTGCTCGAGTCCAAGGTTGTCTGGGCGTATTTCTTTCTTCCTTAGGAATTCTGTGATTCCTAATGACTCGGCAACCTGAAAAGAAACGGGCCAAGAGAATAAACTTCACCCAAACAGCATACACCTTCAGAAGCACATTCACATGCAAGAATTAAACGACTTCATAGAATTAAATCTACAAAGTTCCTCACCTACTGTGAGATGCCATCTCAACAATGAGAAAGATGAAGATCAACATAATCTTAGATGGACTAGCTGATGATAAAAACGGATTCTCAAAACTAGAAGGTTCTATGTGAGCACAATTTAGAGGAGACCAATCTTTTTTTTTTTTTTTTTTTTTTCCTGAGACAGAGTCTTGCTCTGTCGCTCAGGCTGGAGTGCAGTGGCATGATCTTGGCTCACCGCAACCTCCGCCTCCCGGATTCAAGTGATTCTCCTGCTTCAGCCTCCTGAGTAGCTGGGATTACAGGCATGCACCACCACGCCTGGCTGATTTTTGTATTTTTAGTAGAGACGGGGTTTCACCATGTTAGCCAGGCTGGTCTTGAACTCCTGGCCTCAAGCGATCCGCCTGCCTCAGCCTCCCAAAGTGTTGGGATTACAAGCATGAGCCACCGTGCTCAGCCCAGAACAGTCTTTACAAAACATTTAAAACACTCTCTTTAATGCTATCACAAGCTTAATAATGTTAGCTGATACCATGGTAACTTTCTTTCCCACTATCCCTCCTTTACTGACTTCTCACTGGTCTCTTCAGAAAAACGATCCCGCCTACCCCACACCCAGATCTCCCTTTCCAGCTGGTAAAAAGGCATGGGTTTTGGGGCCTGAGCTGGATCCCAGCTTCTCTGCCCATGGCCTGGGTGATCTTGGTGAGCCACCATCTCCCGAGTCTCCCTTGTCCATCTCCCTGACTTATCCAGACAAGAGATGACAGCTACCTGGAAAGGCTTTTGTGAAGATGAGATTTGACTCCATATGCAATGCCTATGTAAAACACCAGATGTGAAAGTGTTAAGAGACAGCTGTTATCATTTATACATGGACATTATAAAGAGAACCCCACAGAGCATGAGATGGGGGTGGGCACAGCAGGAAGGGTGGCAGAACAAGGTTAAGGGAGAAAACAGGCCATGTGGATTCTGTGCAGACCAACCTGGACGGTGTCCCCTCATAAACTGAGCCACTGTCATGCTCCCAAGAGGCAATGGCAGAGTCTGAGCTGCTTAAAAAGCCAGATTCTGTAGGGCATGCACAGTGTGTGTGTGTGCCGAGTTCTGCTTCACAGCAGGCTGATACCCACACTTGCTAAACTCAAGAGTTTAAAAAACACACAGGTGACTGCTGTTGCAGGGCATCTACATGAGGCTTAGCAAAAACCTGTTACCTTTTCATGATATATAATTTAAGAAAATAAGGCGGGGCATGGTGGCTTATGCCTGTAATCCCAGCACTTTGGAAGGCTGAGGCGGGTGGATCACTTGAGGTCAGGAGTTCGAGACCAGCCTGGCCAATATGGTGAAACCCTGTCTCTACTAAAAATACAAAAATTAGCCGGGCATGGTGGTGCACACCTGTAGTCCCAGCTACTTGGGAGGCTGAGGTGGGAGAATTGCTTGAACCCAGGAGGCGGAGGTTGCAGTGAGCCAAGATGGCACCATTGTACTCAAGCCTGGGTGACAGCAAGACTCTGTCTCAAAAAAACAAAAAACACCCCAAAAAATCCAATGTAGCTAAAGGCAATTTGATAATAACAATGACACTGAAATGAGAATTGTGTCAGAACCACCACAAACAAAAATGAATGGCCCCTATATAATCCACCCCCAAAAACCCACATAAGGAAGAAAACAGGGCCGGGCGTGGTGGTTCATGCCTATAATCCCAGCACTTTGGGAGGCCAAGAAGGGAGGATCACTTGAGCCCTGGCGTTCAAGACCAGAGTGGACAACATAGCGAGACCCCTTCTCTACGAAAAAATTTGAAAATCAGCTGGGCATGGTGACACACAGCTGTAGTCCCAGCTACTCAGGAGGCTTATGTGGGAGGATTGTTTGGGACTGGGAGGTTGAGGCTTCAGTGAGCTGTGATTGTGCCACTGCACTCCAGTCTGGGAGACAGAGGGAAACCCTGCTTCAAAACAAAACAAAAAAAACAAAATGATACCTGAGGTTTTAACTCTGATCATCAGTGAGTGGGAAGATTATGGTGGTTTCCATTTTCTCTTAGCTTATCTTCATTTTTGAGTTTTCTGGAAGAGCATTTATTGCTTTAAGAAAAAAAAACTGGGGACCGGGTGTGGTGGCTCACACCTGTAATCCTAGCACTTTGGGAGGCTGAGGCAGGCAGACTGCCTGAGCTCAGGAGTTCGAGACCAGCCTGGGCAACACGGCGAAACCCTGTCTCTACTAAAATACAAAAAATCAGCTGGGTGTGGCGGCGTGTGCCTCTAATCCCAGCTACTCGGGAGGCAGAGGCAGGAGAATTGCTTGAACCTGGGAGGCGGAGGTTACAGTGAGCTGAGATCGCACCACTGCACTCTAGCCTGGGCGACAGAGCAAGACTCTATCTATCTCCCAAAACAAAAAGAAAAAAAAATTTCACGTGATGGGAAAAAGCTAAAATGAGGTCGAATAGGAAAATGTCATTACTAAAAACATTCTCTTTCATACATGGAGTTTTTTTGTTTTTTGTTTTTGTTTTTTTTTTGAGACAGAGTCTCTGTCACCCAGGCTAGAGTGCAATGATGCAATCTCAGCTCACTGCAATCTCCGCCTCCTAGGCTCAAATCATTCTTGTGCCTCAGCTTCCCGAATAACTGGAATTAGAGGCATGTGCCACCACGCCCAGCTAATTTTTGTATTTTTAGTAGAGACTGAGTTTTGTCATGTTGGCCAGGCTGGTCTCGAACTCCTGACCTCAAGTGATCTACCTGCCTCAGTCTCCCAAAGTGCTGGGACTACAAGCATAAGCCGCTGCACCTGGCCCTTCTTTCTTTTGGCTAACTCTACGAGCAAACTCTTTCTGCCATAGGAGATTGTTACCTTATCATTGTTTATTTCCAGGGTCTCCTGGGAACACAGACCAGAACTACTGAGGTAATCTTGGCACATTTTCTTAACCATTTTATGCAACTCTTCAAATTCCTTATATATAGCTGGGAAAAAAGGCTTTGCTAGATGATCTTTTTCAACCTTCGTGAAGATAAAGACCAAAAAAAAAGTTTAAACTTGAGGCACTGATATGGAAAATACAGAAGAAAATCTAAACAAAGTTTCGGTTCCTTAACCCCTCAACAGCCACTCAGTGGTGTGCGTTTCCTTCAGTCCCCAGTGAGCACCTACTGTGTGCCCCGCATGGCGCAGGGAAGCCAGGATGGGCATGGGAGGAGCAGGTCAAGAAACAAACAAGCCTTGGGTGGGGGCCACGTAGGGCACGGGTGAGCTCCCGGACAGGGCAGGCAGGGAAGGCAGAACGGCCCTGAGCCCCAGCTGGGCTGTCAGCTCTGGAGGGAATGTGGGGCACAGGCAGCCTGGGCTGCAGCCTCAGAGTGGGCTCAGAGGGAGCAGAGCCTCGGGCAGAAGAGGCCAGCTGGGGCGAGTGGGCTCCAGGAGAGCCCAGGATGGCCATTATTTGTGGCTGCCACTTCCATTCCTCCCGTACCAAGTTAAAAGTCAAGGGAGTGGACGGGCACCTGCCCGAGACACCCAGCTACCCAGGCAGTGGCCCCCACACCAGGCACGGTGTGTGACCAGCAGGTTCACTTCAGCTGTCCTGGAAAAGGAAAACAATTCTAAGTGGCCTGGCTCTTTCCAAAATAACTATGAGCTGGGCAAGGTGGCTCACACCTATAATCCCATCACCTTGGGAGGCTGAGGCAGGAGGATTACTTGAGGCCAGGAGTTTGATACCAGCCTGGGCAACAAAGCTATATCCCATCTCTACAAAAAACATTTTTTTAAATAAATTAAAAATTAGCCGGGTATGATGGTGCATGCCTGTAGTCCCAGCTACTTGGAAGGCTGAGGTGGAAGGATTGCTTGAGCCCAGCAGTTTGAGGCTGCAGTGAGCGATGATGGCGCCACTGCACTCTAGCTGGGCGACAGAGCAAGACCGTGTCTCAAAAATAAAATTAACAACTATGCAGGCTATTGAAAAATAATTAATAAATAATAATATTATTTCTAAATAACTTCTAATCATCCTGCTATCATTTAGAAACACTAAGAGTACTCACCTTCATCAGAAGAAACTCATACACGGTCACAACCTGAGCCAGCTGAGGTAGAGCCAGTTCCACCAGATCCTCCCGGTCGCACTGCTGGAGGAACTACCAAGAGAAAGCGTTTCATGCCTTTGAATGTCGCGCAAGAATTTCCCAATAGCCAACAAGTTGGTGCAATATACAACATAAAAGACAGAAAGTTCTCCAAACATTTCAGTGACCAAGTAACTCTAAACATTCTGCTTTATTAACTATTTCACTTGTTTGTCCTTAATGAAGTACTATGATCCATTCTGGGTCCCCCGTGACAAGCTCTGGGCACTGTCCCGGGCACAGGCCCTGGAATAAGGACACGGTGATAAGGAGATGTGTGTCCTGCCCTCTAGGACTCACTCAGGCTGTGCCGCATGCTCAGGTGAGGGGGTGGCACAGCTGGAGGCAGCGCCTGGAGACGGGCAGGCCAGAAGGGCTGAAAGGCAACCCAGGCCCAGGCTGAGAGGAGCCAAAGGGTTTGGATTCCCTTCTCCAGGCAGCTGTGGAGGGAGGTTTTAGGAAGGTGCCTCGGGTGGTGGTGCAGAGGATGGGGCAGGGCTGGAAGCCTGGCAGGCAGTCAAGACTACCCCCAAAGTACAGGCAGGAAAAGATGAGGACTCAGGTAAGGAGAGGGATGTGGGTGGCAGGGGAGGGAGATGAGGGGAGGGCACAGCCCTCCAGGCTTAGCGACCACAGGACATGGGGAGGGGTGAGTGAAGGAGAAAGTCAAGAACGGCTGTGGGTTCCCAGCTTGAGCCTGGGGTAGGCGAAGCGGCCCCTGACAATGCAGGGGTGGACAGAAAGCCAGGTTGTGGGCTCTGCTCAGACATGAAAGGCCAAGGGGTTCACAGGACAGCCAGGTGGAGATGTTTCAATGAAGAGATCTGAGGCACCAGCGAGAGGTCTGAACGGGCAGCGTGGGAGTCTGTGGAGGGAAGAAGGCCTGGGAAACCAGGACGATGGTGGGATCCCCAGGGAAGCGATAAAGTGAGGGGGAAGCTGAGGAAGTCCTAGAAACAGGAAGTCTTCTGAGGTCCAGGGAGATCACAAGATCAGTGCTCAGAAGGCCAGACGCAGTGGCTCGTGCCTGTAATCCCTGCAATTTGGGAGGCCAAGCCAGGAGGATTACTTCAGGCTAGGAGTTCGAGACCAGCTTGGACAACATAATGAGACCCTGTCTCTAAAAAAAATTAAAAATTAGCTGGGTATGGTGGTGTGCGCCTGTGGGCCCAGCTACTCGGGAGGCTGATGCAGGAAGATCAATTGAGCCTGGGAGGTGGAGGCTGCAGTGAGCCATGATTGAGCCACTGCACTCCTGGGTGACAGAATGAGACCCTCTCTCAAAAAAAAAAAAGATTGGTATTTAGGGAGAGAGCAAGAGATTGAGTAGGAGCTGCAAGGGGCTGGAAGGGCTTCAGAGGAGGGCCACAGATGCTCGCAAAACAAGCAGAAAAGCTACAGAAAAATCTTTTCATTGTAAGACAAAAATGTTTAATTAAGACTTTCAAAAACCCTTTGACAGAAGTGACCAGCTGACTTTCAACTCCACAGGAAGTGGGAGAAGGTGGGAATATGGGATATTACCTTGCCATGGCCTGACCTAAATTCTGAATGAGCTTAGTAATAGCAGACAGGGAAACTCCACAATTTTCTGCTTAACACTCAGGTTCAACTGACAGTTTTTTTTTTTTTTTTTGAGACGAAGTCTCGTTCTTGTCCCCCAGGCTGGAGTGCAATGGCATGATCTTGGCTCACTGCAACCTCCGCCTCCTGGGTTCAAGCGATCCTCCTCCCTCAGCCTCCCGAGTGGCTGGGATTACAGGCGCCTGCCACCACGCCAGCTAATTTTGTATTTTTAGTAGAGATGGGGTTTCACTATGTTGGTCAGGCTGGTCTCGAACTCCTGACTTCAGGTGATCCGCCCGCCTCAGCCTCCCAAAGAAGTGCTGGGATTACAGGCGTGAGCCACCGTGCCCGGCCTCAACTGACAGTTTTGTCAGGTGACTAGTTTGGCTCTCCTGTTCCCGCCTAAGAGCAGAGCCCTGTGTATCTTGTGCACACTGTCCCCTCCATCCCTCGAACAGGGACTGATACTTGATGGACACCCAGTAAATGTATAAATTAATATCCATTTCTGGAGAAATTATCATCTGTAAGTCAAGAATGGTTCTGAAGGCCGGGCATGGTGGCTCATGCCTGTAATCCCAGCACTTTGGGAGGCTGAGGCGGGCAGATCACGAGGTCAGGAGTTTGAGACCAGCCTGACCAACAAGGTGAAACCCTATTTCTACTAAAAATACAAAAATTAGCTGGGTGTGGTTGGCAGGCGCCTGTAATCCAAGCTACCCAGGAGGCTAAGGAAGGAGAATCGCTTGAACCCGGGAGGTGGAGGAGCACAGTGAGCCGGGATGGCACCACTGCACTCCAGCCTGGGCGACAGTGTGAGACTCCGTCTAAAAAAAAGAATGGTTCTGAAAACCACTTCCGTTGTTTTCTAAACTACTTCCATATAAACACAGGTTATAATTATTCCTAAACTTACCAAGTCAAGCAACTTTGGGAGCTACACCAAAGGCCGCATAGTCACTTTAAACAGGTAAGAGTATGAATTAGTTCAGATATTACTGTCCTTGGCATCATCATATACTTAATGCAATGACATTTCAGGTGAACTGTTTAGGTGATTCAGAAACTGTTAGTGAATTGCTATATCCATGCTAAAGACACGGGTTTCAAGCACAGGGTTTAAGAGTGAGATACCTCCTTGAGCCTGGCTTTGCTTGGCGACGCCCTCTGCTCCCCTGCCGCAGCAGGGCCACCAGGTAGCTGAGCGGCCCTTCTCTGCTGGAGGACAGCTGTGCGGGACTCTGCAGGGGTCTCTGAGCATGCGCGTCTTCTAGGTCCTTGGTATCTCTCTGATCCCAAAAGAGCTCCATTTTCTGGTTCAGATGGCAATGTCTCTTCAACGTCTACAGACTGACCATTCTAGACAGTGTTGCACACCCAAAAGTAAAATAAAACAAGCATGCTTTATATACCCCATAAAAACCTTTTAGTGGTCGGACGCCGTGGCTCATGCCTGAAATCCCAGCACTTTGAGAGCCCAAGGCAGGTGGATCATTTGAGGTTAGGAGTTTGAGACCAACCTGGCCAGCATGGTGAAACCCCATCTCTACTAAAAATACAAAAAATTAGCCAGGCATGGTGTGCACCTGTAGTCCTGGCTACTCGGGAGGCTGAAGCAGGAGAATCACTTGAACCTGGGAGGCAGAGGTTGCAGTGAGCCAAGATGGCGCCACTACACTCCAGCCTGAGTGATACAGTGAAACTCTGTCTCAAAAAAAAAAAAAAAGAAAAAAAAAACCTGTTTGTTTAAATTTTGGATTTGGAGGTACATGTGCAGATTTGTTACATGGGTATACTGTATCATGCTGAGGTACAAGTAGTGAACACAGTACCCAATAGGCAGTTTTTCAACTCTTGCTGCCCTCCCTCCTTTCCTGCCATGAAAGCCTTAAAGCAGAAAATGTCAAGTCAAAAGCAATGAACTTGCTAAATTATTTCTTCTTCACATAATCAAGACATATTAACTACAATCAATGCATCTTAAATGTTCCCAACAAAATATCCCTTTTGGACACACGATCAATATTAGCTAGGCAGGCTGGGAGCAGTGGCTCACTCCCTGTAATCCCAGCACTTTGGGAAGTGGAGGCAAGAGGACTGCTTGAGCCCAGAAGTTTGAGACCAGCCTCTACAACATGGTAAAACCCTATCTCTACAAACATACAAAAACTAGCCAGGCCTAGTGGTGTGTTCTGTAATCCCAGCTACTTGGGAGGCTGAAGTGGGAGGACTCCTTGAGCCCAGGAGGTTGATGCTGCAGTGAGCCATGATTGTACCACTGCACTCCAGCCTGGGCAACAGAGCAAGTGACCACACACACACACACACACACACACACACACACACACACACACACAAATTAGCCAGGCATGGTGGTGCTTGAGAGGCTGGGAGGATCATTGAGCCCTGGAGATTGAAGCAGCAGTGAACCATGGTTGCACCACTGTGACAGAGTAAGACCCTGTCTCAAATATCTATATATATATTAGTTAGCCTGTAAGTCTGGGGTAGCAAACTGTAACCCTGGGATGTTGACTAAAATGAAACAAAAGACTTCTCTGGAGCTGCGTGCAGTGGCCCATGCCTGTAATCCCAGCACTTTGGGAGGCCGAGACAGGTGGATCACCTGAGGTCAGGAGTTCAAGACCAGCCTGGACAACATGGTGAAACCCCAACTCTAGTAAAAAATACAAAAAAATAGCTGGGCGTGGTGGCAAGAGCCTGTAATTCCAGCTACTTGGGATGCTAAGGCAGGAGAATCACTTGAACCCAGGAGGTGGAAACTGCAGTGAGCTGAGATCGCGCCACTGCACTCCAGCCTGGGCAACAAGAGGGAAACTCTGTCTCAAAAAAAAAAAAAAAAGAAAAAAAAAAAGACTTCTCTGATGTGACTGTCATCTTAAAACCTGACCTGAATTTTGTTCCTTATTCATTACTTATCCATGACTTTTTAAACTTTTAAATTATTTTACTGGATAGATTTAAAATACCATAAAATTCATCCTTTGAAAGTATATAATTCAGTGGATATAATATATTCGCAAAATTGTGTAACCATCACCACTATCTAATTCCCGCACAGTTTCATCGGCTCAGAAAGAAACTGTGTCCATTAGCAGTCACTCCTTCCTCCCTCCCGACAGGCCCTGGTAGCCACCAGTCTACTTTCTGTCTCCATGCATCTGCATGGCTTTTGAAGAGAACCCTAGATCTCGCCTTGTCCTTATGTCCTATTTCCTCATTCCCTGACAATTCCCTCCTCTGAAAATAGGAATAATAATGTAGAAAAATAAAATAAAGGCCAGGTGTGCCCGGTGGCTGATGCCTGTAATCCCAGCACTTTGGGAGGCCGAGACGGGTGGATCACCTGAGGTCAGGAGTTTGAGATCAGCCTGGACAACATGGTGAAACACTGTCTCTACTAAAATTAACAAAAATTGGCCAGGTGTGGTGGTGCATGCCTGAAGGCTGAGGCAGAAGAATCGCTGGAACCGAGGAGTTGGAGGTTGCAGTGAACTGAAATCGCACCACTGCACTCCAGCCAGGGCAACAGAGTGAGACCCTATCTCCAAAAAAAAAAAAAAAAAAAAGAGCGGGGAGCAGTGGCTCACGCCTGTAATGCCAGCACTTTCGGGGACTGAGGCAGGTGGATTGCCTAAGGTCAGGAGCTCGAGACTAGCCTGGCCAACATAGTAAAACCCCATCTCTACTAAAAGTACAAAAAATTAGCTAGGCATGGTGGCAGGTGCCTGTAATCTCAGCTACTAGGGAGGCTGAGGCAGGAGAATCCCTTGAACCCAGGAGGCAGAAGTTGCAGTGAGCCGAGATCATGCCATTGCACTCCAGCCTGGGCAACAAGAGCAAACCTCTGTCTCAAAAAAATAAAAATAAAAATAAAAAAAGAGAGAGAGAATTATAATAGAATACTAAGTACTACAAACTACTGAACGACATGAATAACCTAAATGAAATGGACAAATTCCTACATACACAAAACCTGCCAAAACTAAATCACAAAGAAGTAGAAAATCTGAGGCCAGGCGCGGTGGCTCACACCTATAATCCTAGCACTTTGGGAGGCCGAGGCGGGCAGATGACTTGAGGTCAGGAGTTCAAAACCAGCTTGGCCATCATGGTGAAACCTCGTCTCTACTAAGAAAAAAAAAAAATTAGCTGGGCATGGTGGTGCGTGCCTGTAATCCCTGCTACTCAGGAGGCTGAGGCAGGAGAATCGCTTGAACCCAGGAGGTGGAGGTTGCAGTGAGCCGAGATCGTGCCACCGCACTCCAGCCTGAGTGACAGAGCGAGACTCCATCTCAAAAAAAAAAAAAAAAAAGAAAAAAAGAAAATCTGAATAGACATAAAAGTAGTCAGGAGATTGAATCAAAAATCTCCCAACAAAGAAAATTCCTGGACCTGATGGCTTCACTGGCGAATTCTATCAAACATTTAAAGAATGAACACCAATCCTTTTTAAACATTTCCAAAAAATTAAAGAGGAGAGAACACTCCCTCACTCATTCTATGAGGCCAGCATTTCTCTGAAACCAAAGCCAGACGAAGCCACAAGAAAGGAAACTACAGGCCAATATCCCTCACGAGCACTGATGCAAAAAAACAAATACTAGCAAATCAAAATCAGCAGCTTATTAACAGGATTGTATGCTGTGACCAAGTGGGATTTACCCCTAGAAAGCAAAGATGGTTCAATATATGAAAACTGATCAGTGTAATATACCATATTAACAAAATGAAGGAAAAAAAATATGATCATCTCAGTTGATGCAGAAAAAGCACTGACAAAATTCAACACCCTTTCCTGATAAAAACACTCAACAAACCAAGAATAGAAGAAACTACCTCAACATAATAAAAGCCATATATGAAAAACCCACATCATGCTCAGTGGTGAAAAACTGAAAGCTTTTTCTCTAAATCAGGAACAAGGTAAGGATGCCTGCATTCATTACTTCTGTTCAACACAGTGCTGGAAGTTCTAGCCAGCACACTTATGCAAAAAAAAGAAATAAAAGGCATCAAAATTGGAAAGTGCCGGGCACGGTGGCTCACGCCTGTAATCCCAGCACTTCGGGAGGCCGAGGCAGGCGGATCACCTGAGGTCAGGAGTTCAAGACCAGCCTGGCCAACATGGTAAAACCCCATCTCTACTAAAAATACAAAAAATTAGCTGGGCATGGTGGTGGGCACCTGTAATCCCAGCTACTCAGGAGGCTGAGGCAGGAGAATCACTTGAACCCAGGAGGTGGAGGTTGCAGTGAACTGATATTGTGCCACTGCACTCCAGCCTGGGCGACAGCAAAACTTCGTCTCAAAAAAAAAAATGTAAAGAAAGAAGTAAAATTATCTCTATTTGCAGATATGATCTTATATGTAGAAATGCCTAAAGATTACACACACACACACACACACACACACACACACACAATATTAGAATAAATGAGGCCAGGTGCAGTGGCTCATGCCTATAATCCCAGCATTTTGGGAGGCTGAGGTGGGCAGATCACTTGAGGCCAGAAATTGGTCACCAGCCTGGCCAATATGGCGAAACCCCGTCTCTACTAAAAGTACAAAAATTAGCCAAGCATGGTAGCACACGCCTGTAATTCCGGCTACTAAAAAGGCTGAGGCAGGAGAATTGCTTGAAACGAGGGGGCAGAGGTTGCAGTGAGCTGAGATCACACCACTGCACTCCAGCCTGGGCAACAGAGTCAGACTTAAAAAAATAAAAGGTAAATACACAAAATCAGCTGCATTTCTAAATACTAACAATGAACAATTTGAAAAGGAAATAAAGAAAATAATTCCACTTAAAATCTAGCAATTCCACTTAAAATCTAGCAATTCCGCTTCTGGATATATACCCAAAGAAACTGGGCCGGGCGTGGTGGCTCACACCTGTAATCCCAGCACTTTGGGCGGCCAAGGCGGGTGGATCACAAGGTCAAGAGATCGAGACCATCCTGGCTAATATGGTGAAAGCCCGTCTCTACTAAAAATACAAAAACTTGGCGTGGTGGCTCACGCCTGTAGTCCCAGCTACTCGGGAGGCTGAGGCAGGAGAACAACTTGAACCTGGGAGGCAGAGATTGCAGTGAACTGAGATCGTGCCACTGCACTCCAGCCTGACGACAGAGCGAGACTCCATCTCAAAAAAAAAAAAACAATAGAAAGCAGGGTCTCAAAGATGTAATTGAACATCCGTGTTCATAGCAGCGTCATTCACAATAGCCAGAAGGTGAAAGCAACCCAAGTGTCCATCGACAGATGAATAAGCAACATGTGGTATGTACACACGGGGAGATATTACTCAGTCTTACAGAGGGAGGACATTCTGACACTCGCTACAACATGAACCTCGGACACGGTGCAAAGTGAAATAAGCCAGCCACAGAAAGACAAATATCCTGTGAGTCCACTTCTATAAGGAAATTAGAGGAAGTCAAAATCGTAGAAGACAGAAAGTAGAATAGTGGCTGCCAGGGTTGGGGGAAAGGGGAATGGAGAGTTGGTGTTTACAGGGACAGAATTTTAGTTTTTTGTTTCTTTTTCACTTAGCCCAACCTGAAGCTCAGAGTTTTAGTTTTAGAATATGAAACAAGAGTTCTGGAGATGTGTGGGAGTGATGGTTGCACAACACTGTGAATGTATTTAATACCCCTGAACCACACACTTAAATACGGTTAAGATGGTAAATGTCATGCTACGTGTATTGTACTACTGTGTGTGTGTGTGTGTGTGTGTGTGTGTGTGTGTGTGTGTGTGTGTGTATACATATTTTTTTTTTTTTTTGAGATGGAGTTCCGCTCTTGTTGCCCAGGCTGGAGTGCAATGGCACGATCTCGGCTCACGGCAACCTCTGCCTCACAAGTTCAAGCGAATCTCCTGCCTCAGCCTCTCAAGTAGTTGGGGTTACGGGCATGTGCTACCATACCCAGCTTATTTTGTATTTTTAATACAGACTGGGTTTCACCATCTTGGCCAGGCCGGTCTCAAACTCGTCACCTCAGGTGATCCGCCTGCCTCGGCCTCCCAAAGTGCTGGGATTACAGGTGTGAGCCACTGCACCTGGCTCAATAAAATATTTTAGAAAAAAAATTTTTGATGTGATAATGCAAATTCATAGCGACTCACACCTACTTTATCGGGAGTTTCAGAAGCGGCAGAAGGGGGAGAGGACACGCTAAGCAGCCAGGGGCTGTTGACACTCCAGAGCACCCCCGGGGACTCCTTTTCTCAACAACACCCTCTGTAATGGCAGCACCAGCGAAGAGCGCACTGCCATTGGTTTTACTGACCAAACCTAAAGAGCTGACGGATGCATTCCCATCAGATGTGCTCACTAAATCATGCCAGCACACGGAAGACACACATCTCCTGGCCTGTTTGGCAGCAGTGCAGACAACGTGGGGGTCTCAGATCCTCCACTAGAATGATTTTGCTCCCGCTTGAGCCTTCGCCTGAATCCCCACCAGACACCATAAAGGTCAATGTAAGGATGATGAGCAGGCAGGGGCAGGAATTGGGACTGATTTGGTTTGAATCTGTGTCCCCACCAAATCTCATGTTGAAGTGTAATCTCCAAAGTTAGAGGTGGGACCTGGTGGGAGGTGACTGCTGGATCATGGGGGCAGAACCCTCATGGCCGGTTTAGCATGACAGTGAGTGAGTTCTCATGATATCTGGTTGTTTAAAAGTGTGTGGTGGCCGGGCGTGGTGGCTCACACCTGTACTCTCAGCATTTTGGGAGGCTGAGGCAGGCGGATCACCTGAGGTCAGGAGTTCAAGACCAGCCTGGCCAACATGGTGAAACCCCGTCTCTACCAAAAATACAAAAGTTAGCCAGGCATGGTGCCGGGCGCCTGTAATCCCAGCTACTTGGGAGGCTGAGGCAGGAGAATCACTTGAACCCAGGAGGCGGGGGTTGCAGTGAGCCAAGATCAGGCCACTGTGCTCCAGCCTGGATGACAGAGCAAGGATCCATCTCAAAAAAATAAATGAGTGTGTGGCACCTCCCCCTGCGCCTTGTTCCTGCTGTGGCCATATGAGGCGCCTGCTCCCCGTCTGCCTTCACCGTGACTCTTTCCCAAGGCCTCCCCGGAAGCTGAGCAGATGCCAGCACCAGGCTTCCTACACAGCCTGCGGGACCATGAGCCAACTAAACCTCTTTTCTTTATAAAATACCTGGTTTCAGGTATTTCTTTATAGCAATCCGAGAACGGCCAAATAACAAGACACATACCCAGACAGAAACATTACCTGCAGGCCACCGCGTGCTGACTCTGTCACCAAGCAGGAGCGGGCCCCTCCCTCACATGGAGCCGCTGGCGTGGACGGCCCCGGGGAGGTCAGGCTGAGCGTCCTTTCCTCCATGCGCCCTCGGAGGGTGCTTCCACTGGCCTTCTCAGACAGCACCATCTCGGGGTCCAGCTGGCCATGGCCTGGGTTAAGTTTAAAATGTCGGGCCAGTCCCCCCTTCCCTATATATGACTTTTCACAAGTCTGACACTTAAAGCTTTTGGGCCTCAGGGGGCAGCTTGATAAGTCAAAGAGTGCGCGCCTCTCCCTCTGATCTTCATCTTCTTCCACACAGAGTTCTGAATAATCATCAGAATCTGACGGATGACCATCTGCCAAATCCTCTGTTTTTATGAACTTATAATCTTTAGCTTTATACTTGGGAGGTCGAGATACCCGTCCAGAACGTGTCTGTACTTTTAACGATTTTTTTAGTTTCTCAGTATGTTTTGTACGCAAGTTGGAAATAAACGGATGTGCTGAACTGGATGAAACAGATGTTACTGCCAGTGGTTCGGAGGTAGACAAAGGGGTCAACGTGGAGCCCTGTTCATTTGGAGCCTTGGGGGCTGGGACTGTCTTTGCAGGGACCACCTGGAGGGCTGGCAGTGGTCTCTGTACAAACCTCTGAGCAGGAGGTTGGCGTAAGTCACTTAGGAAGCATGACTGTGGCTCGGTTCTCACAAGCGGCTGTACCCTGAGCAGCTGAGGGCTGGTGATGTGGAGCCCCACCAGGCAGGAGCTCCCCCGGGGCGGCTGGC
This sequence comes from Hylobates moloch, assembly GCF_009828535.3. Lineage (NCBI taxonomy): Eukaryota > Metazoa > Chordata > Mammalia > Primates > Hylobatidae > Hylobates > Hylobates moloch. The sequence goes on from NW_026652291.1 coordinate 3,270,079, forward strand.
TCTTTCTTGCAGTTTGGGGCTGGATTGTGGCCGGTAGGGGCTTTGGCCTCTCCTGACCTTTCGTTTCTCCAGACGTTACCTTGACACAAATGGCTTCTAGTTGCTTACGTACAGAAAGACGAGAAAGAAAAGCACTGTGCTTATCAACATGTCTGCAATTTCACGCTTGTCATAAACCCATTATTGACATTTTTTCTAAATTACATCTTACATATAAAAATTGATGTAATGTGTTTGTACTAAGGTGGTGTTTTCCAGACCTTTCTGACCAGAGACCACAGTGATATAAGCTGGGCTTGGTGGCTCACACCTGTAATCCCAGCACTTTGGGAGGCCGAGGTAGGCCGATTATTTGAGGTTAGGAGTTTGAGACCAACCTGGCCAACATGGTGAAACCCCATCTCTACTAAAAATACAAAAATGAGCTGGGCGTGGTGATGCACTCCTGTAGTCCCAGCTACTCGGGAGGCTGAGGGAGGAGAATCGCCTGAAGCCGGGAGGAGGTTGCGGTGAGCTGAGATCGCACCACTGCACTCTAGCCTGGGCAACAGAGTGGGACTCCATCTCAAAAAAACAAAAACAAAAACAGAGACCACAGTGATACGTTTCACATTATGACCTAGTACACGTGTATATAAATATCTGCATACATAAATAAAAAGTTGATGGAACTACTTACCATTCCTATATAAATGCCCACTGATTGTATCTATTCTACATCACTTTTTTTTTTTTTTTTTTTCCCGAGATTAGGGTCTCACTCTGTCACCCAGGCTAGAGTGCAGTGGCGCGATCTTGGCTCACTGTAACCTCTGCCTCCAGGTTTGAGTGATTCTCCCATCTCAGCCTCCCGAGTAGCTACCACCACACCCAGCTAATTTTTGTATTTTTTGGTAGAGACGGGTTTCACCATGTTGGCCAGGCTGGTCTCAAACTCCTGACGTCAAGTGATTGATCCACCTGCCTTGGCCTCCCAAAGTGCTGGGATTTCTGGCGTGAGACACCACGCCCAGTTCTATTCTACATCACTTTTTAAAAAATACTAGTCATAATCTACTAAGTTGGTTTCATGACCAGTTAAGAGATAAGAGCCTTCTTAACAGTTTTACCCATGTGAGGTTTTTTTTTTCTTTTGAGACAGACTCTTGTTCTGTTGCCCAGGCTGGAGTGGAGCGGCACAATCTCGGCTCACTGCAACCTCTGCCTCCTGAGTTCAAGCGATTTTCCTGCCTCAGCCTCTCAAGTATCTGGGATTACATGCACGTACCACCACGCCCCGGCTAATTTTTGTATTTTTAGTAGAGATGGGGTTTCACCATTCAGGCTGGTCTCGAACTCCTGACCTCTGGCAATCCACCCACCTCAGCCTCCCAAAGTGCTGGGATTACAGGCGTGAGCCACCACACCTGGCCAGTTTTTTTTGTTTGTTTGTTTGTTTTTGAGATGGAGTCTCATTCTGTCGTCCAGGCTGGAGTGCCACTGCAACCTCTACCTCCCAGGTTCAAACGATTCTCCTGCCTCAGCCTACTGAATTGCTGGGATCACAGGTGTTTGCCATCACGACCAGGTAATTTTTTTTTTTTAAGATGGAGTCTCACTCCGTCGTCCAGGCTGGAATGCAGTGGCGCTACCTCGGCTCAGTGCAACCTCTGCCTCCCGGGTTCAAGCGATTCTCCTGCCTCAGCCTTCTGAGTAGCTGGGATTACAAGCACCTGCCACCACGCCCAGCTAATTTTTGTATTTTTAGTAGAGAAGGGGTTTCACCATGTTGGTCAGGGTGGTCTCAAACTCCTGACCTCATGATCCGCCTGCCTCAGCCTCCCAAAGTGCAGAGATTACAGGCATGAGCCACCGTGCCCGGCATTACACATGTGTTTTTGCTTGGAGTTTTTAGTACTCTAAAAGCAGACGTAATTCATAATGTGGGCCCATGTTTTTAAAAAAGTTTTTAATGAAATTCTGGAAGCCATAAAAAAGCCATAAAGAACAATGTTACCCAGCTTCCTACTGCCCAACCTGCATGCCTGTTTCTTCACCCTGTCCTGAACGTGTTTAGCATTCTCATGCTTTTTAAAAATTTATATGGCATATGCAGATATTTCTAAAAATATATAGTTCAGTTCTGAAATGTTTTTAAACTTTATATAAATGATATCATCTCCTGCAACTTGAAAGGGCTTTTTTCGGGTTTCTTTACTTCATTTTGCTTCAGGAATTTTATCCACGTTAACGTGGGTAGGTCTCAGGGGTTCATTTTCTCTGCAGTATGAGTACACCTCCAACCTTCTGTTCCTAAGTTCTGCTCTGAATCTTCATGATGTACGTGTGTACATGTGTGAGTTTCTCCAGGGGCATGTACCTAGGCATAGGGCTGAGTATCTTCAACAACTTTTTACAAATATATCTAACGAAATTTCAAATACATGTGCTTTTTGACCCAGTAATTCAATTTCCTGGATTCTATAAAAAAAACACGCAGGTGGCCACAAAGATGTTCTGTTCTACGAAGTTCAAAGCAGCACTGTCTATAATAGCAAAACACCTACCAAAGGGGAGAACTACCTTCAATAACATCCCACAAATATTTATTGAGCACTGACCGCGTGCCAGAAACACTGTTACAGGTGTCAGGGAAACAGCTGTCATACAGCTTAGGGGAGAAGGACGGGGAAGCAAAAGAAACAAGGCTCCCGCCCTCACAGAGCAGAAATAATGAGCATTTTCCTCCAGGGAGAAAAAGAGGCAAACCTCATCACCCGGAGCACAATTTCCCAGCCAACATTTCAGAACATGATCCTTTGACATGGGTGGCTGGAGGATGCCCAGCAGCATCTCTGCCTCTACCCACTATATGCCAGTAGTGATCCCAAGTCCTGATAATGAAGACATTGCCAAGTGCCCCCTATGGGGGCAAAACTGCCCTCGGTTGAGAATCACTTATTTGGGACCACTAACTGGCCCGCTTTGGACTCAACCTTCTGGTGTGATCCTCAAACAGTGGAGCATCAACAAAAATGTCACACAGGAGAGAATAAAGATCCTCACTGAGATCAAGCTGAAGTGTGACTCTCATCTGTCTCTTGCTATACTAGTACCATAGCAGAGGTCAGCCAACACTTTGTATGAATTGTAGAGAGCTGGCACCACAGCCCTGGGAGTCCCCAACTCCTGGGCTACTTGTTAATCAAATGACAACGAGATTGACTTTGCATATCCTTCAAGAACCCCATCTCTTTCATTTTACTGCCAGTCACACCTGTAATCCCAGTGCTTTGGGATGCTGAGGCAGGAGGATTGCTTGAGGCCAGGAGTTCAGGGCTAGCCTGGGCAACATAGTGGGACCCTGTCTCTACAAAACATTTTTAAATTAGCCAGATATGATGGTGCATGCATGTAGCCCCAGCTACTCGGGAGGCTGAGGTGGGAGGATCATTTGAGCCTGGGAGTTCGAGGCTGTAGTGAGCCGAGATCAGTCCAGCCTGGGTGAGAAAGAAAGACCCTGTCTCAACAAAACCCCAAAACAAAAACAGAATAATATACATACATACACTAAACCCTACTGTTTGAGGATAACCACAGCAGCAAAGCCAAACTAATAATGTATTTATCCTCTATCCTGACTGGCTTACCCTGTGGGTATCATGCTTGATACTGTTATGTTTAGTTAATTCAGCTAACATTAACTAAGTATTTCTGGGTGGAATACGTACACACGAGCCGTCCTAGCCTCACCCTTGAGATGGGGGCGGTTTCCCCTGCCATGCCTCAGTCCCCGCAGACCTGCTGAATCGGATCTCCTGGGGTGAGGTCCCAAGATCTGCCCTTTCAAAAGCTCCACTGATGATTCTGAAGGCAGACAAGCTTCCCCAAGGAATGCAGACAAGCTTCCCCAAGGAATGCAGACAGGTGAGGCAGACAGGAAAAATGTCATCATGGTACAACAGGTGCAATCAAGAGGCGGGAACAGCCCAGAGGTGGTGGATTGCCCAGAAGCAGTGATCTCTGAGGGGCATTTTGAAGGCTGGGAATTTTTGCCAGGTGAAAAGGGGCACACATCCATGTGTAAATGCACGGATGCATGAAAAGGGGCACAGCATGTTGGATGGAACTGGAAATTTCTGTGGGGTGGAGAAGAGGGAGGATGGGGACAGACAGCAGCCTAGATCTGACCCAAGTGTGTCCATTGGTCTGCTTCTGATCCACACCATCCCCCACGGTGAACACTGGGCCTTCTGCTGTGGTTGTTGAAATGCACCCCCAACCGCCCCAGAACCTGCCTCTCCTCTTCTGCATTTCCAATTCAGACGCACCCTTTCAAATTTAGTTCCGATACCACCTCTTCAACAAAGCTGCTTCTGATCTCCTCAGCCAGGAACAATCCCCCTTTCTCTAAATACATTCAGTTCTTTTTCACTATCTTTAGCTTTCTGGCCTTGATTGGAAGTTATCTGGGTCTTGTTTTATCTCCTGTTAGTTCATAAACTACTGAGGGGCAAAGTACGCACCCGGTTTGCCTTTGTGGCCTCCATGACACAGCTGGGGCTGAAAGAGAATCAGCAGAATGTGCTGCAAAGCTACATTATTGCAGGTAGAATTTATATCGTCTCCATTAGATTAGCTACAAAATACAATCCCATCATGCTGCCTAAGCTCGATTAAGTTTGCTTTTGCTTTACGAAAAATATGTCATTTTTGGATTCCAAACCCAAAAAGCTGTGGCCATATTCAGCAGGGTATGGTGAGGAGTACAGGGGCTCGGGAGAGCAGCCACACCTGAGGGACCTTGGGCAAAGCCACGCAACCTCCCTGAGCTTGTTTCCCACCTGCAAATGCCGGTACAAAAACACTGCTGAAAACTAAGCGGCCCAGCACAGTGCCCGGCCCAGAGCAGAGGCTTTGCAGGTGGCTGCCCCCGGATGGCATCTTGCAGCCTTCTGACCCAGATCAAAGTCCAAAAAGGTTGAGTTACCCAAGGTCACACCTCTAGATAGTGATAGTGTGGCATGTGGACAGAATCACACTCGTCTTCCTAAACCTTAGCAAGACAACTCTCCAGTCTTGATGATTAACTGGATACAACCCTACGCCGCTAACATCAGTCAAAAAAACTCACGAGTGAAGGTTCCTGATTCTATTCCCTAACCCATTTCTTCTAGTGGAAAAAGCTGTCTTCTTTTGGCAGTTTTGGGGTGAGACTAATTTTGTTTACAACCCCAGCGCTGAAATGGGATGGAATTTTACAGCTGCCGTGTAGGCCCTCTGGCTTCAGGCGCTATGCTACACCCTCCGGAGTCGGGCGACCGTCTTCTAGTTATCACTCCCCTAGCAACCAAAAGGTGTGTGGCCCAGGAAATAAACCCACTGGGAAAGGATGTTTTGTAGTATACAGAGTGCTTTCACATATTCCAAACATTGTGTATCAGGCACTGTGCTGGGTACGGCGGTTACAAATCAGTCACTATAACCCAGGATGTTAAGTCCTGCAGCGAACTAGTGTATTGTGCTTAACTTTGTTCCAAGCCTGGGCCTTGACACCTTACACCTGAAAAGCTAAGTTGGTTCCTTTTAATTCATTCATGTTTCAGCTCTAGTGTCTGGCCTACGGGACCACCCACTCTAAAGCGGCCCCCGTCAATCCCAGAACCTGCCTTATGTTCGTTCTTCATCAAGTGTGTTCAAGGCTTCACCTCCTGCACATAGCGGGGAGTGCTGGGAACACGGTCTCTAAGTGCTCCACAAAGGCTGAACGAGCGGTCAAAGGCCTGTAAGAAGAGCTAGGGAGCACGCAAAAGCCAACAGCAGGGCTGTGAAGGCAGAGAAGGCACGAGGGCGTTCCAGGCACAGGGCCTAGCGTGAGCAACCGCTCCTAGAGTGAGGCTCCTGGGGTGAAAATGCCAGGGTGGTGACAGGTGGGGGCCGAACGCCGTCCCTAAGAAGCTCAGCTTGGGGACGCCCTGAGTCTTAACCCAGGCGGATACTGGCCTCCCCGGACGAGCAGCTAGCCCTGCCGCGGGGCGTCGGCCCCCTTCGGGCCTCAGTTTCCCCACGTCCCTCCCGACGCCTCACCTGGGGCGGGAGCAGGCGCGGCGGGCGCGGGGTCTCGGTGCCCCGGCCCCGCTGCAGGGCGGCCTGTTGGGCCGCGTCCCGCAGCCGCCGCGCCGCGTCCTGCAGCACGAAGGGGGGCGGCGGCGGCGGCGGCTGCGCCTTCGTCACCTGCTCCAGGACCCGCCGCAGCTGCTCGGGGCCCAGCGGGGCCACACGTGCGACGCTGCCGCTCTGGCCCGGAGGAGTCGGGCCGCCGCCGTCGCCACCATCCTCGCTGCCGCCCCCAGCCTCCTGCTCCGCATCCGCCATGGCGGCCGAGACGGGGACTCGAACCCGGGTTGCTGAGCGACGGCGTCTCCAATGTGCGTCACCTAGGAGAGGGGCGGGCTACGAGTGCCTCGCAGGCCAAGACACCTCGAAAGGCGACCGCGTCTGGCCGGGAAAGTCGTGGAGTGCCCCGCCCCAGCCGACAACCGCCGCGGCTCCTAGGGCTGATCAGCAGAGCGGACCCCCGTTGTTTTCCTTATTGCCTGTCACGGATGTGTTTAAGACTCACCTTCTCCAGGAGCTGTCCCGGATCTCCCAGGGGGAGGTCTTCAGGGTTCCAGAGCCCCTGGCCCAAAAGTTACCACACTATCCAAGTGTTCTGACGTCATCATGCATCCGAATCAGCGAAGGATGCTGTCTGGAGATGCAGAGTCCTGCGCCCACCCCTAAACGTTTGGATTTATACATCTGAGAGGGGACCACAGTTTGAATTGTTAACGAGAGTGTTTCCCAATCCTCAAATTTTTGCCTTGTCACCCTAGCTTCTCTCTACCCACCCACCGAGATTGGGTGCACCTTGAAGGGAGAGATGATATATTACACAATCGGTGCCCAGCACAGGCCCTGCCCAGAACACAACGCACGCTCAGGGCATGAATGATGGATGGATGAATATGAATAAACGAATGAGTGAACGAATGAATGAACCCACCCTCTCTCTATCCATCAGCTCCACTGCCCCATCTTCCTCAGCCTGATCGCCTCTCCTTCTTACGGTTGAGGCTCTGTGCGCCCTCCGAATCTTGTAGCTGAAGGTGTGTACACACGTCCCAGCTCCTTTCCCCAAGGAGAGCAGGAGGTCCACTGGTCAACAAACCCTTATTAAGCACCTGGTGGGTGAATCGCTGTTTCCGCCCTGGGGGTATACAGTCTAGGTGCCGAGAAGGAGGAAACTGGCATTTGCAGCGCAGTATGATGAGCGCTGAAGCCGGTAAAGTAAAGCTGGAGGCCTGGGTGGTGTCAGAGAAGGTCCTGGAAGATCACCATCATCTTCATCAATACTCACATTGCATTCACGATGATCCCTTCCGTGTTATTTTTTAATGGTGAATTTTATATTATGGGTATCTTTGTTTTGTTTTGTTTTGTTTTTGAGACAGAGTCTCGCTGTCGCCCAGGCTGGAGTGCAATGGCGCGATCTCGGCTCACTGCAGGCTCCGCCCCCCGAGGTTCACGCCATTCTCCTGCCTCAGCCTCCCGAGTAGCTGGGACTACAGGCGCCCGCCACCTCGCCCGGCTAATTTTTTGTATTTTTAGTAGAGACGGGGTTTCACCGTGTTAGCCAGGAGGTCTCGATCTCCTGACCTCGTGATCCGCCCGCCTCGGCCGCCCAAAGTGCTGGGATTACAGGCATGAGCCACTGCGCCGACCCCCACCACGTCTATTTTTTTTTTTGTGACGGAGTCTCGCTCTGTCGCCCAGGCTGGAGTGCAGTGGCGCGATCTGGGCTCACTGCAAGCTCCGCCTCCCAGGTTCACACCATTCTCCTGCCTCAGCCTCCCGAGTAGCTGGGACTATGGGCGACCGCCACCACGCCCAGCTAATTTTTTTTGTATTTTTAGTAGAGACGGGGTTTCACTGTGTTAGCCAGGATGGTCTCGATCTCCTGACCTCGTGATCTGCCCGCCTCGGCCTCCCAAAGTGCTGGGATTACAAGCGTGAGCTACCGCGCCCGGCCTATTATGGGTATCTTACCACAATTTGTTTTTTGTTTTTTTTTTTTTTTTTTTATATGTCACTATATCACTCTGGCTGGAGTGCAGTGGCACGATCTTGGCTCACTGCAACCTCCACCGCCTGGGTTCATGCGGTTCTCCTGCCTCAGCCTCTTGAGTAGCTGGGATTACAGGCGTCCGCCACCATGCCTGGCTAATTTTTGTGTTTTTGGTAGAGACGGGGTTTCATCATGTTGGTCAGGCTGGTCTTGAAATCCTGACCTCAGGTGACCCGCCCGCCTCAGCCTCCCCAAGTGCTGGGATTACAGGTGTGAGCCACCACACCCGACCAGATTTCAGGAATTCACATGCCTTCTGCTCAAAATAATTTTCATGCCACCGTGGCATATTCTAAACCCCTTCAAGCTCAGGAAACTTGAGGGCAGCAACCTCCACCGATTCCTCCATGCTGTATCCCTGCATTTAACAACGTGCCTGGCACGACTATTAAAAGATGTGACATCCATCGTGTGTACAGGTGTCTATTTTAAGTGTCAGCTGCCCCAGGCTCTCCTAACTTTGCTTATAATAGCAGTAGCGCCATCAGCTGGCATTTATTGAAAACTTTTACTACACCCTGGGCACATACCAAGGTCTGTAGATTTTGAGCTGCTTCTTATTTAGGTCAGAGCTAGTAGCTGTTTCCACTGTAGAATTTTCAAAAACAGGTGGAGCCCTTGCCAGATCCTGACATAAAATGGCATCAACCCTATACAACCGGCTTTTGTTCAACTGAGCACACTGACCACCCTAGAAACTTGAACCGAGTGAGAAATTCATCCACTTGCTCTGGCTGCAAAATGTAGAACCAAGAGGAAGAAATGTGAAGCCTGAGATGTCTCTGAAAAGAAAAGAGGGAGGAAAAAAAGCAAGAGAAGGTTTCCAGAGGCTTCCACAACCTGAACGCCTCACTAAAAACATGGCAGTCATCTAGTGGCTGGTCACTATCTCCAGCAGGTTGGGCTTTGTGTCTCACCGTTTTGCTCCCAGCCTAGAACGGTGCTGGGCATGTAGTAGCTCTTCATATGCATCTGTGGAATGCATTCATTCCAGACCTGGATTTTCAGCCCCAAGACTTCCCCGCAAGGGGGCCCAGGGAACACTAGGCGGTGATGTCTGGGAGCACCTGTCTTCACTGGGCGGTTCCTCCAGGCCAGACGCAGCCTCAGGAAATGTGGGGGGTGGAGGCGGGGGATGTACATCGGTTTGGATGTCCAGAGTGTCCTTTAAAACGACAAATGTAAAAGGCCTAACCAATGGCATTCTAAAACAGACCCTTCAGGTGGTGGCGCGGGGACTCGGGGTGAGGAGCCACCGCCCCAGCGCGCGCTGAGTTCCTCCCGCTCTCCCCAGCAGGTAGCCTTGGACAACCTCTGGGCCCAGTCCAAAAGATTCCGCAATTCTCTCCTGCCTGCACGCCGGTTACAGTATCAGAAAGGAATATTTTTAAAAATAGTTGCAAAAGGAGTTAATGGGGAGAACAGAAAAAGGCACGCTATGCTGGCCCGTACGGGGATCGAACCCGCGACCTTGGCGTTATTAGCACCACGCTCTAACCAACTGAGCTAACCGGCCTCCTGACGCCGGCCCGCCACGGGAGTGCCTAAGAGGGCTCCAAGCCCGCGCCCGCCCCCTAGCGACTCCCTGCCGAGCCCGCGCCGCTGGCTGCATTCGGCTTCGCCACAGCCGCGACTTTCGACCTCTTCACGGTCATCCCCACTGGCCCGATGCAGAAACTAAGACCTAGGGGACTTCAAGGAGAAGGGAGGCGGCTCCCTACAGCGAAGGCGGCTTTTTTTTCACAGGGAAAATGCAAATTGCACACGGGAGGCTTAGCTCCGCAGTGAGAAGGTTTTCAAACAAGAATCCTGCAGCTTGGAAACTTCGTGTACCAGAGGCCTTTGGCATGGTTAAATCAAGCTTGGAAAATACAGAAAACCGGACAAAAGAACCACCGAATTCCCTGTCGCCCAATAAACAAGGGCCGCTGGCGTCTTGGCTTCCTTCCTGCCAGTTTTTTTTCCTACAGTACACGTGTATTTACACACACACACACACACACACACACACACACACATACGGAATCCGAAGCCCTGTATGAAGCAGTCATTTTTTCTTTTTTTTGAGACGGAATCTCCCTCTGTCGCCCAGGCTGGAGTGCAGTGGCGCGATTTCGGCTCAATGAAGCAGTCTGTTTTTTATCTTTCTTTTTGCTTTTAATATTCTAGAATAAGCATATCCCTAAACAATTGCAAATGTCATTTTAAATGATTCCTCAGTGTTTCATTGAGTGGCTTTCTCCCTGTTTTTTTTTTTTTTAGTGTCGGAAAAAATGTTTTCATTTTACTCTCTCTCGTTAACTGAGCACATAAATAAATCACATGGTACAGGTAGAAGGGTTGAAACAGCCACTGGGTGGGCAACGATGGTACCCACCCCTAAAAGCATAGGATCTGTATGCAAAAAAAGAGAGAGAGAAAGAAAAGGCTGGGAAGACAAACCACCACCGTGTCCACCACCCAGCCTGCATGTCCCAGAGGCCTGCTGTTCTTCTACAGGGCCTGACTATGGTGTGCTGCGTGGCCCTCCCACTCCAGGAGCACCAGAAGGGAGGACCAGCTTTTGTGTGTGTGTGTGTGTGTGTGTGTGTGTGTGTGTGTGTGTGTGTGTATGTGTGTGTGTGAATTTTTAGTAGAGATGGGGTTTCACCATGTTGGCCAGGCTGGTCTCGAACTCCTGACCTCAAGTGATCCGCCTGCCTTGGCCTCCCAGAGTGCTAGGATTACAGGCGTGAGCCACCGCGTCCGGCCAGCTTTTTAACACTATACATTCTGCTCTGATTACTCCAGTAAACTGCTTGGACTGATGTATCGTCGGGGTTCTTTGTCACAAGCAGCAGAAACCGAGTCTAGCTGATTCGAACAGATTTTATGTAAAGGATGTTAGGTAGGTCACCCTCCACGAGCAAGGCTAAAGGACCAGGTTTAGAAAAACGGACTCTCAGTGAAGACATACTCATTCAGCCCGGCAGTGCCCTGGCCCCCAATCAGCTGTGAGTCAAAGAAACCTAATCCCTATCCTGATGGAGCTCACCGCATAGCAAGGAAGGCGGATATTACAGGGAACGGAGAAGATTAGGTGGTGTGCTGGGAGGTTGGGCAAGCGTCCTGAAGTCTGGAACACTTTACTGTGTCCAAAGGACAAGGATGGATGAGCAGGCCAAAGGGGTAAAGCCCTCTCACAGGGCACTGGTGGGCGTGCAAGCATCCTGTCCATTTTGCTTACAGCTAAATGAATGCCCAGAACCTAGCACGCTCTCTGGCATAGCAATAGGTAAGAGTCACATGGGTTTAAAACAGTCAGATCAAGTCATTTCTCTGTTCACACTCTCTCCTTTTGTCGCAGCCCTAACAGGCCTGCCAAATTTAGCAAATATAGATCAAGATGCCGGGTTAAAATTGAATTGCAAAAGGACAATGAACCTTTTTTTTAGTGTAAGTATGTCTCACGCCATATTTGGGACATAGTTATACTAAAAGAATACCTGTGCTGTATCTGACAACCCTACGCCCAGGGTAACATCCCGTTGAAAGACACCACCGGACCTGCGCCTTTGCCCTCTGCCCTCCTGCACCCCCGCCCGCCTCCCTCCGCGGCAGCCCCTCCGCCTCCTCCCTGGCCCTTGCTCCTGTGCTGGGGCTTTTGCGCTTCCGTTCCTCTTCCTGGACCACTCTTCCTGAAGACAATGTCAAAGCTCCTCCTCCTCGTCGTGGTCGCTGCTTAAATGTCACTTACTCAGCGAGGTTTCCCCGATGCCCCCATTTGCAATCGCAACCCGCACCCAGGATCCCTGCGGTTCCCGGTCCGACCCCCCTCCATCGCTTATTGCCGCTGCTAACCGTCGGCCTCCCACCGCTAGAGCGAACTCCAGGGGCAGTGGGCTCTATTTTACCAGCACCTAAACAGTGCTTGGCACACAGCAGGTGGTCAGTCAAGGTCTCCTGAAGGAAGCCGAGTTGACCGACCCTTGTGGGTGCAGCCGTGGCATTCCCGGGACTTCAAGCCACGCCTCCCGAGTGGGCGGAGTGGATGGGGCGCGCCCGGGCGGGGGCGTCGTGACTGACTTCGGCCGCTAGAGGGCACCCGAGACCTGCTCCGTCAGCTCCGAACCCAGGCTTAGGGCGACCCACGTGCGCGGGCGAGCAGTTTTCTTTCCTCCTCTGGACCTCTCCCTCCACTTCTCACCCCGCCTTACAGCTCTTCTTAGACAAACTCTAATTTTCATTCTTTGAGTGACAAAAACACGAATCTACATACTTTCAGAATTAAGTGGTACAGAATACCATTCGGGCTTGTTTTCTTGTTTTTGTTTTTGTTTTTGAGACGGAGTCTCGCTCTTGTCGCCCAGGCTGGAGCGCAGTGGCGCGATTTCGGCTCACTGCAACCTCTGCCTTGTATTTGTTTTTTGTTTTTTTAATGTGAGGCGGGGGGCCCATGTGCATTTTAAATAATCCATTTTCTTTAAACTCAACTTACGAAATGTTTCATTCTGTTTATAAGTTGGAACCTTTGGTCTGACAGTAACTACCCGCTGTGTAGTTTCCCAGGTCGGCCACAACAGAGTATTATAAGGTAGGTGGCCACACCACAGAATATATGGCCTCATAGTTCTAGTAGGCAGACGTCCAAGGTCAGGGTGTCGGGAAGGTCGCTTCCTTCGGGGGCTCCCAGGGAGACCGCCCCAGGCTGTCTCCTGGCTTCTGGTGGATTTTGGGCCAACTTTGGCCTTCCTTCGCTTGTAGAAGCTTCACACTGATCTCTGCCTGCATCTTCACGTGCTGTTATCCCTGTGTGTCCCTGTGTCCAAATCGCCCCTTTTGTGTAGACGCCAGTCATAATGGACTAAAGCCACCCTGAAGACCTTTTGTTTTTCTTTCTAGACGGAGTTTCCCTCTTGTTTCCCAGGCTGGAGTGCAATGGCGCGATCTTAGCCCGGCTCACTGCAACCTCTGCCTCCTGGGTGCAAGTGATTCTCCTGCCTCAGCCTCCTGAGTAGCTGGGATTACAGGCATTCGCCACCACGCCCGGCTAATTTTGTCTTTTTAGTAGAAATGGGGTTTCACCATGTTGCCCAGGCTGGTCTTGAAGTCGTGACCTCAAGTGATACACCTGCCTTGGCCTGGAAGCACGTACATTATTGCGAAGTTTTGACAAAGTCTCAAAAGTCTTTTTTCTTTTGTTTTTGAGAAGGAGTTTCGCTCTTGCCACCCAGGCAGGAGTGCAATGGCGTGATCTTGGCTCACTGCAACCTCCGCCTCCTAGGTTCAAGCAATTCTCCTGCCTCAGCCTCCCAAGTAACTGGGATTACAAGCGCCCACCACCATGCCCAGCTTATTTTTGTATTTTTAGTAGAGTCGGAGTGTCACCATGTTGGCCAGGCTGATCTTGAACTCCTTACCTCAGGTGATTTGCTCGACTCAGCCTCCCAAAGTACCGGGATTTGGGGCGTGAGCCACTGCGCCCGGCCCAAAGTCTTTGTTAGATGTAAGAAAGAGCAGTAGAAGGCCAGGCGCAGTGGCTCACACCTGTCATCTCAGCACGTTGAGAGGCCTTGGTGAGCAGATCGCTGGAGCCTAAGAGTTTGAGACCAGCCTGGACAACTTGGAGAAACTGCATCTCTCCCAAAAATAAAATAAATTAATAATAATAATAATAGGCTGGGCGTGATGACTCACACCTGTAATCCCAGCACTTTGGGAGGCAGAGGGGGGCAGATCACCTTTGGTCAGGAGTTCAAGACCAGCCTGGCCAACGTGGTGAAACCCTGTCTCTACAAAAACACAAAAATTAGCTGGGCGTGATGGCGGGCGCCTGTAATCCCAGCTACTTGGGAGGTTGAGGCGGGAGAATCGCTTGAACCCGGGAGGTGGAGGTTGTAGTGAGCTGAGATGGCACCACTATACTCCAGCCTGGGCAACAGAGCAAGACTCCATCTCAAAAAAAAAAAAATAGTAATAATAATAATAAGCAGTAGAAGACAGGGAACTGGAAGCCACGAACTAGGACCCAAGCCCAGGGGAGCCACCAGCAAGTGAGGAACCTTGGCAAACAAAGCCCGTTTCCTCGCTGGGTCTCCAAGAACAGGCCACATGGCTTCTATAAATTCAAGCAAGCAAGGCTTCTCTCTCACCAGCCCATTAAATTTTATCAAGTTAAAGGTTGTCCTGGATCCGCAATAGTCACTTAAAATCAGGCTTGCCCCTACCAGAAAGGAATGACAGAGCAGGTGACAAGTGGCAGGTGGCAGTGCTTCTTGATTATCCAACAAATTATGTATGTATGTATGTATGTATGTATGCATGTATGTATTTATTTATTTATTGAGACAGAGTTTCCCTCCTGTTGCCCAGGCTGGAGTGCAATGGCACAATCTCAGCTCACTGCAACCTCCACCTCCCAGGTTCAAGAGATTCTCCTGCCTCAGCCTCCCGAGTAGCTGGGATTACAGGCATGTGCCACCACGCCCGGCTAATTTTGTATTTTTAGTAGAAATGGGGTTGCTCCATGTTGGTCAGGCTGGTGTCAAACTCTCGACCTCAGTTGATCCTCCAGCCTTGGCTTCCCAAAGTGCTGGGATTGCAGGCATGAGCCACTGCACCTGGCCCCAACAAGTATTTATTGAGCACCTGCTCTGTGCCAGGCCCTGTGTTAGACTTTGAGTAAAACTCAATAAGCATTTGTAGAGTATTCATTATGGATAAGAAGACATCTCATTTAATCTTCTACTACCTATTTTTTTTTTTTTTTTCTGGTGACCAAGTTTCGCTCTTGTTGCCCAGGCTCGAATGCCATAGCACGATCTTGGCTCACTGCAATCTCTGCCTCTGGGATTCAAGCGATTCGCTTGCCTCAGCCTCTCAAGTAGCTGGGATTACAGATGTGTGCCACCATGCCCAGCTAGTTTTTTTGTGTATTTTTAGTGGAGACGGGGTTTTACTTTTTTGGCCAGGCTGGTCTTGAACTCCTGACCTCAGGTGATCCACCCGCCTCGGCCTCCAAAAGTGCTGGGATTACAGGCGTGAGCCACCGCGCCCGGCCTTCTACTACCTTTTGTAGTGGGTATTTTTTTTTTTGAGACGAAGTCTTGCTCTGTTGCCCAGGCTGGAGTGCAGTGGTGTGATCTCGGCTCACTGCAACCTCCGCCTCCTGGGTTTGAATGATTCTCCTGCCTCAGCCTCCCAAGTAGCTAGGATTACAGGCACAGGCCACCATGCCCAGCTAATTTTTATATTTTTAGTAGAGACAGGGTTTCACCATGTTGGCCAGGCTGGTCTTGAACTCCTGACCTCAGGCAATCCGCCCACCCTGGCCTCCCAGAGTGCTGGGATTACAGACATGAGCCACTGCACCCAGCCTGTAGTGGATATTTTTATCCCTACTTTACAAAAACAAGAAAACAGTGGTACTATAACTTGGCAGGAGTCACATGGTATGAGTCTCTCTCCTACCATTTTAAGAGCTGAATTTTAAGCCAGGTGCTGTAGCTCATGCCTGTAATCCCAGCACTTTGGGAGGCAGAGGCAGGCGGATCATGAGGTCAGGAGTTCAAGACTCAGACTGACCAATATGGTCTCTACTAAAAATACAAAAATTAGCTGGGTGTGGTGGTGGGCGCCTGTAATCCCAGCTACTCTGGAGGCTGAGGCAAAGAATGACTTCAACCCAGGAGGTGGAGGTTCCGGTGAGCCTTTTTCTTTTTTTTTTGAGACGGAGTTTCACTTTTGTTGCCCAGGCTGGAGTGCAATGGCATGATCTCGGCTCACTGCAACTTCCACCTCCCGGGTTCAAGCCATTCTCCTGCCTCAGCCTCCTGAGTAGCTGGGATTACAGGCATGTGCCGCCACGCCCGGTGAAGTTTGTATTTTTAGTAGAGACGAGGTTTTTCCATGTTGGTCAGGCTGGTGTCGCATTCCCGACCTCAGGTGATCCACCCTCCTTGGCCTCCCAAAGTGCTGGGACTACAGGTGTGATCCGCAGCGCCCAGCCTTCTTTTGTTTTCTTTCCTTTTTTTTGAGAAAGGGTCTGGCTCTGTAGCCCAGGCTGAAGTGCAGTGGCACCATCTCGGTTTCCTGCAGCCTCTGCCTCCCAGTCTCAAATGTTCCTCCCACCTCAGCCTCCTGAGCAGCTGGGACTACAGGCATGCACCATGCCCAGTTAAGTTTTATAACTTTTTTTTTTTTTTGAGACAGAGTCTTGCTCTGTCGCCCAGGCTGGAGTGCAGTGGTGCCATCTTGGCTCACTGCAACCTCCGCCTCCCGGGTTCAAGCAATTCTCTGCCTCAGCCTCCTGAGTAGCCGGGATTACAGGTGCCCACCACCACGCCTGGCTAATTTTTTTTTTTTTTTTTTTTG